>NC_068314.1:33888686-34233686 GCF_025860055.1 Xyrauchen texanus
TTTTTCTCTTGTTTTCGGTGATTCTCATTCACTTTGCATATCGCCACCTACTGGGCAGGAGGATAATTTATACGAAAAATGATTTAATATTAATGTGTTTCTCACCCACACCTATAGATTTGCTTCTGAAGACATGGATTAAACAACTGGAGTCTGGATTACTTTAATGCTGCCTTCATGTGCTTTGTTTGAGCTTTAAAATTCTGGTCACCATTCACTTGCATTGTATGCACCTACAGAGCTGAGATATTCTTATAAAAATCTATGTTGTGTGCCACAGAAGAAAGAAAGTCATACATCTGAGATGGCATGAGGGTGACTAAATGATGAGAGAATTAAAATTTTTGGGTGAACTGTTCCTTTAAGGGGCGTAACGTTCATTTGGCATTGATGAAAATTAAGTGTGAAGCTATGAAGAGTTTTGCAATGTTACTGATTCAACTTCTTCACTTTTGCTCAGCAAATAGATTAGTGTGCTGAATATAAGATTAGTTTGGCACAGTAATTAAACTGAACTGAATAGAATAAGTTAAATGGCATAAAAATATGTAATGATTGATAAAAACCCATTTTCCTATTACTCTTTTTTTATAACTCTTTTCTTATGTTATATTGTGCCAACATTTCCTACATAGTTATCTGAACATTGGAGTCTAGGATGGGCTGTTCATTCAGTGCTTTTGGAGGACTAAGTTAAAGGGATTTTAATGGCAACAATGTGCTATACTTGTAATCAAATACATATTATAATGGATTTGAAACATAAATGGTCAGGTTGTCGTATCTGTCAAAGCCGGCACAGCTCAACATTCTCCATTTTTCCACTGTTAAATATCTCCAAGTGTGCATGAAAAATAAACACTGTCCAGCATTTCCGTTGACCCGAAAATAAACCACAATATAACAAACACAGTCAAACAGTCCGTAGAGCGAATTTCCATATTTCAGGGTCTGGATATATTCCACAGTGCCTGCAATCATATCAGAATCAAAAATTACACATTTTCTTTTCTGCCAGCTTGCAGCAGCACAGCAATTGTGCCAGTCTGTCTTTGATAAATTATCATTTGCAACAACATAGTTCTCACATTTATACTGTCAGCCTAAGAGGCTTATAATTGACCGCACATTTATTGACAAAGCCCGGTGGATTTTGAATAGTTGAAGTTATGCAGTTTATGTAATTGGGTGATTAAAATGTTAATAACTTATGTATTAAAGAACTTGTCAGCTTTGCAGTGTTGTGTACATAATCTGTGGCCGAGGCCTAGTGAGCGTGAATGTTAATGACAACTATGGGGACTTAATTAAATGATTTTCATCCTTTAGAGTGGCTGGAGTTTCTGTTGGAATGCACTCCAGCAACATTCCCAACTTCATATAGGGATTTCGATATTACGTTGTTGACGGAGCTGTACAATTGTATACACAGAAAAGGTTAATAAGCAATTTTATCAAACTAAAATCATGATAGCATGCATATTGTTTACGTCTTGTTGCTTTACTTTTGAAACAGTGAATATTTTTACATTTACAAATTTTCCCCATTCACTTCCATTATAAGTGCCCCACTGGAACCCAGATTTTTACTTTAAATTTAAGAATAGGAAGAACAAGTTTAAATGCATTTTTGTGGAAATAACTATTATGCCACACATGCTTTCAGTTGAGTTGAACTTATTTTGAACAGGGGCTATTCTTTCAAAACGTCTTTGTAATGCACATTGCAATGGATCTTAAGTCTGTAAAACCTTCAACAAGAGGGAATTATTTTTATTTTTTCAGTAACAACATCTCCAATTCTCACAAATTTGCCCTAAAATAATTTGAGATAGAAAATGTCAAGCTTTTGAAACAAAGAAAATTCAATTTGACATAGAAAATTCCTCTGTCCACGTTTTATCTCTCAGGCAATAACATGCGAAAAGAGATTAGAAGACGTGCTGGGACGAGTCGGCCTCTGGATAGAGATGCAAAAACAGACAGGATGTACATAATTTTCAAAATCAACCATGCCTGTCTGGCACTTGGCGGTTTGGTTTAGTCAAATAGCCTTTGAAATAAATTATTTATACAGGCTTCATTGTATATTTGGCATTACATGAGGCTGCAAGCAGAGGTTGGCATGAATCAAACACATCTGAAGCCATTATTCGCTATTCTCTCTTGTGACCTCCCAAAAAAAATAAAAAATAAATACTACTACAATGGAAGGCTGAATCTCTCCCTTGGCACCTAATAAACCTTGCACTAACACCCTGGAAAACAACAACCCTACAACAGCAAATACCCCTCATTGTCTTCCACCATCGATGACATTACCAGTAATAGTGATTGTAATGATGCCCATGTATTGGAGCCAAGATGGCGCCAGGGGTTTGAATCCGAAGAGGACCCCCATTAGCTTCACAATGTGGCTGCTGAGACCAAGATAAGCCTTCCACTATCACAGACTCCTACATTCATTCTAGTGGACAGTAAAATCCCTTTGCCCTGGGTATTGCCAGCCTGTGATAAGGTAATATGAAGCATCGGAAAACAACCCAGGTATTAACCTTCCCATTTGTTCCTCAAAAGAATGCTTGGAAACCCAGTGAGGGCAGCAGAGACAAGCTGAATTGGAGGCAAAGCTCATTTTGTGGGGTTAGGGAGGATTGGTCTGTGACAATCCATGATGAGGACTGGAGGATCTTGTAAAGAAGATCGCACAATGTGGGCACAGCAGGTGGGCATAAATAGTGCTAAATGGTGAGCATTGTAACATGTACACCAATACGCTGATAAACTGTGTCATTCCTACAATTTGGTGCCTTTGTAAATTCCCAATACTTTGGTAATTCGATTTTGTTTCCCAATCGATTACAATTTTAATAGGCTTGGAGCTGCATGTCAATCATATTTGACATTTGAAGTGGTAATTTGGTGGATTTGTAGATTTGTTTCCATACAGTTAAAAGATTAGTGTTACATTCTCTCACAAATATGTATTATATTTTGATAAATGTGTCAATAACTGATGGCAGAGTTATTTTTTACCCTGTTATGAAATGATGTGTGGATTTTGGGACATTATTCACTCAAAAGTTGAAAAACATTTTGTTGAAAAGTTATTTTGAATAACTTTCAAGATGAACACATCTGTGGTTCATTTAGATTCATTTGAATATTATTTGTTCTATATTTTATTTTGCTATCACTGTACAATACGGTTCTCTTCATAAACATTAGTAAATGCATTCCTAATAGTGAAGTCCAGTTCGTGACCGAATCGTTCTTTTGAACCGGTTCTTTTTAGTGAATGAGTTGAACTATTTGAGTTGAACTAGTACACCAAATCGGACTGAATTGTTTGAAACAGTTCACATCTTGAATCAACACTGATCTACAAGTTACTCTATCTTAACTTGTCTCTCGGATGTGCCTGACACTCCAAACTGTATCCCATAACAGGGAGTAATATGATCCTAGAACTGGTGATATCTCTCTCTTTGCAAATAACCGCTCCTACTAGTTCACAAATCGGACTGAATGCTCGGGTCGCAACAGCTCTCGAGTCAACAGTACAATGATTTGCTCGTAACAGATCGTAACTGACATCCATGTTTGTATATCAGTGTCAGTATTGGGTGCTTTAGGTGCAAAACTTTAATGTTTCATGTTTTGTAATATCACAGAATGAAACACTGATGACAATAAACACCCTTATAATTATAACTTAAATATAATGTTATAATCAGCAATATGCCCTTATATATAGCTTTATTGAATGTGTTTGTGCACGTATTCTACAACTCCGGCGTATTAGCATTATATATAGTGACGTCATTAGATGACGTATATTAACTGGTGAATCGTTTTTTTTTTTTTAACCAGTTCATTGAAACGAACCATCCAAAAGAATCGGACTTCCCATCACTTATTCCTTTATTCACTGTGCATCATCACATTTAGAATCAACAGGTTCTCTACGTGATGAGATGTTGTGCAGGGGCACTGCTTCCGGATATCGCTTTGCATAGTCCACCAGAACTAACACAAAGTGATGCCCGTGTGTGATCCATTCTATTGGCCCAACATGGTCCATGCCAATTCTGTCGAAGGGGACCTCAATCAGCGGTAGAGGGTGAAATGGGGCTTTTGGGGTTGCCGGTGGATTCACCAACTGACATTCACGGCACACCACTTTCGAATGTCCCAGTGATTTATTTCGAACCGCCATTATTCGGTTCAGCATTTTCTTGTGACCTAAATGGCCAGACATTTGATTATAGTGGGTTGCCTGGAAGAGGGTTTCCGGACGGCTCTTCGGTACTAATAACGGTGTTGTATTTTCTTTTGTTTGAGTGTCCTGCATCACTCGATACAACCGATCTTAAATAACCAAAAAATATGGGTACGTGAGTGCAATGCACGGCTAGAGCTGTTGACTATTGATGACTTTCATTTGGTCAAAATGTTTGAGGGACTTATCACATGACTGGTCCAGAGGGAAATCTCACTCAGGGAACCCCCTGAGGATGGGAACTCCCTCTCTTGCATCATCCTGACATAGAGCAGAAATGGACGACCCTGGCACTGCCTCTCCAGCCATAGCATCACATGTCACACACCGAGAAAGCTTTTACTGGACCCAACCACACATATTAACCGCAGCCTCTACTCTGTGCTTTTTTGCAAATATATGTGAATATCGCAATGCACACACCGCACACTCATCCGTTTATCCGTGCCCAATGCCCCATCTTGCACCAAGGTATGTATCCCCTTTTAGATTCACCGGTATACGATACATCCCTGCCCTATCGAGGGCGGCCCGCAGGGCATCAGGGATCTGGATCAGTGTCGCCATCTCCATCGCAGAGGATGATATATATATATATATATATATATACAATAAGACAATATATATATAGTAATGTGTAAAGTTTTAGGCACTTTTGAAAACTGTTGCATTGTGTGGATGTCTTCAAAAATAATTCCATAAATAGTTTTATTATATATAATTTTATTATATTATAATTAACATCATACAAGGTGCAGTAAACATGAAACAAGCTAAATCAATATTTGGTGTGACCACCTTTGCCTTCAAAACAGCAACAATTATCACAGGTACACCTGGATACAGTTTTTCTTGGTTGTTGGCAGATAGGACAGTTCTTCTATCTATTTAGGCTGTCTCCGTTTTTTTCTATCTCTTCATGTAATCCCAGACTAACTTGATGTTCAGAGGGGGGCTCTTTTGGGGTCATGCCACCTGCTGCAGGCGTCCTTGTTCTTCTTTTCTGTTCTATTATATTTGCAAAAGGAATGTTTGGGAGTATAAAATTTATATTTCCTATTGACACTAAAGCTGAAGATATAAATAACCATCGCAAAAACATCTTATGTACAGTACTATATATATATATATAATGTAATTATTGCTCAATGGGGCAGTTGTTCATGAGATGGCTGGCCTGAGGGGGAAAAAACTGTCCATGTGCCTGACAGTTCTGGTGCTCGGTGCTCTGTAGCATACATTTATAATATACTTCCAACAAGGGTGGTTACCTGTTAGTCAAATAACAAGCATTGGATTAGTGGAAAACTAAGAATTATGCTTAGGGAAAAAAAGGACATTTTTAAAGTGGCAATTAAATTGTGCACTCAGCTGTTAGGAAGAAAGTAAGGGCAGACATTGAGAAGGCAAAAATTGAGAAGGCAAAACTTTTTATTTAAGGGTTAATTTCTATGTTTCTCAAGATGAAACTAAGGTCATGAAAGATGTCTCGCAGGACACCTCTGATGTTAATTTGGAGGCATGTGCGGCGACGAAGCTATTTTATCAAATAAAGGTAATCAAAAGCCCAGGTCCAGATAATATCAGTGGTAGAGTGCTGAAGTTATGCAGTTTGAAAATTAAATAATATGTTTTCATTAATTTCTAATGATTTTTCAGATGCAAACTGTACCAAATATTTTGAAACATGCTACAGTTTTTCAGTGGCAAAATTGCCTTTAGACCATTTCAAGAATGTAAACAAAAACAAATGAATTACAATGGTCCAAATGTAGAAAAAGTACCGTAAACCTTGAAAAGAATACTAATAATAATAATAATAAATATAGCTGCAAGCAGCGATGACGGGCCCAAGCACCATGGGTCAATTTTCACCATTCGGCTTTCGGAAAACAATGCATGATGTACACCACAACAACTCAACATTCAAGTAAACTTGGACCCTAATCATACAATGCATTTTAAGTGAGACATTTTCTGCTGCCAGTTGGTGACACTATGACCATGACCCACATTAGCCACATCCTTGTGATCATTTCCCATTACCAAACATTCAGCTAAATTTTGATGTAAATCACACATTACACACTGAAGATATGAGACACTTCCTGTTTCCCATTTTCACCATTAATTGAATGCCTTTACATTACATTTACATTTATTCATTTGGCAGATGCTTTTATCCAAAGCGACTCACAAAAGAGGAAAACATAAGTGAATCATCTTATGGAGACAGTGGTACGAAAAGTGCCATATTACAAAGTTTCAATAGCATCAGAATAGTATTCAAAACAGATTTAAGTACAACAAGAATATTTGTTTTATTTTTTTAGTGACTGTTTAAGTGCTCATGAAAATTATGTGTTTTAAGTAGTTTTTTAAGAAAATGAGTCAGCTGAGTTGGGAAGGTCATTCCACCAACGTGGTATGATGAAACTGAAAGTCCGGGAAAGTGTTTTGGTGCCTCTTTTGGGGCTTTTCCACTGCACGGTACGACTCAACTCACTTTTTAGGGGTCTTCCACTGTGGTTAGTACCTGGTACCTTGTAGTTTCTTTATTACCACCTCAGTCGAGGTTCCAAGTGAGCCGAGCCGATACTAAATGTGACGTCAAAACTCTGCAGATCACTAATTGGTCAGAGAGAATCATCAATAGCAGCGTAATGTGGATTTTCGACACAGGACATCAACCCGCTAATTTTAAAGTTAGCAACAGCGATAGCAGTATCATTTGTTCACGCGACTTTCAAATTGTAAAAAGAAATGTCTGTGCGCAAAACCACGCCGTGGTCAATTAACAAGGTGCAGACATTCCTCTCGTTAGCGGGAAGTGTCTTTCAGGAAGTGTCTCAGTTGTTGGCTGCACAGCTGAGACATGGCTACCACCGGACCTACCAACAGTGTAGGGAAAAGTAAAAAAAAATCTTAATTTCCTCTGCAGTTTCAGTGCTTGGGCCCTAATAAAAGTAATAATAATCCTTTGAAGATTATTATGAAGTAAAAAAAATCTTAAAATTGACTACAGAACCATCAAGAAAAAATGGAAGTGGTTTGACCAAATGGACGCTATCTAGACTGGCGAGCAATGGGAGGGAGAGTGCCCTGGACTCGGCCAGGGCTGGAGTAAACAGGTGGTATTACAAGCTTGCATTTCTCAGGAATCTTCCTTATTATGGTGCGATTAATTGCGTACATTTTTTAACACGTTATTTTTTTTCAAATTAATCGCACTGAATCAATGCGTTAAATTGACAGCCCTAATATATATATTAAAAAATATTCCGATAATTAAAATGCATTACATTCTTGTGGCAGAAGAGTTTATCATTAATAAGGCAATACAAGTAGTGGCTTTAGCGGCTCTATTGTTTACTACCATATTATTGAACATAAGCCAATCATTGGCATACAGTTCATAGCAATCCATTTCGCAAGTGAAATGGTCAATCAGTTCGAGATTTATTATGAGGGCTTGTTTAAGGATCCATCAATGTACACCTGCATCAGACATGCTTGTGTAACGTCTTGAGTGCATTGTGTCATAAATATTTTTAGGTCACTGTGTCAAGCTAAATATAGTTTAATACTTTGAACACATCTTGAGATGCCTTAGTTCGAATTTGCGCTCCATCAAGAGTTTTTAATGCAAGAATGTAACGCATGATTATGTTGTGCTGCCTGTTGAAGGGTTGTTTTGTTCACTGTATAAACGGCATGTTCCAATACAGCTGTAGTTTCAATTAATGCCCTCAGGAGTAAACAGGTGGTACTACAAGCTTGCATTTCTCAGGAATCTTCCTTATTACGGTCCGGGGACATTGCGATTAATTGCGTACGTTATTTTTTATAAAATTAATCACACTGAATTAACACGTTAAATCGACAGACATAAACATTTATCCAGACATAAATAATGACAATTTTACCAAACAAAGACAACATGAGTGCTAAAAACACATACAATAACAGTTCATCGGTGCCATTGAGTTAGCACATGCATTTTCCAACAATCATGACATCACCAAAATCCACTCCGGCACATGCGTGTTAAAACATCTGGTTCATATTGGACTCAATCTAGTGCGTCATTGCACTACAGGCTGCAGTGAGGACCTCTTGGAGCTTGGATTTCCTCTGACCAATGGAGTTTGACTGACCTCTATTGGACATTTCTAGTACTTAGACTTTTGTCAAAAGGTGGCGCTACAGAGCTCCCCAGCCACACCCATGAGTTAACTTTTGCCCAGGCCCAACAACTCTGATGTGTGTGCAAAATATAGTGAAAATTCAAGCATGCCAATTACGTCAAAAACATGTGAATATATATAAAAAGGAACAATGACATTCAATGCGTTGCAATGGCAACATTGTCATTTTTTTATACAGTTTCTTACTGTTTTTAACGGTATTTTTTATGTAATTCTGGTCAACTTAACAGGGATACTTCAAAGTCTGTTAAAAATACCACACTTCCTTCTGCCAGTTGGTTGCGCTACAAACGTGACCCACAATAGCCACATCAATATGATCAGCCCACAAGGCCAAATGTTTGGCTCAATTTTTATGTAAATCACACGATGCGTGCATAATATGAGAAACTTCCTTTTAAAAAATGTTTTTTGTTAATTTATCACGTCAACATGGCAACTCTGTTCAATATATCAAAAATCTGTTTGGAATTTAGCATTGTCAATGTCTTGGAATTATGTTGCCCTCATTTGGTGCCTGTACAATTAAATCCCTAAGAGGAGTATTTCAAATTACAGAGCATGCATTTTTCAAACAATCCAAATTGGCCAACTTTCTGATGGGCGGAGCTTATGACTGTAAGCACAAAAGTTGTCCGGCTTGATGAAATCTATATGTGTACAAAGATTGGTAATGGTAGCTCAAAAGGGATGTGTTACAGAGCCCCCCAAACATGCCCATTTTCAAGATGGTGCTACAGAGCCCCCTCTACATGCCCATGTATGAATTTGCCAAGCCGTAATGTCTGATGACTCTGACACATGTGCAAAATTTAATGAGTTTTTGATCATTTTAAGTACCCAAAAACCCCCCGAAACCTTGAAAAAATTAATAATAATACTTAGAAGAACATTCATTGCTTGGGACTTAATAAAGAAAAATCCTTGGAAGAACATTAGGGCTTCACACTTTCAGTGCTTGGGCCCTAATACATTTACATTTATGCATTTGGCAGATGCTTTTATCCAAAGCGACTTACAGTGCACTTATTACAGGGACAATCCTCCCAGAGCAACCTGGAGTTAAGTGCCTTGCTCAAGGGGATCAAACCAGCGACCTTCTGATTAACAGTTATGTGTTTTACCCCACTATGCCACCACCACTCCATTATCTCTAATAATAATAATCCTTTGAAGAACAAAAGGGTATCTGCACTTTCAGTGGTTGGGCCCTAATAATAATAATAATAATCTGTTATTGCTATTATCAAATGACATGTGAACATGACACCAGAAGTTTCACATCCTATGACGATTTTTGTGATGACACAGTGTGCGCGCTTTGCTGTCATTCTTCTAAAGCCCCATTGACTACCTGCCAGCTCTCTCTCTCTCTCTATATATATATATATATATATATATATATATCTCTATACATGGACGTACAGTACTGTCCGCTCCCGCCTTCAACTAGGAAATTTCATTCCAATCTGCAAGAAATCGAATCGGGTCCCGCGGGTGTTCCGCGAGAATGCAAACCTCTAGTCTGTGGCCTATAACAGGAAAAAATAAGGACAGAAACAAAGTAAATTTAAGACAAATTTGACAAAAAGAGATGAATCTCCTTAAAGGGATAGTACACCCAAAAATTTAAATTATCTCATCATTTACCCTCATACCATCCCAGATGTGTATGACTTTCTTTGTTTCTTCTGCAGAACACAAATGAAGATTTTGTAAGAATATTTCAGATCTTTGATCATCAATTTGATGTTTCTGTAACTCATCAGAAAATGGCAACACATAATAAGAGTGCGACCTCTAACAAAACTAAGTATAAAGTAGTAGCAAAATGGGACTTTCTTGTCCTAGTCTCATTTGAGCCCTGAAAAAACTACTTATTAAATTATTTTACTATTTAAATTCTTTAAAATATAAAAAATTCCTCTGGGTCAAGATGGAATTTTAAAGGTCTGAAGTTTAACAAGGCAGATATGAAGACTGAATGGAAACATCACAAGCATCAGTGTTAAATGGCCATGCTCTGCAAATGAATCGACAATGCTGTGGCATGTAGAACAACAGCAGACCTTTGATAACTCAAGTATTTTTAATGAGATCTCCGGATGGGCATTGTTTGCATGTGTGTGTTTGCTGTGCTTGTGTGTGTCAGCGTTCATCAGCGCTTGTGTGTGGGTAATCATGCGTGAAGGGACTCACTGTTCAGCATTATTTTACTTGACACTCACCGATGCTGCCTCTGACTAGATGAGAGATAAAAGTGCAGAAGAAAGAAACACATTTAATACATGACACTGAGAGATGCAAATAGAGACTAGGAGATTGGCCGCGGAGAGATGGATACATAAAGAGTTCCCTCTTGCATAACAAAATGACCAGTCCACACAGATTCACACATCAATACGAGCAAAGATCACATTGTAATTGCTATATCACGTCAAAGCAAGAATTAAAAACTGAAACAGGAAAATGCAGAAATTTTGTTTTAAGGAAAGCACTTTCACAAAACTGAGTTATCTACATTTCATATATGTAAGAAATCATTTCATGTAAAAAAAATAATAATAAAGGGAAATGTGTAAAACAATATGCAAAACCCTGTACAGTCATTGCTAATTTTAGTATATATACAGTATGCTTATATATGAGCAAATATCAGATTTCTGTGCTTTCAAGTTCAATTCAAATCCAATGGCATGGCATAACATATGTTTGACACTTTACCGATCTCCTTCGGATGGAGAACGTAAATGGAGCGTGAAAATTTCAGCGACTGACAAAGTGCATGAATATAATGAGGTAAGCACTGAGGCTTTATATGATTGGTGGTGTGTTACTAAACAACTTTCTGAAACATTTTAACTCTGCATCATTTCACACTGTATACTTTTGGCACCACAACATGAGGTTAACCCCACAAATTCAATGCTAACCCTGCTCCAAAGCAGGCTATCCTAAGATAACCCAGGGTTAAGCACAGTATGATAAACACTGTTTAGAGTTCCACACAAGTAACAAATGAGTTAAGAGTCACATCATGTTTATTTTTGGGTGAACTACCCATTTAATTGTCTGCTTTTTATGTCACCAGGGATACAAGATCTATTGTTGGCCCATTTTTAAGGAAATAAGCTGCAATAATGCTATGGGGTCTTTTTGTCAGAAGAGCATGGCAGGGCTGGTGCCGCAACTCCCCTCTGAAATGTGTTGCAATTTAAATGCTTTGACAGGTACAAGCGCTCTGTGACAGAGGAAGGCTATTACAATGAGTTTGTGATTCATTCCATGCACTAAGAGAAGACAGCTTTGCCTGTTACTATCACAGACAATCCTTTTCATCTCCCCTGAAAATACGCCAGGAAACTCATCGGTCTCATTGTATCTGCTCAAACAAACTTGGTTAGATGGTTAAAATTTTATCTTCGGTCTCTCAGGTAGACCTTTGTGACTGGTGTTAGCGTCTGGGTGGGAAGAGTGGAAGTTTATAACAGAGATGGACAGTGCAGAATAAAAGATGATAGTCTTGTAATTCATTCGGGGAGAGGTAATTGAGCCAGAACAGCATAAAAGCATGCACAGCGGTAATATCCAGAGGTGGGTAGAGTAGCCAAAAACTTTACTCAAGTAAAAGTACAATTACTTAAAAAAAAATTACTCAAGTAGAAGTAAAAGTAAAAATGTTAAAATTACTCAAGTAAGAGTAAGAAATTATCCAATAAAAAAAAATACACAAGTAGTGTATCATCATTCACCACCATGTTTTTTCCAAAACCATATGACTCTTTCTTCCATGCATCAAATTTAAGGGACAGTTCACCAAACAAACTATTGATTTTTACTATTGATTCTCCTCCCTGCCCAGTAGGTGGTGATATGCACAAAGAAGTGAATCACCAAAACACAAGAATATGAATGTGGAGATTTATTAGTAAAAAGGATTTAAATATTGATCTGTTTCTCACCCACACTTATCATATCTCTTCTGAAGACACGGATTGAACCAGTGTCATTTAAATTCCTTTAATTCTGCCTTTACAAGCTTTCTGAGCCTCAAAGCTTTGGTACTTGCATTCTAGTATACACGAACAGAGCTGAGATAATCTTTGTGTTCAACAGAAGACAAAAAAAAAATGTAAATGATGCGAGAATGTTCAATTTTGGGAAAATTATTCCTATAAGGAGATGTTAGACATAATGCTAACATTAATCATCATTTACTTTCACTGTATGTTTTTTGTCCCCTCCATATTTTGAAAGGGAACGGTGACTGAGACTGTCAGTCCCTAACATTCTGTCAAACATCTTTTGGGTTCCACATAATACAGAAACTTTAACAGGGTTGAAAGAACATGAGGGCGGGGAAATTATGATATAATATTAATTAAAGGCTGAACTATCACTTTAAGGATGCTTTTCAGATTTGGATGAATCTGTCAATTAGAAGAGATGTTTGTAAACCTTTTCTAGTAATTATTACAGAGAAAAACATGAACAATGTCACACAATCCCAAATTATAAACTCAGCAAAAAAGAAACATCCCTTTTTTTAGGACACTGTATTTTAAAGATAATTTTGAAAATCCAAATAACTTTACATGTCTTTATTGTAAAGGGTTTAAACAATGTTTTCCATGCTTGTTCAATGAACCATAAACAATTAACTCTTTCCCCGCCAGCGTTTTTAAAAAAAGTTGCCAGCCACCGCCAGGGTTTTTGACGATTTTCGCTAAATTTAATGGCCCGCAGAATATTTTCTTCCATGAATATATGAAGATGCTATATATCACAATAAAGATCTGAGCCTCTGCTTTTAGGCAAAAAAACCGATTTTATTTTATCTTCATTTGTTCTTTTTTTATTGCGACTTGAACAGAGGTCGGTTTTGTCAAAAAACAACATTTCAGACAAAAAGCTGATAAAAAGGCATGTTTAAGTCTGATATTTTGAGCTTCTCAATACTCCACTTCTTCATGTTTGAGACGAACGCAGTCTGTTTCTTTGATCAAAGAGTTGCGTACTCTTTCAAAATATGCGGAGGGGTCTTCCTTACCGTATAACACCTAAAACACGGAAACCCGGAAAATTCTTTGTTTGGCGGGGAAGCATTTTTTCATAAAACACGGAAAATTCCGTGTTTGGCGGGGAAAGAGTTAATGAACATGCGCCTGTGGATCGGTCATTAAGACACTAACAGCTTACAGACGGCATTTAAGGTCAGTTATAAAAACTTAGGACACTAAAGAGACCTTTCTACTGACTCTGAAAAACACCAAAAGAAAGATGCCCAGGGTCCCTGCTCATCTGTGTGAACGTGCGTTAGGGATGCTGCATGGAGGCATGAGGACTGCAGATGTGGCCAGAGCAATCCACTGCAATGTCCGTACTGTGAGACGCCTAAGACAGCACTACAGGGAGACAAGAGGTACAGCTGATTGTCCTCGCAGTGGCAGACCACGTGTAACAACACCTGCACAGGATCGGTACATCTGAAAATCCCACCTGTGGGACAGGTACAGGATGGCAACAACGACTGCCCGTGTTACACCAGGAACGCACAATCCCTCCATCAGTGCTCAGACTGTCCGCAATAGGCTGAACTGAGGGCTTGTAGGCCTGTTGTAAGGTAGGTCCTAATCAGACATCACCGGCAACAGCAACGTCTATTGGCAAAAACCCACCGTCGCAGGACTAGACAGGACTGGCAAAAAGTGCTCTTCACTGACGAGTCGCAGTTTTGTTCAACAGGGGTGATGGTCGGACTCACGTTTATCATTGAAGGAATGAACGCTACACCGAGGTCTGTACTCTGGAGCGGGATCGGTTTGGAGGTGGAGGGTCCGTCATGGTCTGGGGCGGTGTGTCACAGCATCATCGGACTAAGCTTGTTGTCATTGCAGGCAATTCCAATGCTGTGCGTTACAGGGAAGACATCTTCCTACCTCATGTGGTACCATCCGGCAGGCTCAACCTGACATGACCCTCCAGCATGACAATGCCACCAGCCATACTGCTCCTTCTGTGCGTGATTTCCTGCAAGACAGGAATGTCAGTGTTCTGCCATGGCCAGCAAAGAGCCCGGATCTCAATCCCATTGAGCACGTCTGGGACCTGTCGGATCGGAGGGTTAATTGCACCTTATCTTTGTGATTGGAAGCTTATTGTCCATAAGACAAAGCCGCCCGCGTCTGTCGAACGCTGTGCACCAACCTTGCACATGCAGAAATGCTCACAATCGCAATAAGCAGGGCAAAACATTTGCACTTCTAGCAGATGTTTACAAGGATTTATATAGTAGGCACTGATATAAAAATGTAAACTTAGAAACTGAGGTCAAAAGACCCCATAGTTACAGATTAACGCTGTAAATCGCTTACTGATCGTTTCTGTGCAAAGTTGTATCCAGTTTTAAATTTCTTTGCCTTGATGACATAACCCCGTAAATCCTCAATCCCTAAATGACTTGATATATGCACCATTTCAGCTCAAATTACACATAAACTATAACAGAGAAATTAAAGTTAGTGCTTTTATAAAATGATTTTCAAGAAAAGGTTTTCACATCCCATTTCCTTTCAAATTATACCACTTTTTAGCAGGTCTCAGGGGCCAAAGCCACACTTGACTTTAATTACAAGCAAAGATATTTACTTGTCCAAAGGATTACCCTTTCCGCTCCCCAGAGGGACAGTATTTATTCCGAATGACCCGAGTAAACATAAGAGGATGCTTTTTTATCAAGGAAGTACTGTAGCCTAAAAAGCGGCACAGCAGGAATGAGAGAATAACCTATTCTGTTTTAATATTCAAACATTTCAAATGGATAAACTGGAGAGAAAAGCAAATATATAAATGCAATAGAAACATGATTCATTAATGAGGTTTCTTTTCAAGCTGTGCTGTTTGAAAGGGGGCACAGGTCAACACAGAATTAATTTCAGACCTGCCTGCTTTCACCGCCTTCCTTTTCCCATCTAGCATTACCATATAAAAACATTTGCTGCAAATAACTAATTTCAAATCAAATAAAACCCCGGAAATCACTGGCAGATGGGTATATTATACATTCTTTCATATTTTGCTCATTAGGTTAAGGTTTACAATACATTGTAAGGCTCATGACCTCACCATCAATATGGGGTTTAGAAGGCTCTCTCGATCCATTCAACTGCATTTACAATATAAATAAAATTCTTCATTACAGCTCAATAGTAATATAATGGCATCAAATTAGATTCCACTGTCTCCAGTAGCACTATCCATATCTGACTGGCAGATAAATATGCAGCCACAAATGATTCATAACAGCTCTTTATGAGTCATACCACTGACAGAGGAAATGTATGATAGATAATGGGAGAGAATGGGATTATTTTATTAGACGAGGAACTGAACACCTAGTAGTTGGGTTCAAGTTTCAGCTTTTACATGGCTGGGAAGTGAAATCATGAGCAATGCTTCTTTTTCTTTTACTTAAATAGGGGTGACTGAGAAATCGAACTTTGAAGAGAACCCTCTCTGGTCCCTTGGCGAGCCCTATCCTTTCCAGTTTTCATAGGAAGAGCTGTGATATACGCTGCCACATTAGCCCTTGACAGGAAAGGCTTGTTGTGATGAACTGTGGTGCTTCGTTGACGGAGTTCTCTCATGAAGAATATTTACACTAGTTCTAGTAGAGGGCTGTAAATAATTGGCTTTGTGCTACACTGCCAGGCCACACCACAAAACGGTTCTTCTGTGGCAAGTGTGATCCCAGAACAAGATAAGCGTGTGATACAAAGAAATACAAAGAGTAAAAGTTCTGTTACTGTGCTTTACACATTTTTAAGCATCTATGTACAGTGCACAGGGTTAGGAGGGTTACTTTTAAAATGTATTGCACTTTAGATGACATGCTGTAAAATGTGAATTGTAATGCATTTCATTAGATTACTCAAGGTGAGTAACGTAATCTAAATACTTTGGATTACTTCAGCATTGGTAGATTTGTTTAATCTTATGCTGTGTTGTCTCTAAAACAAGCTCAATCAAATAGATTTTTTGTTTTAAGGATTTTTTACATTTTTTCATAGGAAAACAATGCAAAAACAGTCAAGTATTGTGGTAGTAGAGATGGGGGTGACGGATCTATTTGTAGGCTTTAATGAAGATGAAATATAAAACAAACATGGAGTATCAAAAAACCAATAAACAAACTTGTTTACACAGACAAGTTTTACAGAGACAAGAATGAACAAAACAGGAGGGTATTTATACACAAACGGAACTAATGATGGAATGGAAGACAGGTGAGGATGATCTGGAACAAATGGAAGCGATGAGGGCAGTGCACTATGGGAAATGTAGTCTGGGAGAAAATGTCAAAATAAGAGTCCTAGGGAAAACATTGAGACAGACTCTGACAGAAATGTTATATCAAGAATATAATTTTTGCCCTGATAACAAAGGTCTTACAAGAAAAAAAAAAAAAATTATGATCTAACATGAATTTTCTTGATAAATAGAATATGATCGTGACTGGTAACATGTGCATGTAAAATGGCTATAAATAGCATTTTAGCTTAGCGTAAAGCTAACAATTTACACAAGGTTTATTTCTATTTCTTCTGCTCCAAACTTACTTCAAACATACTTCCCTGTCTGCTCGTATGAATGTAACACATCATAAGAAAGTGTTTCACCGCTGTTTAAATGCTCTTTGAATCGCATCATTTATATGTATAAATGTTTTCCATCTGAAATAACTAAATATTAAATTAAACAACTGACAATAAAATGCAAAGTAATCTCTTCAGTAATCAAAATACTTTTTGAATGTAACTGTACATTAGTACAGTAGTGGAATAGTTACTTATATTTTTATTTTAAATACGGTATCCCGTTACATGTATTCCCCAACCCTGACAATACAGTACATTAAAAAAACCTTTTACATAGACATGAAAAGTGTGCTATTTTACATCCTCTAGAAATAACTAGCATTGTTTGCATGACAACTTTGGTTTTTGAGGCCTTTAAAAGAATGAATCACTAAGAAATGAAAAGTATGTCTTTGTTTCCTCACACTCATGTCATTCCAAAACCTGCAATTTATCTGAGGAACACAAAAAGAGACATTTCGAACAATTTTCATGCAACTTTCTCCATATGACAACAGTTTGTAGTGGCCATTGCTGTCAAGCTCTATAATGGGCAACAAATACCATAAAAACTCCATAAAAGTGGTTAATTGATAGATAAATTCAGAATTGTAATCCGGTACTGATTACATTTACATTTACATTTATGCATTTGGCAGACGCTTTTATCCAAAGCGACTTACAGTACACTTATTACAGGGACAATCCCCCCAGAGCAACCTGGAGTTAAGTGCCTTGCTCAAGGACACAATGGTGGTGGCTGTGGGGATCAAACCAGCAACCTTCTGATTACCAGTTTACCAGTTATGTGCATTAGACCACTACACCACCACCACTCCAGTTTACAAATTACATGACTAACATTTCAATCAGTAGCTTTTGGATTATTAAAATGTTTTTTATTTAATCTAATCTGTAATTTTTTGATTACTTTTGGATTACCTCTGACATAATTCTTGTTAATTTGATGTCACATGCATTTAAGTAGGATCATCTATACAATGTTAATGTAATGTTGCTTAAATGCTGAAAATATGAGAACTGATATGATTTTGTGTTTTACTTTTTGGCCAAGATGGGAGAAAAAGATGTGAAATATTCTTTTTTTCCAGACTTCCAGTATCAATTATAAGTAAAGGTCACTGGATATGATGTAGACATAATATTAGACAGGCAAACATCAGCAGTGTTTAGTAACTTGCATAATTATTTGTCATGAGAAGGCATAGTCTAATGTATGTAAGCAATAACAACAATACAAAATAACAGATTTTAAAAACAATAAATTATGAACAATTGACTATTTGTCTAAATTACTCCAATGGTATTGTGCTACAGTTCCTCTGTTTTCCCATTGCACACCAAGAGCCTTGTACTAATAATAAACAAAAAATGTCAAATAAAATTCAGGATCAACCACGGTGTGTCGGCAAGCAACACACTAGTGTCAGCTTGCAGACAGCTAGATGCTGACCGTTTGAATGTTCTGTTAGGATTGTGCATCCACTTAAAGCGTGGTTTGTAATGTTGCGATCTCATAAAAACTATTTGACACATTCTCTCTCTGACTATACATTGGGCCACAACAGGTCTTCCCTTTATTTGCGTATTTATCTGTCTCGAAGCCCCCGTGACCCTTGCAGTTAATGGATTCCACGACTGTTCATAAATAAGTAAGTCAGATTGTGACTATGTTATAAATGGAGTGATCCAGCTCACCCACATCACTCATGAATCTTCAGGGTCATGCAATAGCAGGTAAAACATGGGGGCTATTCATCAAGCATCTGAGTTGAAACTGTCTCCACTTGGCACAGAAAAGCAAATTGAAAAGCAAGTTGTTAGGTCATTGATATGACAAGCCTGGGTCTTTTATCTCCAGTTACTGCTCAAAGCAAACAAGTGCAGCAAGTTCTCATTTTAATGAACAACTTTGATCTGTCTTAAGCACATTTGTGCTGCCGGCCTACACTCTTTTTTTTCTGGCAGCACCAACCTGGGAGCAGTAACTTTATTCTCTTAACATTCTGTACCCTAGAGTTAAGTCATGCGGTTATTGAAATTCAAATCTTTTTTTTTTTTTTGTATTCAGATTGTAAAGATCACCTTTTTTTCTTACATGCTCATATCAGACAAGCCTTTTGCTTGTTGGTATAGAATGATGGTAATATAATAATACAGCATATGATTATAATAATAATACAACAATTACATACCCTGCGGTGTACATAATTGATAATCACTGTAATGCAGTCATTCAGACCAAGTCTGTGTGTAAATTGTCCAATTCATTTTAACAAGAAAATTATGTAAGAATGCATTAACACACAACTTTGTTCTGCCTAGATTTTATGAATAAGGCCTTGCTTTTATAAAACAATGCCAACAGCACTGATAAAAGTTAAAAAAAATATATAAACACTGAATAAAAGTAGAATACAGCTCACAGAAATATGGCTCGTCCAATAAAACATTTGTGTAAGAATATGTGTTTATTTATATATATATATATATATATATATATATATATATATATATATATATATATATATATATATATATATATATATATATATATATATATATATATATATATATATATATATATTTTAATACAACTTATTTTTATAAATGTTTATATAATATGTATATTTAACATATAAAAATCTATATAAAAACATATTTGCAATTGGCCAAAAAGTAAAATTTTTATTTTTTTTTTTTAAATGGCCAATTCTGACATTAAAGGTATATTCCACATTCAATACAAATTAAGCAGCATTTTTGGCATAATGTTCATCACCACAAAAAAAGCTACAATTTTGGTTACAGTGAGGCATTTACAATGGAAGTGAATGGGGACAACTTTTGGAGGGTTTAAAAGGCAGAATTTTGATGCTTGTAATTTTATAAAAGCTCTTACATTAATTATTTTGTTATAACTTATTTGAGCTGTAGAGTTGTTTAAATTGTAATTTCTACAGTCTTTTTATGGTTTTAGGGTTTATTGACATCGTCATGGCAAATTGGCTATAACTTTACACAGAAAAGGTTAGTAAGTGATTTTATCACACTTAAATCATGTTAGCACGCATATTGTTTTTGTCTTGTGGCTATACTTTTAAAACAGTGACTGCTTAAATGTTTAAAAATTGGCTCCCAATCACTTCCATTGTAAGTGCCTGACTGACAGAGATTTTTGCTTTACTTTGAAGGAGGGACGAGTCAAAATGTATTTTTGTGGTAATCAATATTATGCCACAAATGCTATTGATTGAGCTTAACTTGTATTGAACCCAGAATATTCTTTTAAATTCTGATTGTATTACCTGCATTTGCAGCCGCATCAAAAGTACAATAAAAACACATTCTTGCACATTCTATATGCACCGAGTTGCTTTGTTATGTGCAGCATGTCTTTCTTTCTCTTATATCAGATCTGTCTGTCATCTGTATTTGTCAGTGTCCACTCAGCTAAACAGAAAGAATTCTTCTTGTCAGTGTGTAGCAGTGGAAAGCCTTACATTTCTGCTGCAGTGTGAATTGATCACCTCTGAAGCTCCAAACCACACTGAAGCCAACAGGAAATCTATGCCAGCTGCACAATGGAACATCAATTGGAGTTTATTTCCATGCAAATCCTATCAGGGATTTTTGGCTTAGTTCTATGTCTGCTCTAAGGTACAATATACCAAAATTAACAAGTATCACATGCATTTTATATCACATACTATACCCACAGGAAACTTTCTCCTAAACAGTAATGAGATTGATGCGAGCAAAAGGAGACTTTTGGCCCATGTCTAAATAATTAAAATCATTAAAAGTTTAATCAAATGAAAATAGAACAAATTGTTTTCAACATAATATGTTATTATTTTTATAAAATGAAGAGCTTTTAAACAGAACATCACGGCGCAATACAAAATGCAAAACTGGATTTAACAAACATAGTGTGCAATGTTAATGATGGTGTTTTCCATGTATTAGCCAAATAGCTGTAAAAGGGATGAGGAGCCAGTGTCAACTCAACACTGGCTCCCCACATTCATTTTGAAGCGTGCAGCACATGCAAACTATACAACGATCAGCCACAACATTAAAACCACCTGCCTAATATTTTGTAGCTCCCCCTCGTGTGCCAAAACAGCGCCAACGTGCATCTCATAATAGCATTCTGAGATACTTTTCTTCTCACCACAATTGTATAGAGCGGTTATCTGAGTTACCGTAGACTTTATCAGTTCGAACCAGTCTGGCCATTCTCTGTTGACCTCTCTCTTCAACAAGGCATTTCCGTCCACAGAACTGCCACTCACTGGAAGTTTATTGTTTTTGGCAGCATTCTGGGTAAATTCTAGAGACTGCCGCATGTGAAAATCCAAGGAGATCAGCAGTTACAGAAATACTCAAACGAACCCGTCTGACAACAATCATGCCACACTCCAAATCCCTGAGATCACGTTTTTTTCCCCATGCTTATGGTTGATGTGAACATTAACTAAAGCTCCTGACCCGTATCTGCATGATTGTATGCACTGCACTGCTGCCACATGATTGGCTGATTAGATAATCACATGGATGATTGTTGGTGCCAGACTGGCTGGTTTGAGTATTTCTGTAACTGCTGATCTCCTGATCGGTGTATATTTATCTCATTAAATCCCTACATTTGTGGTTTAATAATCACACTAGTACATAACGTGATTTTAATTTGTGGGCTAAATGTTTACATGACATGAATGTAATTTACATACATTGGTACCTCAAATGGTATCAGTTTTTGGTATTACAGCATTTTTACGAGCACGAATACAATTTGAGGGCAGTATACTTTTATATAACGGGTACCTCAGACTCTAAATTCTGTTTGGATGAGTCACGTAAGAAGCCATTATAAAAGTTGCCTAGTTGCTATTGTTGCCGGTCCTTCTCGCCCCTGCTCCGAACAGGACTCGAACCGGTGTCTCCGGCGTGGGAGGCGGGTGCGCTAACAAGGAGGCTAAAGGCTACAGCCTTTAGCGTCAGTCGCTAGGGCACCTCTTGAGGTCAGGAGAGTGAGGTTTACACACTGCAGAGTTATCTACCAGCTGGCTCCCGTTACACTATGTTGTTTGGCAATCGCAAACAGCATAGAATGAGGATAATAGGGATTACTTATTGGAGGAATTGTTTATTTTTATGTACAATAATAAGTTATACTGTGTATTGAATATAAATTTAAGCACACCTCTTACCCATGGTCAGGGCTGGACTGGTAATCTGGCATACCGGGCATTTTTCCGGTGGGCCGACGCACTTTGGGGGCGATCAAGGGCGGACAGGCCATCGGGAGAAATGTGCGGGCTGGTAGGTCAGCGTGAAATGTGCCAAATGGGCCGCGATAAGCTGAAATGAGCCGCCGCGCAATTAGAAAGAATTGCAGAGCTGTTGCTGATTGTCCTGACTCCAATTCACTGCTTTTTTTATCTTTTGCCATTTGCAGCGGATCAAAGAAAGGTTGTAGGTATATAGGCCTTTTCTCTATACATTCCCTGCCGTCCAACTTAGGTCCTTAGAGCCTTATGAATTCTGTAGCCATGGAAGAACAGTTTGAGGAAAATGCCAATGCTGGTTCACAATTCACCAATCATTCATGATCATCCTCTGACGTTATCATTTCAAGTAAATTGACAGAGCAGTTTTGATACTCTAAAGATATGCTGCACATTCAGCAGCATGTGCATATTGTACATAATGTTACCTGACCTTGTCTTTCATAAAAGTATACTTTACAGATTCCGTGAGATATCCAATGAGCAATACATATGATCACTATTCTCCTATTAGCCCTAAGCTCTGTTTTTAACAAGACAGATGCATTTGTAATGCTGTCACACACCTCCCAGACTGAGAAAGAGCTTGTCAGAGTTCTGAGGGGCTTTTGGGCAACATGAATAATGCACTTCCAGCTGCAGGCCTGGTGAATGTGACTACGTAAAATGCACAAAGAGCATTGATGAAGTAAAAAGACAGTGTTTTGACACTCCAGCTTCAGCAGATGACAAGTACCAACCAGTGCCAGGGGAGCTGGTGAAAAGGTGTCTCAGTGCTACTAGCAGAACAAGATCAGAGCATATCCACCGAGAATCAAAGTTGTTCTAATCAACTGCTCCAATTATGCAGCTAATAAAATGTCAAACACTGAAATTCTTCGCTTTAAACATGTCATCAATGTGACAATTAGGTCGGAAAATAAGTTTGATATGGCTGAGAGGCAGTTGGAGACAGTACTGTCTAATTAACCTTTGATGATTGATTTGGGAGGGAATACCATTTATGCGTCAAGTGACTATGGGAATGAACGGGTCATATTCCAGATATGTTGTTTGGTAGTCAACTGGCATAGAAAATCAACTTGAACAAAATGAACTGTCACTGAACTGTTCTTTACTCAAGGTTCAACTTTCAGGGTTCAAATTAAAATCCACCAATCCTGATATCTGATTATTTAGAGCAAAATTTGCTGATACCGACAAATTGGTGGCTCTGCTATATGTATACTACCTTGTTTTATGTCCCTGATAATTAGGTAACACAATAAGGTACCATTCGTTAAAGGAGAGTCCAGGTTCAATACAAGTTAAGCTCAACCAACAGCATTTGTGACATAATGTTGATTACCACAAACATTAACTCAACTCATCATGGAGTGGTGGTGGCGTAGTGGGCTAAAGCACATAACTGGTAATCAGAAGGTCGCTGGTTCAATCCCCACAGCCACCACCTGTAGCTCCCCCCAGTAATTTCACATGCACAAGGATTCTCTGATAACAGGGGATTTATTGACTGGTTCACCATGAGGATAACCATCCAACTCAAGATGCTGTTAATCAGAAGGTCAGAGGTTCTAACCCCACAGCCACCACCATTGTGCCCTTGAGCAAGGCACTTAACTCCAGGTTGCTCCGGGGGGATTGTCCCTGAAATAATTGCACTGTAAGTCGCTTAAAAAGCGTCTGCCATAAAAGCGTCTGCCAAATGCATAAATGTAAATGTAACTAAATATACAAAAGTAAAGTTACAATAAAGAATATAAAAGGACATAAATAAATCAAACAAATAAATGTTGTCTTTGTAGACTTTCCAAACAGAGTTAAATTCACTTTAACAGAAAACTGTAATCTTTGTATAGATATCACTCTTTTTTACACACAGCAACACAATCCACATTTATCACATACAATATAAATGACAAACTTACTTCATTGGCTGCTTATTACCAAATGAGAACTTAATCTTGCATTTTGTGATATCTTCTGTAACTTCAGATGAGTACATGAACTTAAATACTCTTTAGAAATGTGGAATACAGCTTCAGCTGGCCATGCGGTGTAGACAACTTTCTTCCCGAGTCACTCTGTGCTTTTCATAATAAAAGTCTCCACTCAAACAGCTCTTTACAAAGCAGTTTCAAATTAAGAGTCTTTAACAAAATAATTAAATAAAATGAAATATTAACTGACTTCTCTGACAGTTACACCACCATTGTGTCCTTGAGCAAGGCACTTAACTCCAGGTTGCTCCAGGGGGATTGTCACTGAAATAAGTGCACTGTAAGTCGCTTTGGATAAAAGCATCTGCCAAATGCATAAATGTAAATGTCATCCCTCCTTTTGTTTAAAAAAAGCACAAATCTGGGTTAGAGTGAGGTACTTACAATGGAAGTGAATGGGGGCCAATTTTTGAACATTAAAATACTCACTGTTTTAAAAGTATAGCCACAAGGCGTAAATAATATGCATGTAAACATCACTTTCTAACCTTTTCTATGTAAAGTTATAGCCAATTTTACAACTTTGTTGCCATGACGATAGGGTCAACAAACACTAAAATTATTGTAAAAATGAAGATTTAATCAACTTTGCAGCACAAATAATACACAAGTTTAAGAGCATATATAATATTAAAAGCTTCACATTTCTTCCTTTAAACCCTCCAAAAATTGGCCCATTCACTTCCATTATAAGTGCCGCACTGTAACCTTGATTTTTGCTATTTTTAAAAAAAGAAAAGGAAGGACGAGTCGAAATAAAATAAACATTATGCCGTAAATGCTGTTGATTATGCTTAACTTGAATTTAACCCGGAATATTGCTTTAAAATTAGTCAATGAATCATTCGTTATTAACAAACAATGGTAATATATTGGTTTACAACATTTATAAATAATTGTTAATGTTGGTTAATAAAAATACAATTGTTAATTTTTAGTACATGTTTGATCATAGAGCATAAACATTAAATAATATTTACAAATACAACTTTTGATTATAAAAATGTATTAGTATATGTTGAACTAAACATCAACCAAGATGAATAAATGCTGTAAAAGTTTTGTTCATTGCAAGTTTTGTTAAATGGGCACATGTGAGCTCCAGTTTCCGCAGAGTTGCGGCGAAAGGGAGTTGCATTTTTAGTCAACAGTAATGCATATTTTATTAACTCTACCCCCTAGCCCAAACCCCAACCTTAAACCTAACCGTCAGTGGAGTAAAAATGTAATTTTATAGTGAAAACACAACCTCTGAATCATGCTCACTATTATTATTATGTGAATGCAACTACTTCCTGGGTCCCACGGGACCAGAACCTGTCTCTAGGAGGATGCTTCAGTAGCACCACAGAAAATGTTAAGCTCGTTTGAACTGTTGCAAAAATGTGGGATGGGGGATTGTGCTTGTCAGTAACTCGTCTGAATGGGGTTGATTTCAGGGCACGTGAACTTTCGGAAGCAACATGCCAATTTCCTCAACGTCTTTGTGATCATGTTACTGGCTGTCCAACAAGGGCATTTTGATCTGAATGGAGGATGAGATTGAGTTTTCAAACGGAGGATACTGCTTTTGAGTTCTCTTCTCCATCCACAGCTTGAAGCATGATGATTCAACACTAAGGGATGTTGGCGGTGTTATTTTCCTTTGATTTGGACTCTATGTGGGATGTGCGAATACACCCATCTGTTCTCCCACTGCATCATTTTCCTCTCCCTCCTGTTTCCTCCCAACAGATCGCTCTCTCCTTCTCTTTTTAAAGACCTCATGGAATCAATTGACAGGTGTAGTCTACTGTGCCATGTTGATACATTTCCCATTGAAACAGGAAGTTTTGCAGGACATGGAGGGTCTGGAACCTTTTATAAACAAATAGCCATTAATACTGTACGTAGTTACGTAAAAAATGTGAACCTAGATTTGCTTACTTGTTGGTCCTTTGGACATTTTTCATTCTAGAGATCATTTAAGCGATTCGTACAAAATTTGCCAAGAAAATGTCCTGGCCCTATTTTACTCCAAAATCAAATAAAAAAAACTAAACTAAACAAATAAGACATTATATGTATACATAAAGAAAATAAGGCTAATTCCAAATTATTATTTTTTTACATTGTGACATTATTTTCATGTCAGTGATGCACATAATTAAAACTAATCTTATTTTAAGGATTTTTAGATATTTTTACAGGAAAACAATACAAAAAATATTATCAAGAATATTAATTTTGCCCTAATATCAAAGGTCTTATTAGAAAAATAGAAATTATGATCTAATGTGAATTTTCTTAATAAAAAAATATGATCGTGTCTGGTAACATGTGCATGTAAAATGGCTGGAAATAGCATTTTAGCTTAGCATAAAGCTAACAATTTACACAAGGTTTAATACTTCTCTGTCTGCTCGTATGAATGTAACACATCATAAGAAAGTGTTTCACCGCTGTTCAAATGCACTTTGGATCGCATCATTTATATGTATAAATGTTTTCCATCTGAAAGGACTGAATATTAAATGAAACAAATGACAATAAAATGCAAAGTAATCTCTACAGTAATCAAAATACTTTTTAAATGTAACTGTTTTCTAATTCTATCGGGAATACACGCAGGCTTGAGTGAGGTTTAAGATGCCATTTATTTGATGAATGTAAAACAGAAAGTAATGTCTCTCTTTGGTGTCTGGCAGTCCGAGGGAGTTGTACTCGGAACCATCATATCCTGCCGGAGATAGGAGGCAGGGGCAAGGAGCCTACCCCCGTGCGGGACAGGGCTCAACTAGTGGTGGTGGGGTGGTGGAGGTTGCCGGTTAGCACACTGAAACAGTAATGTGCTAGATTGTGAGCAGACTTTTAAAGCAATGGCTTACATGTGATTGGCTAGGAGTTACCCAGCTAATGATGTGATGATGAACAGCTGCTAGTCTTCCCGCTAGAACTACTCTGCGCTTCCATTTACCAATGATTTAAATTGTAACTGTAGTACAGTTACTTATATTTTGTATTTTAAATACGTAATCCCATTTCATGTTTTCCGTTACTCCCCAAACCTGCCTATAGATTACCTTAAAGCAAACACACATGGACTAAACCCCACAAAACGCTAATATTGATTTCACAGGGCTATTTAAATATTAAAACATGCTAGCTAGTAGTAGAACACTTACCATTGCACCGCACAAGCAGCTAGCAGCATCTAATAAACTAGCCAGAGCGATCATAATGATGTAGATAATTTTCTCCAGTACATTGGTATATATTTGCAAGCTCCGAGATGAATAAAAAATGGACAGGGGTTAATTAACAGACTCCTTGGCTCCTCTTGATGAGCTCTTTTCATTAAAAGGCTGAAACAAATGATCTGCCTTGCACATTAGCATACAGCGGCATCCGCTTCTGTGAAGGCAAACAAACCATTTGCCATTTAATAGTCCTAAAGAGCAATGTGTCTGTTGGGTGCTCACTCGATATGTGCATCTGAATTAATTAAACAAATCAATTAAATAGCAAAAGGTGACTCTTGTTATTAATGAAGGCTTTCCATGGTTCCCTGCATTCTCTTCTGTGCCGGGCCCATGTTTCTGTTGTGCATTCATCTGATAATGACAGAGCTGCTCTGATAGCCTCAACTGGATTCGGCTCATTATTTGTGTGTGTGTGTGTGTGTGCTGTGAATGTTTTGTAGTAGTTGGAATGCCTTTTAACAACCTTCTTTTTTATAATTCCAATTAGTAATGTTGTGACTCATTTGTACTCTGATCTGGCACTACCTTGTAAGCCTTTAGATTAGAAGAGAAGCACAAAAGCAGTATTTTTTAGTACAGAATGTTTTAATGAAGTGGGATTCTTCAACAAGTTTTGCTTCAGGACCGATATTTTAAATTGGATGTGGTGACCCATCACTGTACAATTTTTGTTATTATTATTATCATCATTATTGTACAAAAGTAAATAAAATAGACAAGTCTCTTGAATTTCAATGGTTTCAATGGTTTCTTGCTCTCGGTGGCCAAAACACAAAATACAAACGTATTCTCGTTTCAAAGGAACCCACATTTCATGCATTCTAGGCTGAAGTTTCTTACCTGGTGTAGTTGTTTCTGTTTCTGTTTTTTTTTTTTTGTTTTTTTTTAGAATAAAGGCATGTTGCGCAACCTCTCCATGTTAGCATCACCCTAATTTAGCAAGCTTCTATTGAGTAACTGATGAATTTAAACCAAAGTCCAGTCTGCAATACATCATACAGGCCCTGTTTTTTGGGGGCCATCCTCTGCACTAGGGGCATGGTTCTCATTCACTCCTATGAGACAAACAGGCGTAAAATATCCAACAGATTTCACTATTTTAACAATGAAAAACTACGATGTAGTATTTAGCACTTCAGACAAAACCAAATAAATGGAACATATTTTTTATCGCCTTTCAACCGACATATATAGAAGCCAAAAGTGCGCTTAGGTTATGTGGTTTAGTGCATTTGGTATACATCATTCTGGAATAAAGGTGCTCACAGCACTAGGAGAGAGCTTCCTCCGCACCGCTGCCAATCCTACGATCCACCTTGCGAGCATGACGCTCTGCTTTCATAGGAATGAATTGAAAACGCTCTCAGCTTCGCTCACAACGCACCATTGGTAACGTAGGATCAGACTGGATGGACTTGCTAATGCTAGCTGCCTTGCTAACAATTAGGTTATGTCGGACACCGGATTGATTCCATCCGCACCGCAAGACTTCATGACAAAGGTTGTGCCCTCTCATCGTCTTTAGTGAAGAGCGCGACAGAGCAACAGTGATGTGGACAACATCTCTGATCTTTCTGCTCTGTAATCTTGAATATTGTCTCTTGTCCCTGCATGTGTGTAGACATGAAGCGCCGCATGAGTTAACGTGGTTTCAAAGCACCTTTTAGACCATAAGATTTTTCCCTTCAAAATATATCTTTATTAATCAGCATGTTATGAGGCTTTAATAATAAACAAATCGAATAAACAAATCGATTTCTGTTCTAATTTTGTGAATATTAATAAGATGTCTGGAATGGATAAGGAAAGACTAAAATTACTAGTTGGTAGACTAGTCTCTCACTTTATTGAAAATATACTACTGTTTTTTTTTTTTGTTTTTAAAAAACGTTTTCTAAATTTTCTCTCGGGACACCCCTGAATCCACATTCAGCATTATTCCACAGTCACAAGGGCTTCTATGCCCCATACTTGGGTATCTGAATCTAAAGAAATATAAAAAATTATCATAACGACAATAAAAACGATTTGAATTTATCTGAGAAAGTTACACCTACCAAATATTTTCACTGAGCAATCGTTCTCTTCAATGAGGTCTGTCATAAGTGCTCACCAGTTCAGAATGGAGTCGAGACATTCCCGCTTCACTATCTCTCTAAGTTTGATTGATTAATGCATCAATTGTTTGACTACAAACTCATCAGACATATTTAGTAAGTTCTATGATTTATGTTGAGCTGTGTTGTGTAATTTTGTTTTTATCGCTGTGGTGGACTTGTTTTAGAAAAAGAAAAATATGGGTTTTCGCTTGAACACCTCATTTCCTGAGGGGAGCCTGAGGGGGTGCAGTCTCATGAATGTGCAGAAGAGCAAGGTTGGTCAACAGTTTCACTAAATAATACATTCGATATCAGTTTGTTTCACACCAAAGCTCATTGTATGCTTTCATAAAACGTCTCAGGTCTCAAGTCTCTTGGAATAATTTATTAGACTTCTGAATAATTTTTTGGCATAATTTTGAAGCTTAAAGATGTGGTCACCATAAACTGCCATTGTATGACATCACTGAGTAGAAATTATTTTTACAATTTCTCCCTTTGTGTAAAGAAAAACTAAGAAAATCAAATGGGGTTAAAACAATGTCTGAATTTTCATTTTGGGGTGAACTAACCCTTTAATATGATACTTTTTGAGGTTAAACTGGGGGCAACCACCATATGAGATGGTGGTCATTTTATTTCTCTCAGAAAGGCATAATATTGTTTTCCACATTATAGATAACATGGATAATTCACAATGCCATCTACTCGATTACAATAACAATGATTTATTTGTTAGGTTTTAATAAGCACCAAGTATTTATATATATATATTAGGGCTGTCAATCGATTAAAATTGTTAATCAAATAAATTACATGATGTCCTGATTAATTAATCGTGATTAATCGCATATAATATATATATTCAGATTTAAAGAGTTAATCAAGGCAAGGCAAGGCAAGTTTATTTATATAGCACATTTCATACACAATGGTAATTCAAAGTGCTTTACATAGAAGAGATTAAAATAAAGAATTTAAAAAAAAAATAAGAATAATTGAAACATTTTAGAATATAAAATAAAATAAAATACAGTACAAACAGTCGGACACACAGTGGCACAGTGCTCATTCAGTAAATGCACAGCTAAACAGATGTGTTTTGAGTCTGGATTTGAATGTGACTACTGTAGGAGCACATCTGATCTCTTCTGGAAGCTGGTTCCAGCTGCGGCTGGCATAAAAGCTAAAAGCGGACTCTCCTTGCTTAGAGTGAACCCTTGGTATTTCTAGCTGATGTGATCCTAATGATCTGAGTGATCTGTTGGGTTTATATTCAGTGAGCATATCTGCAATATATTGAGGTCCTAGCCCATTGAGTGATTTATATACCAGTAATAATACTTTAAAATCAATCCTAAATGTAACTGGGAGCCAGTGTAAAGACCTGAGGACTGGTGTGATATGTTCATATTTTCTGGTTCTGCTCAGAATCCTGGCAGCAGTGTTCTGTATGAGCTGCAACTGTCTTATGGTCTTTTGGGAAGGCCAGTGAGGAGTCCATTACAATAATCCACCCTGCTGGTGATGAAAGCATGCACAAGTTTCTCTAGGTCTTGACTGGAAACAAAGCATCTAATTCTTGCAATATTTTTCAGATGATAGTATGCTGATTTAGTTATTGCTTTGACATGACTACTGAAACTGAGGTCTGACTCTAGAGACACACCAAGATTCCTGACTTGATTTTTAGTTGTTTGACCCCTAGCGTCAAGGTATGCACCTTGCGAACTTCATCTTTGTTTCCAAACGCAATGACTTCAGTTTTGTCTTTGTTTAACTGAAGAAAGTTTTGGCACATCCAGCTGTTAACTTCATCAATGCATTGGCACAGGGAGTCAATGGGGCTGTAATCGTTAGGTGATAGGGCTAAGTAGATCTGTGTGTCGTCTGCATAGCTGTGATAAGCAATTTGGTTCTTTTTCATTATTTGGCTCATTGGGAGCATATACAGGTTGAACAGGAGTGGTGCAAGAATTAAGCCTTGAGGGACTCCGCATTAATCATTGATAAGACAATACAAAAAACAGCTTTAGAATACAATGTATTGTTTACTACCATATTGATCATAAGTCAATCATTGACACACAGTTCACAGTAATCCATTTCACAAGTGAATTTGTCAATCAGTTGTAGATTTATTATGATGGCTTGTTGAAGAACCCATCAATTTTAACAAGCATCAGACATGCTTGTGTAGCGTCTCGGGTGCGTTGCGTCATAAACATCACATTTTTAGGTCACTGTGTCAAGTTAAATATAGTTTAATACTCAATCTTTAAATCTTGAGATCATTTAGTTTGCATTTGCGCTCCATCAAATGTTTTGAACACAAGATTCGTTTGAACGTAATGAATGTCTGTTTTGTGCCGTCTGGATATTTTCTTCACTGTATAAAATGCGCGTTGCCACACAGCTGAAATTTCACTTACTGCCCTCTGGAGTAAACAGGTGGTACTACAAGCTTGCATTTCGCGTTATATTTAATGAAATTAATCGCACTGAATTAACACGTTAAATCGACAGCCCTAATATATATTTGTGCCTTGTAATAAGGATGAAGAAAAAAATGAGGAATGTTAATATGAAGTATAACATAATACATAATTAATATTCTGCAATACCGTAGTTTAAGACATTAGCAAATATTATGCAGTGTAAAGCAGATCGGTAGTTCACAATAATCCAATTTGAATATATGAGTGTGTTTCATCATGTAAGAGACCTCACTGTAAATTTGCATACTGAGTTTAAATATCCTGCCAAGTAACAATTTGAAAAATGTCCCTGTGAAAATTTACATTTATGCATTTGGCAGACGCTTTTATCCAAAGCGACTTACAGTGCACTTATTACAGGGACAATCCTCCCAGAGCAACCTGGAGTTAAGTGCCTTGCTCAAGGGCCCAACAGTGGCATCTTGGTGGTGCTGGGGCTTGAAACCCCGACATTCTGGTCAGTAACCCTGAGCCTCAACCACTGAGCCACCACTGCCTAAAAAATTCCATATGACTAAAAAATGATATGGAATTTCATTTCTAAAAAAATTTTTTTTTTTGCGATCTATGACTGTTAGCTTTGAGATCATCTACCATAGTGTACTCCTAAAAGTTGACAAAATTAACATTAGGAATTTAAAATTTACTGAAATAGCAATCATGGTAAACTGCTGTGACAAACTAAAGGCTACCCCACCTCGCTCAACAACTTTTGTCAATGTTATTACTCTGAAGTTTAACCAGTCATGCCAACTTTCTCTAGACTAAAAAAGCAGAATTACACAGTGAAATTTACAACTTCTGAAAATCTGAACTGCTGAAAGCATTCTCTAATGACCAAAGCTAATGTAGCTTTCCCGACAGCACATCCTCCTGAAAGTGAGACGCTGTCCCTCAGTCGACCAGTTGGACCAGTTGAATTTTTTCCACACTAACGATGACATATACTCATCAGTTCAGGCAGTAATTAACTTTAATTGCCACTAGAGTACTCACAATTACCCTAGCAGCTAGTGTTTTATTTCATTATATGCAGGCGCATTTCACTTTGCTTCAGCTCTAAACTCTGCTTCATCCTGCCTAGCAGATAATCCAGGAAACTATATTTTGTCAAATGTGAATTATCCATTTAGAAATTTGCCCCAAGTGACTGTATGAATCAAAGTATTTGGTTATGTTCCATATTAAATTCCAGCTAATGACAGTACTTACTAAATACCCCACAGTATAGACTACACTGTTTGATGCCTATGACTATTTTTGTTTGTTTTTACATGTTGTATTTTGAGTGGTGTCCAGTTATCATCTCAGACATAAAAATGTCTGATTATTTGCATTGAAATTGTAATATTGTGTTTAAATTGTTTAGCAGTCTGATCAAATATTGAGTCAAAAAAGATGATAATTGCAGCTGTAATTATGTCCGGTTCATTCATTGCAGTGAAAATGGAAGTCTAAGTTGAGGGCATTGCATTGTGGCATACCATATACTGTTTAGTAGTAGGTCATCCACGTTTTATTTCAATTTAAAAATACAGAAAATGTGTATACAGGGCACAGTTTACATCCTATATACTGAGTGTGATTTGTTAGTATGCTATTCTGAAGATAGATAAGCCTACATACAAATTTACAACCCGAAGCGTCCAATCATTTGATTCAGGCGAATGAGTAACATGGATAAAAAAGTAAGCAATTTATTTATTCAGTGTACTGAAGATACTGTATGCAAATGAGGATATGACTGAAGTGGAATGTAATGACAGGATGTTGTACATCAGGATGTGGACATATGGTGTTTAATATCGAGTCACAAGCTGTTGATTGTAAAACAGCCATCATATACGCGTTGGCACGTACTGTCCCTCAAACATTGTTTAAAGAGTTTGAGCAAAAAGAAGATCTTTTTTTATCCAGACTTTGATGCATACTGGAATTCTTTTTTTTTTTCTAGAAGGAAAAATGTTCCCTGCACCTAGAAATATTTACAAAGAAAAGAACAATTCTCAAAACCGAAGCTTTGTGGTAATTTACTCTGGCTTACAGCTAGAAGGCTCTCATTGATTTCTCCATTGTGGGGCAGAAAATTAATAATGCATGCTGTTTACACATGATCAATATAGTGTCATAGCGAGGGGGGCAAAAGCTCTCACTTAAAAGAATTGGTTGTTACAGTTATCTGCCTTCTACAAGCTTAAACCTGTATGGGAAGAATTCTGTTGTAGATAGATAGCAGGAACATTGGTTACGCAAAGGAAGCAACATAAATAAAAGTAATAGAACACAGTTCTTTATCTAACACGATAACATGAGCTAGGATTTATCACAGGACGCCACCGCAGCACAGAGTTTGCCCTGAACTGCTCTGACCTTGTAGTGAAAATACAATTGTCGGTAACCATGTAAACCAACCTGGTCTCTATTTTTTTTGTGACTGTGGCGACATTTTTTGCAAAATGTCATTACAGTAGACCTATGTGTGTCAGTACACGTATCGCGGCAATTCTGGGGTGATATGTCCACTGGGTGGCACTAAAAGCGAGCTAAATGTTCTAAAGAGCTGAGGCTTTTAAACACCTGAGACCCCCACTACCACAATAATACTACTACTACTAATAATGATAATTTATGCACACATATGTTAATTTTAAGCAAATTTTAGCTTAATTTAGCTAAGATAAAGAAAGATTTGTTTTCATCTAATATTTGATCATGTGTCCAGGAGTGTTGGTTAGTCATGTTTTTTAGAGGTTAAAGACATTACAGCTGATTTTCTATAAAGCCAAATAAATAATTCTGACCAAAAATAATGGCCAGCATCATTAAATCTGTAATGTTGCGTATCAATGATGATGAAGACGATGATGATGTGAAGAACCCAAGTGCAGTTTATTTACAGTGGCATCCAAATGTGAAACATAACAAAACACAAACATAAACTTGACTTGACTCGACACAAATAATACCTGACCCAGAACAATGGCAAACATCAGGGCTAAATGCACAGAGATGGGTAACAATTAAACAAGACAACCGATCACAAGACTGAACTACTGTAAGAATAAGACAATGAAACACAAACCAATGAGAACAAAATGCATGGAACAAGAGAGGATCACATGAGGGTCACATGACATGGCAATGAAACAGGAATTAAACTTTCAAAATAAAAGACATGAACAAAAAACATAAACATGACAAAATCACTACCAACCATGTTCAAATGAAATCTCGCATTATAAAATGTACTGATTACCATTGTCCCATGTCTGCCAACATCTGCAGCCTGAAATGAAATCTTTTGGTTGGATTTATGGAGTGAATGCACTGCATAGGAAAGTTATCGGATGCACCCTTGCTCCCTATTTAGTGAATGACTTAACCTCTGGTGTACTGTCTGTCTGCACTGGTCTCAGAACAGTTCAAAATGCACCTTATTTTCATCCTTAACTCCATATAAAGCCTCTGAAAGCAAAATTTGTCAGTGTTTACATTTATTCTCAATTTGTATATATTTATTAATAATGCATAGTAAATAGGAATGCATTGAACAGAACTGTATTGTACAGTGATAACAAAATAAAATATAACAAAATGTATATTAAATTAAGCGAAAACACCCACAGATGTGTTACAATTGAAAATTATTCCAGTGTTTTTTCAAATTTTGAAGCAAAATTGTCCCATTTTCCACATATGTGGACCTCATATTTATCAGGTCCACATGACGCGTGACAAATGTATAATTTTATTTAAAGCGGCTTATCAAACGAAACTGGAGATGCTACTCTTTTTTGAAACCTCCAAAGAGGTTTAAATCAAAAAAACGTAGAGGTTTCTTACCAGAGGCACTTTTGTTGGCACTGCTTAAATGGGGTATAATTTTACACAGAAAACATTCTTAAGTGATTTTATCACGCTTAAATAATGCAAAATTGCATATTGATTAAGTCTCTTGAAGGGTTTGAAATTAATGTAAAATCAATACAAGTCATGTGCTAGATCAGGGGTGGGGAACGTCAGGCCTCAGGGCCGTATAAGGCCCGCAAGACCACTTTACCCGGCCCATGAGGCCATTTTAAAAATAATAAAAAAATACAAATAAAAGATATACACTAAAATTAATGATTAAAATTCATTTGAAATGATAACAATGCAAAATATTGTATAATAGACAGACCTTTCAGTGTTTTTTTCTTAGTGTGTCAGCACGTAACAGGTAGCGTACACTAATTTGAACCCACAATCAGAAATTGCAAGCAATTGTATGGCCCGCGAATAATTTCGGAAACACTTGAATGACCCTTAATGGAAAAAAGGTTCCCCACCCCTGTGCTAGATAAAAGCTGTTTTGCTGTCATAAGACAGCATTGCGTGAGCAACAGAGTGAAAACTACATGATTACGAACGAATAATCTGCCATTTTACTCAAGATTTGTGTAGAAGTGAATAAAAGTTATCTTTGTTTTATAGTCACGTGATTCTATGAGACCAGGTTGATGTTAACATAAAATAGAACATGCAATTACATTGGACTACAACAAAACAAGCCCAGGGAGACGACTTTACCTCCTCGTTTCAGAAGTTCAACACTGATAGACTCTCTCTCAGCTAAGGGTAACATTTGCATACTGTGCCTCTCTGGAACTAACAGCTGTCAGTTTGGCTTGCTCACTCTCACTGTTTCTCTCCATTCTCTCTCTCTCTCTCTCTCTCTCTCTCTCTCTCTCTCTCTCTCTCTCTCTCTCTCTCTCTCATTATTTACTCCCTGTCTTCTTGTTCTCTCACCCTCCCCTAACCCCCTCAGTCTCGTCTGCTGCTTTTTTCCCTGTTTGTCTCACCGGAGACCTGATGAAACCATGTTCACCTGTGATCTGGGACACGCACTTAACATCAAGTGTTACTTCTACTCTTACATGCAGAACTGCTCTTGCAAGGATAATCCCTCAGGCTCTGCACTCCGAAGATGCAAATATTTATTCATGTGAGTGTACGAGAGACAAAAAGTAGGTTAAACTACAGTAGTAGCAGTGCCAATTTGGCAATTACAATAAATAGACCTGAACATGGAGGATCAATTCAATTTATTAGTATAGTGCTTTTCACAATATATATTTGTCCAAAGCAGCTTTGCAAATAATAGTGACATAAAATCCTCAATGGGGGATGCATGACAGGGCCGATAATGGCGAGGAAAACAAGAATACAGGAATGGCGAAAATAATGATTGTTTTCAAACAGGGTTGTTGAACACTGATCTCCAGTCTGCTATTGGTCATTCCAAAAGATAGTCCCACCTCAGACTCTCACCATAAGTGGAGTCAAGCAGTATGTTGCTGTGCACTTTAAATGTAATTGTCTTTGTCATATTTCATGTTAATGCTTAGGTCCGACTCTTCCAGATCTACATAATACTATTGTAGCCCAGCTTCATCAGGTATGTACAGTATTCATGTTAAACAAACCAAAACTGGCCTCAGCGTTGTGCATAGGGCTCAAACACAACTCTACAGGGTAAGCTACCTTTTAATGTAAAAGTTCAAGAAGTATACTCAGTTTAGGATTGAATCCTACATAAGATGTGTGACCTATTTTCTAAGAAATTTCACCAGTTTTATCGTTTTTAGAGGACGTTTAACTCCACTGAAAGACTTTCTTGTGACAATCCACACTCCAGCTTAGTAGGTGGCAGCAGAGACCATTTAGCTGAGATGGGCCACCTCTGTTAAAATGAATGGGAGAAATTGGAATGCCCAACCAAGGAGCTCTAATGCTGTGTTCCATTCAAGTGGGATATTCCTACTTGATATCTCTGATCTCCAACCATAAAGGCATTCCATTGCCAGATGCCTGGAAGATGACATAAGGAAACAAAACTGCAATGCTCCCATTTGCTTAGCAGGTATTTGACAGTCTCCTAGCAACCCACATTATAAACAATGCTGCTATGCTACCGTTTGTGCTACAGGTGTACCATTATCAAAAGAGAGTGTAATATACCATGTTTCCTATGTCTGAGAGGTCAAAGCCCACAGGTTTCAAAGCATTTTGGATGTTTTTTTCCTCTTTCCATGTCCAATTTAAAATTGAGAATAACTTGTCTAGACTGAACATTTTCTGATGTCTGGACTCTATCTGGAGGGGTTTATGATTATACATATAAATGTTTTGCTATACTGATAATTAATACTTTCTATAATAAGTTAAATTCCATGCATAGGCTGCAAATGTCACATATATACTGCTGGAATAGTTAAATGGGGACACACAACCTCAAACAAAGGAATGATCTGATAGCACCACAGATACGCATTGTTTAAATTTTTCAAGAGAATCAACCTACAGATATTTTACTTATAGTTGTCTCCAAAAATGAAGCTAGGATACTAGAAAGATATATATTTCAGCAATATCACACGAGCAAGTGTGTGATATGGCCCTACATTGGCACTGATGTGATTACCTACGGCACTCGGCCTGCGGCCAAATCACAGCAGTGCTGATTTAGGGCCATATAGCATGATTGCTAGTGTTATATTGCTTATACAACAGTTTAATGAACAAGTAAATAATTTTTTTTTACACCTGTTGCCACTCCCAAGCAGAGATGCTGTCAGCTTTCTGAAGATCAGCTTTCTCAGTGTAAAAATAGTGTCCAAGCGGGGAAATGTCTCCCTATTTTGCGGTAGCCAAAATACAAACAGTAGCTCTTAACACATATGCACTGCTCTGACACTTTAGTTTAGAATGGCACGAACACAAGTGGAGTGATACACAGACAGTGAAGCGTCAGAATGCTAATGGTGTCAGACCATCAGTGCTCAACATCTCGTCCAATCATATATATATATATATATTTTTTTTTACATTGAAAAAATAACACTTCATCTTTAAGTAGATGAGGATGAAACCATTGAATGAACCAAGACTGAGCTGTGGAGATCTAACGTTTTACTACCCCTTTAAACATTGATAGGAAAGTCTATTCCAAAGCTTGGAATATGCAGTAATCTATAGTGGAATAATCGATGATATATGACACTTGCATTTTTGGAGTTTTTGCTGAAGCTAAACACTGCATTCAGCATATGAAAACACAACAGGACTAAACTGCCTAATTAGTTGACACTAATGGAATGGAAGAATTACAGAGAGGTTTCTATTTTTATATTAAAATGCAATAATAAAATAAAAATTAAAAACATGTTTGAACAGTACTGCTTCTTTCTTAGATATTCTTTCCTCATTATGTATTCATAACCCATAGGAATAGGCAATGCTGATTTTTGTTTTAAATAATTTTATCTTGGATGTTAATATTGTCATGTACAACATAATTTTTACTCAGGGGTTGGGAGTGCAAACAAACTACCCAAACCAACATGTCTAAATACATATACAGTAATTATGCCCCAGATTTCTGAGAGCAATCTCATATTCCATTTATTGTATTACAAATGGGACCAATTACCTCTTACTTCGGAAGACTCCTCTCAGCAAATCAGGTTAGAAAGATCCTTTCCAATTCACAGCTCTCTTGTTAAATGTGTCTAAAATGTCATTAGGACTTGTAAGATTATATATGCACAAGAATTCCACCAACATGATTTAAAATGAGGAAAAAAAAACAGCCTTTCAGTTTGGAATGTTTCAACGTCATAAATCACAAGAACCTTCACAAGAACCCCCACCCAGATAAAGCAGACTTTTCTTCTGTTCAAGGTTACCATCAGATTTGCACAATTCTAAGACATTTCATCTTAATATAGCCTTGCTAGATAATGCTGAAAATCACTTTGAACTGTGGTAACATTTGTACCTGACAAATTGATGATTATAGACTGATGGAACTCTTTAAAATGTGTGTGGCGATGTGCAATAACATATAATTGATAAATATATTTTTTAATTCTGTATGATTTATCTAATTCTACTACGAATGGTAACAATAAGGTTTAACTTGATAAAATGCAATGATGTGTAAAACCAATATGATTTTTTAACCAGAGATTTTCATGTTTTATTACCTACACTTATAACATCCATAAAAACTTGTCATATTTAGTATGTAAACATTTGTTTATGTATGAATAAAAATCTGATGACAATGAATTTCATGTCTCTTGTACCATTTGCAAGATATAAAGTTCATGATTAAATATGCACTATTTTTAAGCGGGAAATGTTTAAGAGTCTGAAACAAAGGACCATAACTCAACTGTCGGAAAAGACAGCCCAGTTGACCACGTGACTCTAAAAAGTCTCTTCTGATTGGCGCAGGACACCTTTGTGGTATGCGGCCAATCTCAGTTGAAGTAGTTCCAAACAGGAAGAAGTCTCTCTCTTGCTCTTGCTCTCTTCCTCTTGACTCTGCTCTCTGAACACTCGTCCTCCGTGTTTGCTCGGCGTCCCGAGAAGGAGTGAGAAGGCCTCGCTTCACAATTAAACTAATTCATACAGACAATAAACTTCGACCATATAGAAGTCAAAACATTTATGAAACAAACTTTCGACCAAGCCCCAAGAACCAAGGAAACACCAAAAAGAACCCAAGTACATCTCCAATATTGTGCTCAAAGTGCTGGTGTATTAATCAAATAATTTGGGTAATCTGATAGCAAATCGATGTAGACTCAAAGATGGATGAAATGGTTCTTAAGGCATTGTCGATAGACTCCATAGAGTTCATTTTCACTGTACTGATCAGTTATTTCACATTCTGTCACTACTCACCAACCTGTCTCATGTATATATGTGTTAGATTAGATTTATGTTTGAATAGTTATAAACTTTGTCTGTATTCAAAGACAATGTGACTGTGGTATATTTTGATAAATAATCCCTGTTTCTAAAAGATTCAGCTTCAAAAATGTACCTAAATACATGTGATATTATTTCAATAAGCCATGAGAATAATATCACTCCAATAAGTGAATGAATCATAATTTACTTATTAAAGCTAATTCTTTACAGTAGAAATTGTGAGCTGATACAACTAGATGTTGTATTATGATTTCAATGGTGGAGAATCTATTAAAGACAAATAATCTAGTTATTTGTCATTTATCTAATTTATAATGGTTGTCGAACATGACTAATTCCGTTATACATTTCATTACCTAATAAGGTACAACAAGGACAGTTTAATCTAGTCCATAGCTCACATATTTCGAGACCCTAAATTCACTCCTAAACTTAGCATGCGTGCAAATTACCTTACATACAATGGTGGTAAAATACATGCAAAATACCCATTTTCACTGATCGAGTCCACATCTCTAAATTATACATGTAATACCCTACAGACTCTTGTGTCACAGTGTCATCTGTGTTTGTTTTAGAATACCATATGATTATAGAAAATCATCTGTTGCAATTCACTCACACTATCGTTTAACAGTGCATGGCTGGATTTTGAAGAGGGATAAAATGGCACATTTAAAATGATTTCAAGCAAACCGAGACATTCTCCATATGAGCGGGTAGATTGTAAGCGTTTCTCATGGCTACCTGCCTGAGCTTCTTTGAGTCTTGGTGGAATTAACACATTAAACATTGGAAAATGCAAGTATGGCCGTAATTATTTGAACTGAAAATGATCAGATAAACAAATTCAGCAAGAAATAAAGTAAATTAATTAATGTGCTGAACTTCGCAGTAAACACAAATGAGGCGAGGAGGAGACAAGCATTCTTCCTGTCAATATATATGGGTCATTAGGGAGTTTAAAACTAGCAGCAAATGAGAACATACAGTATGTGTATTTTCTGTATATAAAGATTCAGGGAAGCTCTCTATACAGTAAATAATATAGTGGCTGTTGGTTTAATATGTTAATTTGGTGGGATTAATTATATAAAAAAATAACACCACTTTTTAAACAAATGAATCACGTGCCTGGACCATAATAAACAATAACTATCATCAGAGCAATTCAAGTTTGAAGTACCACCTGTTTTCAGCAGGGGGTAGTAAGCAGAACTCCAGCTGTACTGGCAATAAGCAGCTGTACAGACAACAAAACACACTCGAGCTTGCTTGACAGTAGCGATGACAGCACAAGATGAGAATGCGTTCTTGTATTCAAACACAGCTGGACAGAGCGCAATTCCGAATGCAGGAATCTCGATTGTTTTTGTAAGATTCAAACTCTGTTTAACTTGACATGTCGACCTTAAAACACAGCATTTATGATGTGATGCAACCAAAACACTCTTAAAGCATCTGTCTGACGCATGTGTAAATTAATGCCTCCATAATAAAGACCTTATAATAAGTCTATTTCTGACTGACTGATGAATTCAATTGAAAAATACTGTAAATTGCTGTGGACAGTAGGCCAATTATAGGCTTACGTTCAATAAGTAAGGGATACTGTATAGTCAGCTGGTTGTTATCGCACAAGAAATCTTCTATAGGTGTGAAAATGACCGTCTGACTCCTCAGTATTCAAACTATTACAAGACTACTTGTCAAATAAATAAATAAATGCACATAAAACATTGATTTGAGTTTAAATAATGTTTTTAGCCACGGTGAGCCGAAAAGCAGGAGAGTGGCTCGCAGAACCCGGATGAGTGGTCTGATATGTCTAAATCCCCAGATATGCAGTAGTTACAGAGCAATATCTGACCGCTAGATGGTGCCATTGACCAATCAGAATCGAGTATTACAGAGTGCCGTGTAATAATATGAAATCAATAATTTATTGCCTTCTTATACCACTTTTTGTCTTGTCAATGCTTTAGTCGTGTGCCAGAATAATGTAAAGCATTTCAATTATCTGAATTATTATTTTAATAATATAAATTATATTTATTTAAATATAACTACTGTATTTATAATTATTTGATCATTATATATTAGTATAAGTATTTTTATTTAAGAGGATTTCTTAGCAAATATTTATATATGTGATTAATTGACAGCCTTACTATAGACAGTGTGTGTATATATATATATATATATATCAGTGGGGATTTCTTTAAGACTGCAAGGGAAGCTCAGCTTCCCCTATAATGTCAAAAAAATAATGGTCAAATATGTACTATTGTGTAAACAATTTATTGACTAAAAATGCATTAGAACACGTTCATCTCGAAGACGAGTTCGTTCAGAATCAGCTACATTACATATAGCAGGTCGGCTGACTCGATTTACTTCTCATACATTCCCGTAGCGTCAGTGCATTTCCCTGTTGAAGCCGAAGCGTCCATTGACTTCAACGGGGCTGCTCAGAACAGTTTTTTTCAGTGCTCGAAAATAGACGGTCATTGGATAAATGCTGCGATTATGTCCCGCCCACAGATGCTCAGCGTCTCTGGGGTGAATGAGGAGTGGGCTGGCCCGACTCGGGCTTCAGCGTGATGATTGGAGGATCTGTCGAAAGACTGCATCTCCTTTTGATTGACAGCGAATCTGTACTATAAGAAGTCACTGAAGCTATTTCGCAGCTCAGTCCCATCATGGATTTCTCAAGTGTAGTCGAAAGACAAACTGCTGCAACCTATTTCTTTATATTTGTTTGGCGTAAATTGCTAGTCAATTTGCATAATACATTTCACACAATTATACACCACATTCCTTGTTTCAGTTTTACCAAGTTTATTATATTTTGTTTTAGAGCCGTTCGTTCGTTCGTTCGTTCATTCATAGGGCAGAATTTACTTTTAAATAAGTTTATAATGTAGGCCGAAAATGAGCTTCCCCTCTTTGAAAGACCAGCAGCCACCACTGATAGATATATATATATATATATATATATATATATATATATATATATATATATATATATATATATACACAGTAAAAAGGTAAATATATAAATAAAGGCAAGACTACAACCTACTGGTAATTCGTTGTACATTGCTGTCATCAGACATGTTAACATCTTTCCTTTGCATCTCTACGAATATGACATCACCTTGTGTAGTACCACCACCTCTTGAATTATCTGAAAATACCACTATCTGTGGTTGTGAAAAACATCTATGCCTTGACATAATGGTGACTAAAGATGGTCTATATTGGTAAACCCACAATGGTTGATTGTGGGAACAAGTTGATTCTGACTGGAGCAATTACATGACACTGCTGGTGTGTTGTTACAGTAGTGTCAGACCTTTGATCTTGAGCTAAACTGCTGTGACCCAGAGGTTCGGATCAATACGAAGTATAGATTTCACTCACTCTCTCAATTAGCAAGGGTGAACCACACGTTTCTGTCTGTCAAGGCCAGTCATGATTGTGCAGGTCTGTTGTGTAGCAGCTGCCTCATTAAAGATGAGGCGAAGGTATATTGAATTTCCAGAATAGTGATGCAGTACATGTATACAATTACTCATTGTCAATTTAAAAAAACAAGGCCTCACATTTCACAGGTGTCTGGTCTATGTATGATCTTGTGCGCAGATCATTCAGGAAATAAAAGAGAGGAAGGGAATAAAAAATCCTTGAAAGCATGCACATCCAAACAAAGTTTTGAATCCAGGTGCATGACCAAAAAATATACATCCATAAAACTTTACATACAATTCCATACTCTGCATTGCTATTTTTTAAGAAATTATTTTAAAAACTAATGTTTAAAATGATTTTGACTCACTTGTGTAAATATGTACAATACATTTTCGTTTGTGTGGTTTTTGTTCTTTTATCAGATTTATGTAAATGTGTATGTATATCATATGTATGGTTGTATATACATTTCTATTTGTCTTCTCTTTTTGATATGGTCATGTGATACTGTCATGTGATTTTTTTGATAGATGCACACAGGTTTATATGGGTGTATTTGTAAGTGTCATTGTAGTCTTATGAATATCATGTAGCTCAAAACATCACTTTGTATTTTCTGTGGTGAGCTCATTCAATTTATTTGGGAGCATAGGAAGGAAATTAAACTAATTAAAGTGAGGAAGTTACCACAAAATAAAGAAATTAATTAGTTCAGTCTAAGCTGCTCAAGGCTACCACAAACCACAAACTGAGCATAGGCCCTCTACTACTATCTATAAAAAAAAAAAGTGCAGGAGAGTGGGGTAAAATGCGTTACCTAGGAATGTTCCGGTTTGTAGAAAATTTCGGTTGATGTAGATGACAGATTAAAGTGCCACAATACCCACCATTATATGTAGGAAAAAGTTTGTGAGCTAGTAATTAATTCACACTGTCCTTATTCTACATCATTATTTATTCGACAACCATTATAAGCAAGAAAATCCATTAAAATCATAATATAATGTCTCATTGTATCCACTCACAATTTCTATTGTAAGGAATTTGCTTTAATAAGGGAATTATGATTAATTCACTGATTGGAGTAATATTATTCTCATGGCTAATTAAGATAATATCATGCATGTTTGGGTATAACTTTGAAGCGAAATCTTTTAAAAACAAGGATGATATTATTTATCAAAATATACCTGTCAAATTACTGTGTCAAATTACTATGTCGAACTGTTTTAGCTGTATTCTAGACTGTTGTAAACTGTGTCAGACTGTTTCAAGCTCCCCCTTTTCTGGTCTTGGAGCACTTTTCCTGTCGACTTGGTTTTGGTGGAGCCATTTAAAGATTGGCACTTTGTGTCTTGGCTAATCTGGGTCCTCTAGGTGACTGAGCATGCTGAGGAAGTCACAGTTCATAGAAGTCTTATACACAGTTCTTGATGTCTGTATATAACTCTTTGTGAGCTGTTGTATGACTGAGTTTCTGTCATGTTGGTTTAGGATGTGGTTGAGGTTAATGGCTGAGTTTTCGGTCCATAAGCCAGTGCCGTGTTGGTCACTGCTGTGTCTGGCACCTGTATTCATGTCATTGGTAGTGAGAGGAGTGGTATTCAAATGTGGGGGTCACACGCTTGAACGGCATGTAGTTCACTTCACTCTATGCTGAAGAATCTGGCTTTGCTGTGATGTCACATATCTTCTGATGCCATCCCTTGGTTTTGAGAGGTAAGGCTTGAGACTGATGATGCCTTATGGGCCTTTCTTGAGGCCATTCTTTGTTTAACATAAACAAGGTGGGTGCTAAGTCACACAGTTGTTGAATTGTCATCCCGTGGGATGCAGGTTTCAGAGGAAGATGGTTTTGAAGTTGAATTCTTCTTCAATCTCAGGTTTGTTCCGAGACTGGAAGTAGTTTTGCCATAGTCTACAGTAGTAGGCTTGTATGGTTTCTTTCCATCCCTGTTTGGTGTTCAGGGCATTAAACAGTTCTTGCTCAGATTCTGGGTCTGAAAATTGTTTAATCAAGGCCTCTCTCAGACATTGGTAGTCAGAATTGGTTTGACTGTCTGTCAAGAAAACTTTGTACCTCATGGCTGGATGTTATCTATAGTAGGTATAAAGTGTCTCTGTTACTCATCTGAGGCCTCATATTCAGGGGGATGTCTATGTCATGCACCTAAGCATGGATCTTGTGACCCTCAGCAGGATTTGGTATGAACTTGTCAATGTTCCTTACCCTTTCATTGCTTTTGGAGAGTGTTTCTTGGAAAAGGGCCACTGAGGTTTTGTGCAGTGGGCCCTTGTGTCTCTCATCATGTGGAAGCTTTTGGTTGTATGATGCTGCTTTGTTGACCAGGGGTGATGCTATGGGATGCCTGTCCATCTTGTGGTGGACAGGCGTGGTGGTGGTGGTGTAGTGGTCAAAACCACATAACTGGTAAACTGGTAATCAGGAGGTTGCTGGTTTGATCCCCACAGCCACCACCATTGTGTCCTTGAGCAAGGCACTTAATTCCAGGTTGCTCTGGGGGGATTGTCCCTGTAATAAGGGCTCTGTAAGTCGCTTTGGATAAAAGAGTCTGCCAAATGCATAAATGTAAATGTAAATGTCCATCTTAAACTGTAGCCTTAACTTGTAAGAGTGTTTCAGTTCACCTCTGACCATGTCAAACTCATCTTTGGTGAGGTCCGGTTGCTGGGTCAGGGTTTCAATTTCAGTTCTGGACATTTCCAGAATCAAACAAGGTCTTTCCCAGTTGCACTTTGGTGTGCTGGAGTTTCTTTTCCAGGACCTCTTGGGTAGCTTTAGTTTGCTGCTCTCTGTGCTTGACAGATGTCAGGGCTTACTGGAGCCATTTGATTTCTCTTGTTGACACTTGTTCCAGTTGTTTGGGCACCTAAAGTCATTCTTGGGCTTCAGCTTCTAGCTGGTCTATGTGGCACATGGGATGTGTTGGTGAATTTTTCCAGCATGTCACTCAATATCGCCTTCAAGTCTTTCCAGTGGGCCGTGGGGTTAGTCTTCAGCCACATGTTGGCACACTGTAGTGGAAGACTAGGGAGAGAGAGCTGACACAGATCTGCATGGGGTTCAGGGCCTAGGTGTAGTGTTACAGCTAGATGTTGGCTTCAATGTGTGGGGAAACAAATGGAGGGTTGTAACGGCTAAGTGTTGTTTTCAGTGAATGTGAACAACTAGTTAAGTGTAATTAAATGTTTCTTTCTTGTTAAATCTGGCAGGATTGACACCATACATACACCTGTTTATGCGGTACAGTTGAACTGCTTACAACAGATGCCTCAAAGGCACACTCGGGGGGGCGGTGACGGTTACCAGGTGCTTCTCTCTGCAATTTATTTCAGTACGTGGCTGCGTTTTGATGCCAGAATTTGGATTGCGCTGATAAGTACAAGAAAGTAGTTGCGAGGTTAAAACTAGGGAGAACACAAAAGATTTGGTTAATGATTTAACATTTCAAGATGACTCTTATTGATGACAAATATTTTAACCAGAATTATCTGTGGTTCCATAGGATTTGTCACTAGACTGTAAACAGTAGGGAGAGAATGGTTAGAGGGAGATAGTAAATTAAAAATTAAATGAAAAATAACAAAGACTAAATGAACAAAATCCACCAATAAATATTCTGTCGTTATGCTTAATAGCAATAACAGGTATTCTGATTGAGACTTGTCTCTTGAGTCTCATTGATTGAGATTGTGTAAAAGAATATTATTGGAGGGATTTTATCAATTTAAAATTACACAATGGGAAAATCTTATTCTGTATTGGCAGGAGATTGAGTCGATTATGTCAAGTGGGGCCCTCCGCAAAGAACAGAATCAGCTCAGAGCCCAACACACAAAAGTGAAATAAAACAAAACAGCCAATTAGTAATTAAAAAGAGGTGGAAGGTAATGGGTGGTAGATAATAAGAATGAGAGGCTACTGTAAGCTTTCTTTAACTTGTACTGTTTCAGACTTATTATTATCATCATGTAGTTCAGTTTTGATAAGAAAATGATAAGTGGAAATATATGAAACGTGAAGAAAAGATACATTTTAATCAGCTCTCTAAGCTCAGCTTAAAGTAGTTAAAAAATAGTTAAATCCATATCTTTATGTGTGGGTGAGAACCAGATCAAATGTAAGTAATTTTTCCCCCTCTAAATCTCCACTTTCACTTTTACATGATGTGATGCCTGTTAAGTTTCACTTTCACATCTGAGTGAGAGAAGTGGAGATTTAGAGTAAAAAAGTACTTAACTATTGTTCTGTTTCTCACCCACACCTATTATGTTACTTCAGAAGTTATGGATTTAAACACAGGAGTCATTTGGATTACGTTTATGCTGACTTTATTTACATTTTTGGAGCTAATATGGTCTGATCACCATTCACTTGCATTGTAGGTCTGATCACCATTCACTTCCATTGTATGGGCCAACAGAGATGAGATATTTTCCTAAAAATCTAAAGAAAGTCATACACATCTGGGATTGCATGAGAGTGAGTAAATGATGAAAGAATTTTCATTTATTTGTGAACTATTATTTTAAGTAAAAAGTGGCACAGTTTACCCCACTCTTTTACTATGGATATTTGAGCAGCTCCAGACCCTTACATATGCAAAACACAAGCATGTATGTACCATTTTTTTCTTTGCTCCTTATTTAAGCTTTATTGGATAACATCTTTCTACAGGCCTGTGTCACTGTGCTGAATATTCCATTGGCTGATTTAAATTGGAATGATGCCCTTAATGAAATGGCTGTTATGGCATCATGGAAGCCTTCTTTTAAGGGATGACAGTGCTTTTAACCAGGGAAGGGCATGATGAACATGAGGGTCTGTTGTCTTATCAGAATCACATGCTTCTCGTGTGAAAGGCATGACTTTAAAAGCATGGGCGTTTCAAAGCCAGGCTGAGACTCAAAGCTCATCGTGGTTTGGTCACGAGGCAAAAGCATGTTACTTTGACATGGAAGGCCGCTGAGAAAGGCCTGATTCTGGATTTGCATTATATTCAGCAGCTTGTAAATACTTAGCAATTACTGCTGATACTTTGAGGTGCAAAGCATCATCTGTTTATGTTTTAAGATTATTTTAGGCTGACTCAACCTCAGTTTTCACTTTCAGAAACCTGACCGTTGCTCTCTAAGGCTGATATGGCTGAAAATATTGACATTATTAGCAGGATTAGCAGCACTTTTACAGATCTACATAGAACATTGGGCTGTCACATTATCACACATTTTTTATTTAGTGTCAAATCTCTGTAGGATGTTGCTACTGGAAAGCCCAGTTAGCAGTCATGATTTCTGACAGATTGATAGTTAATTTGGATGATCCAGAAATAGCATTTTCTCTGAAATGTACACACTCCTATTCCTCATCTTCCCTCTTCTTTTTTAACTTGGATGATTTAGGGCTTTATGTCCCATCTGTCATGGCACATTTGTTGGGCTGCATTATGAACAAAATTGTCCCCAAAAATGGATTGGTTAATCCTGAACGGTGAACGGTGTATACCCTAGTTTCAACATGTTTTAATCTTTTCTAGAATGCAACTTTTGAAAGATTGCATGTAGAGCAAAATAGCTCAGAGCCATTTGATTTCAACACATCTGTTTATGTGACAAGAGAACAAGATGGTAACATATTGCGTAATGAGGGTTATAGATGATCTGGGATACAAAATAGACACAGCCTGTGTGCACTACTTTAAGAGTCCACATGTTGAGAGGCAGTTGCATTAGTGCTGCTCCGTCTTAGCTAAGGCATTTTTGAAATCAAATGAAAATCAGTGTTCAGTATAAATATTGTTTCTATCTCTTTGTACATATTTTTGATTAGAAATCTGAGCTTATTTATGTTGTAGTCCATCTGAAGTTTCTGATTAAAGAACTGTTACAGTACCTCACATAGTTCATGTTATGTTAGTACATATACAGTAGGGGAAATGACAGCAGGGGCTTGTTGTCACACTCCAGTGAATATTAGTCAAGTATCTTTATTTTTGAAAGTCAAAAAAAAAGTACAGAAAGTTCTGTATATCCACACCTTGAAGTCTTGGCGACCTGAGATTTGGGACGGCTGTGGCTCAGGTGGTAGAGGGGGTCAGCCGCTAATCGCAGGGTTGGTTGTTCGATTCCTGGCCCACATGACTCCACATGCCGAAGTGTCCTTGGGCAAGACACTGAACCCCAAGTTGATCCCAATTGCAGGCTAGCGTCTTGTATGGCAGCTCTGGTGTATGAGTGTGAATGGGTGATTGGGACACAGTGAAAAGCACTTTGGTAACCTTTAAGGTTAAAAAAAGGCACTATATAAGTGCAGACCATTTACCATTTGTGAAAAATATGCTTGTCCTAAGAAGTTCGACCTATTAGAAAAAAAATCTACCCTCATTGTATAGTTGACCCTTGCCTAAATGTATGCCAGTGCATTTTTTTTTATTGTGTTCACTTGTTAACTCAACAGCGACAGTGTAGCAATAAATATGATGTATATAATTTACCAAAAACCTTCAAATTTAAGATAGCTTTGAACTTGAAACCCGCATACAAAATTACTTCTAGGGAACACACTTTTACTCAACAACTTTTTTTTCTCCCCCTTTTCTCCCAATTTGGAAAGCCCAATTCCCACTACTTAACAGGTCCTCGTGGTGGTGCAGTTACTCACCTCAATCCGGGTGGCGGAGGACAAGTCTCAGTTGCCTCCGCTTCTGAGACTGTCAATCCGGGCATCTTATCACGTGATTCATTGTGCATGACACTGCAGAGACTCACAGCATGTGAAGGCTCATGCTAATCTCCATGATCCACGCACAACTTACCACGCACCCCAATGAGAGCGAGAACCACTAATCACGACCACGTGGAGGTTATCCCATATGACTCTTCCCTCCCTAGCAACCGAGCCAATTTCATTGCTTAGGAGACCTGACTGGAGTCACTCAGCATGCCCGAAGTAGTGACTTCAGGGGTGGTAGTCAGCGTCAATACTAGCTGAGCTACCACATCACCCCCCTCCCCCCCCCCCTTAACACACACACACACACACACACACACACAACAGCTTTTGACTTACAACCATTTAGTTACTGTATGTGATAGAGCCCTCGTGACAACTAGCCCCAGTCTCCCCTACAATGGAACATAGTTACTGATGTGGCATTTGTAGGAATGTCATAAAATATCACTACATTGCTTATTGTGATTATTGATGCATGTTATATTCTTGATACTTTTTTAAGCAGTGATATATTAACATTAGCTGACATTTAAAGTAGAAGCCTAATTTGTGTGCTTTCCAAATCACTGTGAGTTGGCCTTCCATTTAAAGTAGTCTGGCGTAATAGCTTTGGGAGACCACAAGGGGGCAATATGACATTTACAGTACTTTATATTAAATGTCACGCCACTGCACTGCAGGTGGCAATACTGAGTTTTAAACCTAGTCACCATACATACAAAAGTATCAAAGGTTTTTGTATTTCTTCAGATACTGTATGACTGTATGATAACAGTGATATTGATAAGTTTGCAAATAAGTTTATGAAACCAACTTATGCTTAAACTGAACAATTCAAAATGGCAAAATGTATTGTGCAGTTTCGTATGTAGCCTTGAATAGGATTTTTTCAAACTGTCAAACTACTTAAAGACATAGCTGTAATTAAAAATACATTGTGTAGGCTATACGAAAGATGCATATAAACAATATATCATCCAGTGATGGCTAGAGTAAATAATATGTCCTTTGACAATTATTTGGGTTAAGTTGTGGCGCAGCAGAATTTTAAGCAGCCTCAGACGGCAGCAGTCTGCGTACCTTTACAGAAAGTTATTGTTTTAAGATGCACTATGTTGTCAGCCTGGTCCATCATGTGTGCAACCCCTATAAGTTACCCTGTTGCTCACACTTTACAAGGTTTTGTTGAGAAATATCGATGAAGAGACAGACTATTGTGCAACGATTAGCCCTATTATATTTGAAAAAATAAATAAAAGGAATTACGGATATTTATCTGTAATCCGTTATCAATGCATGAAAAAGGCATCAATCCCAAGCCTAAATATTTTTTGCTCATATTATTTGATAGACTCCATATAGTTAACCAACACAGACAACACGTCTCAACAGCAAAGAGTTTGTACAGAGTAAAATATTGATAGAAGAGGGAATTGTTTCCCTAACTGTGTGCCAGCTCGTATCCCTGGTGGCAGCTGCTTCCCCCTCAGGCAAATGCTTTTGTTTTCTTGCTTAAGTGTTTTGAATCAGGAATAAATCACATCCAAAGTGACATCAAAATCAACATATCATAGGCCTACAACTTGAGAACAAAAGACCACTCGAACAACACACTGTAAAAGGTTTCACTGTTATTTGTATATTGATGTGTACTCCATTTTCGTTGATTCAGCATTTATTTTTATTTTGTTTATTTTATTTTATTTTTCTTTTGGATTTTTTTTTCTAGCAAATATACAGTGAGACTCACTATAATGAAAATACTTCTTCACGAGGCAGTGTAGAATTTTAAACTCCTATAATTTAATGCAAATGTTTTCATTATGTGGTAAATGGTCTGCACTTATATAGCGCCTTCTTAACCTTTTTAATTCAAAGCGCTTTACACTGTGTCTCATTCACCCATTCACTCACCAATGAATGGCACAAGGCACTAGTCTGCCATTGGGAGCAACTTGGGGTTCAATGTCTTGCCCAAGGACACTTCGGCATGTGGAGTCGTGTGGGCCGGGAATCGAACCGCCAACCCTGCGATCAGTGGACAACCCACTCTACCACCTGAGCCACAGCCTCCCCGATTACCGATTACATTGTCAGAATAACAATTTGAGTGAAAGGTAGATGTGCAGAAGGTGTTTGTTTCCCCCATTAAGAACAATATGCATTTATATATTTTTTTATATATACCTTTTATAAGATGATTCCCAACGGGCAAGAAGTTAACTTGTACCAGATATCATCTGATTGTTATCAGATGCATTAAATACATGCAATATCATTCTTATTTTATTTTTATAAAACATTTTTATCATCTACTAAACCAAATTGTCAATGTAATTATGTATTTTCACAATTAAGTTGAATAATGACATACATAAATAATGATAGACAAATCATTAATTCAGAATCCCAGTCAAATCGATACATCTGGAAAAAAAAAACAAAAAAACAGGCCAATTAATAAATCCATATTTAGACACCCATGTATTTTATTAAGACTTTATTACGCTGTAAAAAGATGAGTAAACTTAAAAAAAGTTGAGTTTACTCAACTTCAAGAAAATTAGTTTTACCAACTTAACAATTCAAGTTGGTTCAATAAACTTGAATTGTTAAGTATAGCTGTCCATAATGATCAATATAAAATACAAAATATTTTTAAGCAGATCAATGTATCAGCCCCACCAAGAGACCAAATAATTGGTCCAACTTAAATGGTGTAGGTTACAGATACTTCAAAATTTTAGAAGTTGAATCAACTTCATACGTAAAGAAACTTCATCAAAGTGAACACTAATTACCCTGATGGTGACTTTAAACAAAACACAACTTTTTACAGCAAAACATAATTAAAAATCCATAAAGAGAAAAAACATCTATTAATTCCAAACAGTTTAGGAACGCTTTGACAAAACACACTTAAATAAATTCAAGAGCAGGGGATTGTGGGTATTTTCTTCAGCCAAAATGCTTCTCCAATGGACATGCTCAGTAGCAGATGTAACAATGTGAAGTTCATAGTGCTCAGCCTTACAAGGTTCCCCCAGATTTTGACCCATGAATTTTCAAGACCTTTCCATGACTTTAACAAACATCATTAAAGGTTTTACAGTCGAAATCAAAGATTTAAATTCCCACATATTTCCTGATTTTCCATGGTAGAGCTTGGCTTTATAGACTTATATCAGTACAATTTAAACTTCTATTTCACAGAGGTGCACATAGTTTCAAATAGTGGGGAGTTGAGCATGCTCAAAAGCCTGTATATCCTACCTTCACCACCAAACATAATATCGTATGTGCTCACTGTTTAAAAATGTTAACTTAAATGGCAAAACTTAATTGACTGTTTCAAGTAAACTCACTTTTTCGACATTATATAGTTCAGTCAACTTTTAAAATTGAGCTTCTCTGAAAAACTAGAAGTTGGATTTTTTTTTACAGTGTATTGTGGGAGGTACAGTACCCAATTTTAAAGTTCCCCCACCTCCGAAATCCCAATACAATGCAAACAAGCATTTATGTCATTACCCTCCTCTCTCGCATTGCCTTCTGCCTTGACTGCATAACGGATTCATATTTTACACAGATATAGGTTCCCCAACATAAAAAGCCTCTTTAGTACATAACTAAACTATATCCTTTGTTATCAGGGAGGGTATAGTGATTAAATATTTAACCTACTACCTGAATAGCTGCAGGATAATCCCAAAGAAGTGTCACGATTCCCTCTAAACTACCAAAATTTGCCCAAAACTACCACGATGGGCAAAAATGAAAACAAAACACGAAAACACTGGAACTGGGAACACAGGCATGGGAACGAACATCACTTACATACAACCACGTTCACAAACAATCAGCGTTTTCGTGTTTTGTTTTCATTTTTGCCCATCGTGGTAGTTTTGTTTGTTCATCTCTGTTTGTTTCCATTCGTTTAAATAAAGTTAACTGCACTTGGATCCTCAACCTTCGTCTGCCTTCTCCTACTTCCACAACCATTACAGAACGAAAGAACACAGGGCAGACAACGGGGAATTGTGACAGAAGTCTATAATACCTGGACAAAGTTATTTGTTAGTCATTCGACTAGGCGGTGCAAACCCTTATATACTGTACAGTATATGTTGCTCTTCCTAAAAACATTACTGGCCAATTGGTTACTCACCAAAGTCAATTTTGACTCAGATTTGTCAAATAGTGACCTGGGCTGGACTGGCAATCTGGCATTCTGAGCATTTTCCCAGTAGGCCGACGCCCACAGACCAAGAAATATTAAAAACTACTTCCATGTTTAAGTTCCAGCACTCCAATTTCATTCAGCCCTCCTGTTTCACTACAGAAATCTTTGCTTCCTCTTGAACGAGTGATTATGAATGAGTATTATACTCTACATGCAGACAAGCTTTCACATGGGGAAGAACAGGCCAGGTGAAAAAGAGCCCCTCCATTAACCTTCACTCACAGGCGTCTTGGCTCACGGTGCGTTTGTCACACAAAAGTTAGCTGAGATCGGGCCATAGTCACACAGTAGAACAACTGCCTCTCACGATGAATGCCAGGGGAAAATGGTAAAGATTGCTTTGGCCCCTCGGTTATTGTTTACAGGATGCATCATATTTTTGTTTGTTGTCTTGAAAAATCTGTTAAGATTCTTGTCAAATGGGACGATTATTGCTTGTACATGGAATGCATCCAAATTTGAATGACCAAGGATACACAGGAGCTGAACGGAACATAATATTGAGCGTTAGCATTCCCCTTCTGTTCCAGTAGCTTGCAAAACATTGGCATTCAAAGTGCGCTCTGTATTTTTTCCTCATTAAAAAAGGAATTTTGATGTCCAAAGACACAAATAGTACTAGGACAAATAGTATTATAAACTCCTTTATTTTACATGGAGCTGGACTGTCTCATGGGGCAACCATGTTGAGATCACATGACCAGCTGAATACTACTTGTTTATCTAGGTCTCTCTATTTATTATCCAGCATGTTCACTTATTAATCGTAGTCTACAGCAAACAGTACTTTTCCACAGAGTATAGCAAAAGATGAATTTGTAACCAAAAACGATTCACACTGTGAATTCGGTGACAGTAGGTGTAAATCTTTGCAGCTGAAATCGGTCTGTGCTTACCATAATTTCAATCACTGCCCCCAGTGGCCAAAGCTAAAAGTGTTCTTGAAAGTATGCGCAAAGTTGAGCTCCAGTTTCTGGGTGAAATGTTCAAATAGCGGTGCCAAAAGTAAGTTGTATTTTTAGTTATAAATAATATAATATAGTTAACAGGATTGCATTTATTGCTATCTCTACCCACTAACCTAAACTCCAACCCTAAAGCTAACAATCAGTGAGTACAAATTTAATTTGAGAGCGAAAATGCAACCTCTGTCTCACGTTCATCGTTGATGGTTGTCATAAATTTAGATGTATTCGGTTGTACATGGGTTGCGACCCAATTTGTCCATTCATGTTGGGTCAAGACCGGTTTCAATGTGTAATTATTTTCTTAGTAGGTGTAACTGAAATTGCCGAGAGCAAATGCGCTCTGTTTAGCGCACTCTTTTCCGCTAGCCAGGACTGTCTTTTGGGTTTTTTACCACAATATCGTTTGATAGGCTCACTCTCTCTCTCTACAATATCAAGGGAGTTGGAAGTACTGTTAGGTGCTGAGGTGATGTTGTCAATTGGTTACTCAGCTCAACATTTTTCATTACACTGCATTTACCATGTACACTAACTGAACAGAAATATTCCTTGATTAATTTGCTTGTCTTGGTTTTATATAAAGTTTCAGAAAAATCAAGAAGCAATATGGTCAAGTTCAAATGAATGAGTCAATCATAATAAGACAACATCTCCCGCAGCATCCGAAGCTTGAAAGCAGCGAAAATTCTGTTAGAACAAGATGAAAAGCAGCTCTTCAAGTTAGTAGGTCAGAATAATAGCTAAGAACTGATGTAAAGGTAAAGATACGCAGAACAGTCGCTCGGTCTACATTCATAATTTTATATTCAGATCCTCAATAGAAAGGCATCAGTAGAATAAATAATAGCTTGATACTAATTAATTGATTTTTTTGTGTTCTTTTAAAACTATTATTTAAAAATGAATGCACCATTTATAATGGTAACCATAGTTTCTGCCAAAATACCATTGTTACAGCAATTTTTCTTACCTGGCCTACGATAAAACTTCCAATTGTAGAATCTTTCTTCCTTTTCCTGACTAAAAGGTTCACACCAGTTTTAGCTATGTCTATCTTTTAATTTTATAAACAATAACTGTAGCAACTGGGTTGCCATGGTACATTTATGTAGGGGTTTGAAAATATGATTTTCCCCCCCCCCCTTTATTTCTACAATTTGAGAGTGTGCATGTTTAAAAAAAAAGTAGTCTGTTACATAATTATGTAATTATGGTTTCTGTAAGAGTCTGTCTGTCTTACAATTGTTTAATTCATAAAAAGTTAACCTGTTGATATGCAATCGCTCGCACTCGAGAGTGATGTCACTCTGTTTACATTTAATATATAATTTAATGTCTATAAATGTAATTAATGTTAACAAATTATACATCTTTTCAAAGGTCTAAGGATTCAACATTGATATCCGATCTCTGTTTCATGATAGCAATGCTCCAGAAACAGCAATTTAGTTATTTGTGCCAGGAGTACAAATGAAAACATGCAATATCAAAACGGGACTTCGTACCTTTATTATGAAAACGCAATCGCCAGATGAATCCAGTTCGGCACACTTGGGTCAATTGTCCATGACAAGCGTTCATTGAAAAACATCCAATTGCACTTTTTGTCATCCAAGTTATAGATCTGAGAAATATTGATATATTCTCCATTGTTTACATGAGATCTTGCCTGAAAGAATTACCCTTCATCATCGTTCTTCAACAAACTCTGCAATCTGAGCAGCATTCATGTTGTAAAACTGTATATGATCTTATATATTAGAGTCCCGTAAACAAAATGAGCCTGTCTCCAAAGTCTTTTTTTAAAAATGCGGCATCATTTTATTCATAATAGCCAGGAAGTGCGGTCAGATTTTGTTGCCGTCTTGAAAGGCGGATCCTTAATTTTACTCTGTACGCTTCCAGCGATTTTCAGAGAAAAATTATTTGAAACGTAACTTCTTTAGGCTTGTGGCTTTGAGAACATTGTGAACATTTCTGGGTTGTCTTGGCACTTTAATTACTGTTTTTAGATTATAAAAACCATTCCATTACTATAAACTTCATCTTCTCTAACTGAATAAAGCCCAAAGTGTTTTCTTTCAAAAGATACTACAACTGTGTCCATACTCCAAAGGGTCCAGTAAATACAACCGTTTAAGTTCAGGCACGTCATTTCCATGGTTTGTGCTCAAAAAGGGGGTGCGTTAGCATTAGACACTGGAAATCCTGCCCCTTACTGAAACAGAAAATATTGTAGGTTAGCAAATGTCCAATCACGTCTGAAATGAGCATTCTGATTGGTGGATCAGCATAGTCAGACTGTCTGTCTTGCTCCTGCAGCTTTATGTGCATTTAGAGAGAATCTCTACACTTATATATACACAATTCACTCAATGGTGCTGTGGCATCATGTCAGTAGATCGAAAAAGCTCAGTGTCAAAAGACCATGCCCTAGACTAGACTACTGATGTACATGTATATGCTGTTTGTGTCTATTTGTCAGGCAAAATTGCTTGCACTGCAACCTGGCTGCCTTTGCTGTCTTCTTTGAGGCGAAAGCGTGGTTGGTGAAGGGGTATTCTATTGCAAAACTGTTCTAAAATACAATTCAGCAATGCAGTACAATTGCTGGCTTATGTTGGATGAATGTTTTTTTCATTGCTGCACTCGGGACAGCACAGCATGACTGACTCAGCATGTGTCACCATACGATCTCAGTTGTCTGTACTTTGACTGTCCCCACTGGAATATTCTAGTAAGAGTTAGCAGGAAATGAGAAAATGACTTGTGAATTGAAAAGCATTTGAAATAACCACATAGTCATCACTGCGACTTGCGTTTTCTACAAAGATGAATGTGTTTATAATGATATGTAGCCAAAGTTTTGATACTACAGGTCACGTTTGGCTACTCCAAAATAAAATGACAGACTAACACAAACTTCAAGTTAATTCATGTTTCAAATACTAACCTTCAAGGTCAATGCCAAAGCAATTGAACTGCATGTGTAAATGTTTCACAAAATTGCAGGTGGTGCACTTAAATATTAATATATATAAAATATTATATAAATACATTTTGGATTATTTTGGAATATCTTGTGTAATCATATGGGGATGTAAAATGTATTAAAATGCCTTTTTTACATGATTGGGGTTACATTGGCTAAAAGTGTTATGTTTTGTTAGGGTTAAAGGTTAGATTGTCTGGTAGGGTTAGGTTGGGCTAAGGTTAGTTTGGCTAAAATGGTATGCTGGGTTAGGGTTAGATTGGCTGATAGGGTTAGATTGGATTACGGTTAGTTTGGCTAAAATGGTATGCTGGGTTAGGGTTAGATTGGCTGATAGGGTTAGATTGGATTAAGGTTAGTTTGGCTAAAATGGTATGCTGGGTTAGGGTTAGATTGGCTGATAGGGTTAGATTGGATTACGGTTAGTTTGGCTAAAATGGTATGCTGGGTTAGGGTTAGATTGGCTGATAGGGTTAGATTGGATTAATATTAGTTTGGCTAAAACGGTATACTGGGTTAGGGTTAGATTGGCTGATAGGGTTAGATTGGATTACGGTTAGTTTGGCTAAAATGGTATGCTGGGTTAGGGTTAGATTGGCTGATAGGGTTAGATTGGATTAAGGTTAGTTTCGCTAAAATGGTATACTGGGTTAGGGTTAGATTGGGTGATAGGGTTAGATTGGATTAAGGTTAGTTTGGCTAAAATGACATGCTGGGTTAGGGTTAGATTGGCTGATAGGGTTAGATTGGATTAAGATTAGTTTGGCTAAAATGGTATGCTGGGTTAGGGTTAGATTGGCTGATAAGGTTAGATTGGATTAAGATTAGTTTGGCTAAAATGGTATGCTGGGTTAGGGTTAGATTGGCTGATAGGGTTAGATTGGATTACAGTTAGTTTGGCTAAAATGGTATGCTGGGTTAGGGTTAGATTGGCTGATAAGGTTAGATTGGATTAAGATTAGTTTGGCTAAAATGGTATGCTGGGTTAGGGTTAGATTGGCTGATAGGGTTAGATTGGGTTAAGGTTAGTTTGGCTAAAATGATATGATTGGTTAGATTGGCTGATAGGGTTAGATTGGATTACGGTTAGTTTGGCTAAAATGGTATAGTGGGTTAGGATTAGATTGGCTGATAAGGTTAGATTGGATTAAGGTTAGTTTGGCTAAAATGGTATGCTGGCTAAAGATTTAGATATACTGGGTATACTGGGTTAGGGTTAGATTGGCTGATAGGGTTAGATTGGATTACGGTTAGTTTGGCTAAAATGGTATGCTGGGTTAGGGTTAGATTGGCTGATAGGGTTAGATTGGATTAAGGTTAGTTTCGCTAAAATGGTATACTGGGTTAGGGTTAGATTGGGTGATAGGGTTAGATTGGATTAAGGTTAGTTTCGCTAAAATGGTATACTGGGTTAGGGTTAGATTGGCTGATAAGGTTAGATTGGATTAAGATTAGTTTGGCTAAAATGGTATGCTGGGTTAGGGTTAGATTGGCTGATAGGGTTAGATTGGATTAAGGTTAGTTTCGCTAAAATGGTATACTGGGTTAGGGTTAGATTGGGTGATAGGGTTAGATTGGATTAAGGTTAGTTTGGCTAAAATGATATGCTGGGTTAGGGTTAGATTGGCTGATAGGGTTAGATTGGATTAAGATTAGTTTGGCTAAAATGGTATGCTAGGTTAGGATTAGATTGGCTGATAGGGTTAGGTTGGATTAAGGTTAGTTTGGCTAAAATGGTATGTTGGGTTAGGGTTAGATTGGCTGATAGGGTTAGGTTGGATTAAGGTTAGTTTGGCTAAAATGGTATGTTGGGTTAGGGTTAGATTGGCTGATAGGGTTAGGTTGGATTAAGGTTAGTTTGGCTAAAATGGTATGCTAGGTTAGGATTAGATTGGCTGATAGGGTTAGATTGGATTAAGGTTAGTTTGGCTAAAATGGTATGTTGGGTTAGGGTTAGATTGGCTGATAGGGTTAGGTTGGATTAAGGTTAGTTTGGCTAAAATGACATGCTGGGTTAGGGTTAGATTGGCTGATAGGGTTAGATTGGATTAAGATTAGTTTGGCTAAAATGGTATGCTAGGTTAGGATTAGATTGGCTGATAGGGTTAGGTTGGATTAAGGTTAGTTTGGCTAAAATGGTATGTTGGGTTAGGGTTAGATTGGCTGATAGGGTTAGGTTGGATTAAGGTTAGTTTGGCTAAAATGGTATACTGGGTTAGGGTTAGATTGGCTGATAGGGTTAGGTTGGATTAAGGTTAGTTTGGCTAAAATGGTATGTTGGGTTAGGGTTAGATTGGCTGATAGGGTTAGGTTGGATTAAGGTTAGTTTGGCTAAAATGGTATGCTAGGTTAGGATTAGATTGGCTGATAGGGTTAGATTGGATTAAGGATAGTTTGGCTAAAATGGTATGCTAGGTTAGGATTAGATTGGCTGATAGGGTTAGATTGGATTAAGGTTAGTTTGGCTAAAATGGTATGTTGGGTTAGGGTTAGATTGGCTGATAGGGTTAGGTTGGATTAAGGTTAGTTTGGCTAAAATGGTATGCTAGGTTAGGATTAGATTGGCTGATAGGGTTAGGTTGGATTAAGGTTAGTTTGGCTAAAATGGTATGCTGGGTTAGGGTTAAATTGGTTGAAAAGGTTAGACTGTGTCAGGGTTAGGGTTAGTTTGTCTGAAAGTCACCAGTTTTGACTATTTGAAAAACACATACAAGCTGCAATAGTTTTTAGTGTACAACACTACACTACACTACCATCTTGAAATATATATTAAATAATTTACCTTAATTGTAAATATGCAGAATGTTAGAGGCGGAAGAGTTTCTTCCTTCTCAATAGAAATCATGGCTGGGTGATTTTCTTTTTTATCTAACAAAACCTCAGGAAAACACAGTGTGAGCACAGCTGTTTCACAGAACTCTGATCTCCGATCAAATTGATCTGAAATCACATTGTACACAAATCACAAACACCCTTTGTGCAGAGAACTACATTAACAGGCTTTTGGTCACGTAACAGCCTAAGGCTGATGTTCTTAAGCCAGAAAACAATCCAACAGGACAGGGATGAAGAGATACAGGAGCTTTGGTCTAAACCTCTGCACTCACAGCTGTGTTTAAAACTCCCAAGTACCGTCTAAATGCGCCCAACACGTCTTGGCTTTAAAGCAGTCCTTTTTTTTTACAAATATTTAGCAGCTGACCCAACAAACCTCTTCAAGAACCAGCCTGTATGGTCACCAGACTCTAATGATGTTGTTTGGAATAGTAGTGGTTGTAGTAGTTGTAAAACACAACCAAAATTGTCCAGGGCCCAAGTTATTTTTGCAGTATTCTGGTGTTTTTGCGGTTAAGAATGTATGCGTCATTGTCGAAAGGGAGTGGTGGTGGACGTAATCAACATAGTCTCATGAGAACTCATGAAAACATATTCAAATAATTTGTATGAGATGGCGAAAATGTAAGCTATGTTACGACTCAGTTCCTATGAAAAGCTACAACTTGTATTCCCATAGAGACCAAGCAATAAACAAACTGTATAACTGTATAATGCTTCCCTCATCTCCTTCCAAACCTTGATGTTTTCTTTTCTCCGGGGTACACACATCATTTACCTATTAAAATCATTGTCAGGTTTGAGGTTTGGGTAACAGGTTATACACTATATGATTTATGCTTGGGTTAGGGGTTAGGTATAGGATTTGGGTAAGGAGTTAGACTTTGTGGTTAGGTTTTGTTTTAAACCTGAAAAAAGGAATTGATTTAACATTGTTCGTATGATCATTTATTTTCGTAGCCAACTCGTGTGATTTCTTATGATTTTGCTTTCTTGTACTATTACTACGACCAGGGCTGGACTGGTAATCTGACATTTTCCCGGTTGGCCGATGCACTTTGGGGCCAATCAGCGGCGGACTGGCCATCGGGAGAACCAAGCTGGCCGGTGGGTCGGTCGCGATAAGCTAAAATTTCATGTGAAGAAATCGGCCCAGGATGTAATACCAAGTTATTTAATTGTTTGTATTTAAATTGCTGCAGGATTATAAGGTAATTGTTTCCTGGGCCGCAAACCAGGAGACTGTTTTGGTCTTGGATATGTACTGTAGGGGTACTGTAAGTATACTGTAAAATTAGGGATTTGTGAATAATTTCAAGCCAGATAAAACCCCATTAAATATATTGTTCCTTTCCTGAGCTCAGACATATAAAATGGAGTGTGCAAAACAGAGTGATCATTTTCAAATATAATATGTCCTGGCAGGAGCTTTGCTTGAGTTTGTTACAGTCACAACAAACAATAGTTTATTCAGTCGTGACCTTTTGAAGCAGTTTCTTGCCTTCTCCAGTGTGGCACGTCATTTGATGCACCATACTTATCTACCATCTCTGTGTCAGTTGTATGGAATCAACAAGACGGGGAAAATGCAAGAGCCTGCAAAACTTTGACAGCTTAGCAGCAACCAAGAATATTCAGCATTGATGTTTTCTCTCTTGTTTTGTAAATTGTTTACTTTAGGGGCCGTTTACACAACAAAGTTTTCAACTAAAAGCGGAAAACCTTTTATGCGTTTTGGCTGTTCGTTTACATGACAACGATGTTTTGGGGCCTGAAAACACAAACTTTTGAAAATAATTTTCAAAGTGCAAGTTTTTGAAAATGATGCCGTTATCGTCGATATGCGAACAGACCAACATGAGATCACCAGTTGGAGTCCTTAAAAAGGTGCCGTGTTTTATAGTCCAGGGTCACTTGTAGTAATAAAGCAACCTCATCGTCCATCTAGACAAAATTGCTCGATGCTTTCGCCATCTTCATTGTTTGAATTCACCGCTCTGTGGTAGAATGCTTATATGCGCAGAAGCAAAGTATTTCTTTACAAAGTGACATCGCCAACTATTGGCCTGGCATGCGTAATACAACGTTTTTAATTGTTTTCGCGGATCCATGTGAACAGGATTGTTTTGACAACGTTGTCGTCTGTAAATGAAATGCAAAGGAAAAAGGTTTCCGTTTTCAGTGCATCGTTGTCGTGTAAACGTACCCTTGGAGTAATGTATGCACTGATAACGCTGCCGTTTACAGAAGTTCATAAGAATAATAGTTAAAACGCAAACACAGAAGTAGACTTACATCAAATTGATTTATTCTAGTAACAGTGAATTAACAAAATGTATGTTTTATTAGCAAACACACAAAAAGAATATCTAAAATAATCAGTGCATTCTGGGCATAAATTGAAACTTCAAATTGTTACTTTCTATAGATAGATAATGCTACATTTGTATTATTCGTGTTATACTGAATTCATTTACATCTTACAATTTCACATTCAAACATTGACACTGTTGTAAACACTACAGTTATTAAATTAAGTGGGTGTGGCAGGGCGGAGGGCGGGGCCGGGTCGTGATCCTACTCACCAGGTCCCGCCCTCCGCCCTGCCACAGTGGGATATTATGGCCTTCATAAATGTTTTATACAGTATCTTTTATAATGCAAAAAAAAAAAAACAGTTTAAAGACAAAAGTTTGCAGTACCAGGGCAAATTATACATTTCGTATGTTCATAATATTGCATGGTGTGAAAAATGGAATAAGAAAACTAAAACACTTAACTATATTATTCAGTAGCTATACCTGGATTTACATTTCTGATATTTAGGGCTGCCTTCAAAGCTGTTTACAAACAGCAAATCTGTAATGCAAGTTAATCCATTCTGGAAATGCAACAGTAGACTGCAGTAGGAAGTTCAACATTACACACATACCAGCAGCGAATACCTCTTCAATGAGACCAAATGAACAACAAGATCCACAACTTTTCTGCAATTAGTGGTGCTTGTCTCTTTCCCCTACAGTACCAGATGCTGATGAATCTGCCTGTTAAGTAATAGTGATTTAAGCAGACGTTTCAAATGACTGCCATATGGTGAAAACAATTTCAGTTCGTGTTTATAAAGAAAAATTATGTCCACAAAAAATAATTTTTATTGGGCTTTACTCATCCTAGAAATTTGGGCCCTGTCAAGCATTTTGAAATCTTTTAGACATCTTTTAACACACAATGTGCACTGACCTGCACAGACTTGATTTTCAGCACAGAATTGTGTGTTCACATTATCAAGAGTTCAGGGGTGAGAGAAATCTCTGAGCGACTGCACAGATGCGTGGAAACTCCTTTCACTTTGCTTTTCACTTTGCACTGATTTGATTTCTTTAGACACCGGGGAATAAAATGACATCTCAGCAGCTCTGTGGCGTAGTAAATTCGAAAGTAAATTATTCACTAAAGGTTGACCTGACTCGGGCCCTTAAGGAAACATTCTGTATGAATAGTTTAGCCACTGATTACGGTGAAGTCTGGTGTCTGAGACGTTAAATACACGAATAAGGATTCTCGACTGGTAGGAAACACTGTCCGGGTACAGGTACAAGTAATAGAGAGGATGCGGCAGAATTAAAGGTGGGTTTATCACTGGAAGCATTTTGAATGTTCAGAATATTCTCATTGTTTGCATTCTGATGACCGGAGGACCTTGATTTCGTGAGATCCCAACGTTAACACACAACTCATATTAAAACGAGATATTCTTCTTCTGAGAAAAAAAAAAAATAAAAAAAATAACTGAGGAGTCCTGAGCATCACATTTTGTACCACACGTGCCCAGTTATCCAGGGTTGTGCACCATTTAGAATTGAATACAGAATACCTTTTAAATTCCAAATCAATTCCTGAATTTGAACTGAGGTAGCAAACAGGATGCATAATTGTAACTTTAAGGAAGTAGAAATAAAATGGAATGACATTCAAAGAAATTGCTATGAGTGTGGTCTTTACAAATACAAAATATTAGTGTACATGCAAAATAGGGGGCGTTGCCAGAGAGATTAGCGGACATTATTAATCAATATTTAAAATGCCAATTCCATCATTTTGTTTTTAATTTATATAAATCAATTTTATTATATTAAATAAATTACCTTTCATTTTATAGACTGGGGGGAAATAAATTTGCTCTAATTTATCCAAAATTGTTATGTCAATATTTATTTTTAAATGAGTTGTGGTTGACATTTAATGGTGCTGTGTGGCAAATTAGAATCTGTTTTGATGGCTGTGTTCATTGTTTTGCTCAAACATAACTAATTAATAATCATTAATCATCAAAAACAATTACAATATCAATATCAGTGAATAAATTATAGAGGGCTGAATTATTCAAAATTAAGTCATTAAATAAATAAAAAAATGGACAAAACTTTGAGCTGGGCTGCTTAATGATACAGATTTCCCAATTTGAGTCAATTCTGATTCGAAAGCTCTTGATTTGATTCTGATTTTGATTTGATTTATACCTGATTTATACAGTATGAATACATTGAAGTTTCAATGCCAATTTTGAAGAAATTTTCTCTCAGCTAATGCATTACAAAGATATTAATTGTACATTTATCATCAGTTTTTCTTAATTTTGGTAACATCTTAGCTTTTTAAAAATTTAAAATTCTATGTATTCCTTAAATAAACGTAATGTTACACACTCAAAATATATTAAGATTTACTCACTTCAATTTCATAACAAAATTACATCAAATTAAATTGTGTAATCTTTAACAAAATTACATGAATAAAAATGTACACATTTTAGTATATTTATTTTATTTTGTTAAAGATTACTCAAATAAATTATTTGATGAATTTTGTTACAAAATAAAATACTTAAATCTTTAAATAATTAGTGGATGTTTGTTGTTTACAAGCATAATTTGTAATATTTATTAGCATTTACATTAATTGTACTGTAGAACACATGCCAAAACCGTACTGTCTCTTTAAGAATAGTGGCAGTTCAGTGAGCATCTCACAGAAGTGTTTTGGTTGTGCACATTAACTCTTTCCCCACCAGCGTTTTTTTAAAAAAGTTGCCAGCCACCGCCAGGGTTTTTGACGATTTTCACTAAACTTGAATGGCCCGCAGAATATTTTCTTCCATGAATATATGAAGATGCTATATATCACAATAAAGATCTGAGCCTCTGCTTTTAGGTAAAAAAAACGATTTTATTTTATCTTCATTTGTTCTTTTTTTATTGCGACTTGAACAGAGATCGGTTTTGTCAAAAAACAACATTTCAGACAAAAAGCTGATAAAAAGGCATGTTTAAGTCCGATATTTTGAGCTTCTCAATACTCCACTTCTTCATGTTTGAGACGATCGCAGTCTGTTTCTTGGATCAAAGAGTTGCGTACTCTTTCAAAACATGTGGAGGGGTCTTCCTTACCGTATAACACCTAAAACACGGAAACCCGGAAAATTCCATGTTTGGCGGGGAAGCGTTTTTTCATAAAACACGGAAAATTCCGTGTTTGGTGGGGAAAGAGCTAACGACATTAATCACATTAATGTTTTTTACTGCATTCATGCTATGTTGTTTTTGATAAAAAATTGACCGTATAGAACAAAGAGAATAATAAAAGAGTAATTATTCAATGAAAAATGGATTGCGTGGATCTCTTCTTTGGATACACATTACATAGAATTACCAAATTCAAACTCTTACTCACAAAATGCAGAGGAAGGATCTCGGTGCTGAACTTCTTTGCAATTATACTACTGAATCGCTGGTGAGTGAAATCTGAACATTTCCAGCTAATGGCTAATTACAGATTAATTTTATTATCAATGTACAGTTTTTTTTTTTTTTCATTTTTTTTTTAGCAATTTCATGATGTATTTATTTATTGATTTATATATTTATTTAATTATGTTGTGAGAATTGTGGCTCTCCATAATGGGCATAATTGGTTAAATAATTTTGTCGCAAAAAATATTGTATGACTGCTGAATTTCTTTGAATAGCAACTCAGTTGATTTCTCTTCCTGTCATTCCCTTTCAACATCCTGTGCAAATTCCAACTCAAGAACTGAATTCTGAATTTTGCCCAACCCTAACATTATTCCAGCTCAAACCGTAAGTGGAAGCTGCCAGATCATTAGGGTGCTTTCTGTGCTGGCCCCCATCGGGCCCTCCCTCAGTCGTCGAAAGCCCTTCCCTCCCGAGATAACTGCTACTGAGGTAACCCTGTCCCTTCTCGCCCCCTCCCGTTCACAGGGCCGCCCCTTGACCCACATGTCTGGGTCGTCGCTGAGTTCGTAAATAGAGCCGTCCTCCATGCTATGTTCCAAAGATTCTAAAGAGGAGTCTGAGGTTTCGCCTCCTCGTGCAGTTAATGGTTGTCCAGGTAACCCTGTGGTGGAGCGGAGGCGGTATTGTAGCAACACTCCCCGTCCCTTCCCTTTGTCATCCCCATGGACGGAAATACTGGGCTGCTGCAGAGATTCCTGTGAAGACGAGTCACTATGGTCCTCCACAACACAGGCCGAATCATGCCCTTCCACCACAGAGTCTCGCTTTAAGAGATCAGGAGACAGAGTGCTGGACAGGGCAACTAAGAAATCCACTGGTCCACAGTGCGCATTAAGCGATGTCATCCCCTTACCTGTGCCATGCAAAACAAAATTTACATTGATTAATAATTCCCATTTGTATAGATTAAAATGGACTTTGCAGCCTGATCTCATGAATATTACGTGCGACTGCAAAATGACATTACGTGGTTCATGATACTTTTTGCAGCACATCTGAGGTGAAATCTCAACTGTGTGGCACTGGCGCATCACACCCCTGGTGATCGATCTCCTGTGCACCGCCCATACCTGGTATGAGGCGGAGGGGATGCAACTTTCCTGGCTTTTAAGGAGGCCATCTCCGAGTTTGGTTGTACTTAGAAATGGACTCATCGCATTATCATGCCTGAACCAACGAAGTCCGCCCCGAAGAAAGGATCCAAGAAGGCCGTCACTAAGACCTCCGGTAAGGTAGAAAAGAAGCGCAAGAGGTCCAGGAAGGAGAGATACGCTATCTACGTATACAAAGTCCTGAAGTAGGTCCATCCTGACATCGGTATCTCCTCCAAGGCGATGGGCATCATGAACGCCTTAGTCAACGACATATTCGACGCATCACCATCACATCGAGAGAGATCCAGACCACCGTGCGTCTGCTGCTGCCCGGTGAAATGGCCAAACACGCCATGTCTGAGGGCACAAAGGCCATCACCAAGTACACCAGCTCCAAGTAAAGTGTGATCCTACGCACCCTGTCCCGTATTAGTATAAGAATTTCTCATATTTTAATGAGAAACTTAAAAGAAAACATAAACACACACATGATGACGGACATGTCCGCTAACGATCTCTCTCTCCCGCACGACACCCTGCAGTGGACCTTTATACCTCGGAGGCTTGATTAGGTAGGATCACGACTCTGCCTCCGCCCTGCCACAGATACGTATAAAGAGCCACGTAAAATCATTTTGCAAATGTGCAGGTTTAGTAACGTGAATCTGTGGAACCTGATTGTGAATTTAAGGTGGAGTTCTGTGCCACTATCAGCACCAAGTTTGAGACACTCCATCAATTTGCCCTTATTCAAACAAAAAAGGTAGTCCTGCCCCAGATGCACAGTATGCTATTTGTTAATGTTATTGTTGTTGTGTGAGCTCAAACAAACAGATTGCAATTCCATTTGATGCCACTAGTGGCTCAGGACTTAAACAAATAGCTAACTATCTTTATTCAATTGTCTTATCATTGTAGAGACTTTCCAAAAGCGCTAAAGGCAGTTATGTATCATGAAGAGCCTCCATCCATATACCTGTAATTTTGGGGATGCCCTCCAGCTTGGGCACAGGCAGGGTGATGATAATGCCATGGGCAGTGCCCACCCACAGCAGCCCCTGGCAGATCAGCAGGCTGGTAACTCTCATGCTCTTTTGACCTGTAAACGAAAAAGAAAAAAAATACAGTTACTACCCTGTACCTTCAGACCTCTAAAAGCGCCTTTAATCTCAACTGCCAATTCTAATTAGATCTGAGTGATGTAGGGGAGAAATAGCAGCACAGCTGAGCGTTCATTGTAATGCTTCAGCAAGTATGGATGGTGGTCGCATGCTCAATTATGATGTTCACTTTGCAAGAGCGAACAGCAAGTGGTTAATTGATTCGTTTTCTTGGCATGCTGTCTTCAGGTTGCTATAGCACTTGGGGAGTCTTTGGTTAATGTGGAAATGAAGCATTTGCATTACGCTAGGTAGTCAACAGGAAATCACTTACGGTCATGAGAGAACATTAGCGAAGGAAATGCATTAGGTAAAATTCCTTCTTCGAAATGTCAGCTGTTCTGCGGAACGTTCACTTATGTATATATTTCTTACCTGTGGAAGAGTTATCACTCTAATAATAGATTGTCATATACATCAGCAGAAGTACTCAATGTTTCAAAGAGGACATGTCAGATTACATGTGCGCTCTTGCAATTTGCAGCTCTTGCATGTGAGTCTGAGGAAACAATATGATTTGCATTCATGTATAAAATCCCTGTATTTACTCCCTAAATGCAAAGATGATAATAAAAAAAAAATCAAAACAATACAAACTGGTCTATATTTTTATTACATAGGCTATTATATACAGTATATTCCCGACCAGTGCAAATTGTCCCTCTAATTAAAATTGTGTCTTCAGCATATTTTGTTAAATAATTATGAATCATGACCAAAGTTCAGATTTCAGTATTATATTTTAAGCCTAATATGTGGATACATTAACAGGCCAACCTACTCCTTTGAGTGGCATCACCTTAAGTCAAGTCATTATGATGTAACACATGTCTAAAAAACATTTAAAGCTAAATGTAAATTAATAAAATGGATAATGGTCAACGGTAGGCTACATGTCACTGCATGGTGCTTCGGTTCTTGCACACCATGTTTTCCCTTGGCACACCCAAAGCCTTGTTTCTGGCAATGCCACTGATTCAAAGAGAAATGAAAACGATAATAACAGACAAATATTTGACAGCTTAGCAGGCTGTATGAATTCATTTATTCATATTTCATTAATCAAGCCTTTGTGAATTCATACAAACACTCTACCAATGTGACCGTGAATTAACATGGGGAAAATGTAAGAAAATAATGTGTACTTCTCTGAGCAATTTTAAACTTTGTGTTACAGAACTTTTCATATTATTACCTCCTTAATAAAAGAAATCACTTTTGCTGTTGTCCATATTTGTAAGTTGCTTTGGATAAAAGTGTCAGCTAAATTAATAAATGTAAATGTGAAGTTAAATGTAAAACAAATCACGGTTCTAAAACCAAAAATCCCCATAGCTATCCATATATGTTTATGGAGAAAATGAAGAAGAATATTCAATATACAGAACTTATTTAAGTAGCTAATACAGATTTTTTTTAATGTTTATTTCATTTTTTTGTCATTAAAATAAAGCAGACTCATGTTTTTTATTTATTTATTTGTAATTAAAGCCGACTAATTTTTTTTATTTAATTAATTTTTTTTATTAAAATAAAGCCGACTCATGTTTTATATTTAATTTAAATTTTTTATTAAAATAAAGCAGTCTCATGTTTTTTATTTATTTATTTGTAATTAAAGTAAAGCAGACTCGTGTTATTTAAAAACTTTTGTAATTACAATAAAGCCGACTAATTTTTTTGTAATTGAAATAAAGCGGTCTAATTTTATTAATTTTATTTAAAAAATTGGTAATTGAAATAAAGCAGAATAATTGTATTTATTTGTTGTCATTGAAATTAAGCAGACTCATTTTTTGTAATTGAAATAAAGCAGACTAATTTAATTAATTTTGTTTGTATTTGAAATAAAGCAGAATAATTTTTTTGTAATTGAAATAAAGCAGACTAATTTAATTAATTTTGTTTGTATTTGAAATAAAGCAGAATAATTTTTTGTAATTGAAATAAAGCAGACTAATTTAATTAATTTTGTTTGTATTTGAAATAAAGCAGAATAATTTTTTTGTAATTGAAATAAAGCAGACTAATTTAATTAATTTTGTTTGTATTTGAAATAAAGCAGAATCATTTTTTTTTGTAATTGAAATAAAGCAGTCTCATTTAATAAAATGTTTTGTATTTGAAATAAAGTAAACACATTTTTTTGCAATTGAAATAAAGTATTCTCATTTTATTTATTTATTTATTTTTTGTAATTGAAATAAAACAGACACATGTTTTTTATTTATTTATTTTTTTGTAATCAAAATAAAGCAGAATCATTTTTTTTATAATTTTGTTTTGTAATTGAAATAAAGCAGACTCATGTTATTTATTTTAATTTATATCTTTTTGGCCAGCCAATTAAATACAAGAAGCAAAAATAAGACTGGTAAAAACTTGATAAGAAAAGCCAAATACATCAAAATTTGTATGTCAAAAGCGTTTTATTATTATTATTATAATATCTTTGTGCAGATATAATTGCTGGTAAAATAAATGAATAGAAAGTAAATTAGATCTAATGGGATAATATAACACTATTTGACTATACTGTATACACAATGCTTAGCAAAACTTGAAGTGGTTAAATTGTTTGGCTGTATTTCAGTGAAACAAAGTGATTTTTTTGCTATTTTCTTGATCTCATTTATAACATTTTTATTTGAATTTTGTCAGAGGGGAGGCCCACTGCCAAAGACTTTGAAAACCCCTGCGGTACATTATAATTTAATCTAGCCTCTATATTAGCAAAAAGGTATTTGGCCTTATATATTTTATTTAAAAAAAAAACATCTGGCATGCTTATCATGTCTGAAGGTTCCAACTGAGGAGCAACTGCAGAATAATTGGTTGACTTTGAGACAATAATTAATTCATCACCCATCACTTGAGAGAAAACTTCTGGGATTTGCAGGCCATTGATCTGTAATAACCATATCAGTCTCGCTATATGTGATGTCTGTGAATTAGCATATCCAGGCCAATGGGATGTTCTCTAGGCCTCCAGTACAAAATGGAGAAGGCATCTGCCAAAACCTATTTTAACTTTTGTTGTTTTACTTGTAATTGCAGCGTTACCTCACCAAACATGCACTACCTATTTAAATGCCTGAGTTCAACAATAGCCTCAGGGTCACAGGACTTTCACAAGCTTCTCTGCCACAAAACTAGCATTTTCTCCTTTAAGTGTCTTCTAAAATGCAGCTTTAACTTTAATACACAGGTTTAATGTTTTGCATGCTCTCATAATTCAGAGATGTATCTTTTCTGTTTGTTTTCATAGTAATGAGACACAGCTGTAATAGCAGACCAGTTGACATTAACTTACTGCTCTGCTTTTATAGCTATTCCTGTTAACCACATCTGTCTGTGACAACTGGAGGATCATGTGATTTCTATGAGCTAAAAAGTGGACATTGCATTGAAGTGAATTCAAACATTATTAGACAGCCGGAAAGGAATCATTCTGCTCAAGAGAATATAGCAAGGTAGGCCTACTGAAGCAATGTCACCCGGATTACTCTTTATATAGCCTGATTTGAGATGAGCACCGAGGCGTCAATTCACTGTGCCAATATTAAAACTATTTAGAAAAGGCGCTGTGTCCTTGCTTACATAATGAATGTTTGCACAAACTCCTACTGCACAGAGGGAGCAAAGATAGTGACATTTTCTGTTAAATATTTCAGACACCAGAAAAGGGGGGCTGGTTTACCGTATGAAAGAATTTGAAGATTTGATGTGCCCTTTTTTAGCAGTTTTATTTTGTAGAGATGGACAAAGAAGTTGGGGGGAGAGAAAGAGAGGGAACAGGACTTGTCCTAAGCCGGATTCGAACATGTGCCATAGCTTTGGCCCTAATCGGACAGCAAGTATTTCTCAGGAAGATGTCAGTTAAGGAAAGTTTGCATGGCTTTTTCACCACAAAAAAAGGTGTATTATCTAAAGACGAATGGGTTTTGTCATCCAACAGATCCGGATGTTTACTTCTTATGTGGTCATTCACATGAACTGCGTTTTGAATCGCAGGGTCCCTACAAAGTGTTCACTGCCCCCTACACACTGAGCAGGCGATATCTGTTCTCTTCACTAAAGAAAATTAGTTAATTTAAAATACCCTGCAATGTCATCAAACACAGACAACACTTGAGCACAAATTATGGAATTAGAGTAAGATTATATAATACAATTATAAATAATAACAAATTATAAATTAATAAATATGTTATAAATAAATTGTATGTATGTATATCTATCTATATATATATATATATATATAGATACACACACACACAGTATATAAATATATATATATATAAAAAATATATATACATATACATATATATATATATTTTTTATTTTATTTTTTTTATTATATTTATTATTATTTTTGTATTATTATTTTAACATATTGCAATTTTAAGACAAATGACTATAAATAGTATTTTTTAAATATACTTTTATAAATTGATTTACATATTATAAAAATGACAAATTATTATATTCGTTTTTCTCTCTCTCCTCTCTCTTCCACTGCTGCTCCATGTTGACCTTTCCCTCTCTTTTTAAAATGTTTTGTTAATTTGGCACGATCGCCATTACGGGGTGTAGGTGCCACACTTTTTTTTTGTTTCCCTCCACTTGTCCCCTCCCTCACCAAGGTAGATGGGGATGACCTGCCGGCAGATGGTGCGGAAGACATGCCGCTCCCCAGGGAAAGAGGTGGGGGGGCTCCCCGGCCTGAGAGAACGAGGGAATGTGACAGGGCAGCGGGTGGGGCCGGGTCGTGATTCTGCACACCCAGCCCCTAATCAGGCTAATCAAGCCTTAGAGAGGGATAAAGGCCAACTGGAAGCAGCAGTTCGAGAGTGAGAGTGAGAGTGAGAGTGAGAGTGAGAGAGAGAGAGAGAGAGAGAGAGAGAGAGAGAGAGAGAGAGATTTACGGAAACACCTGTGTGTGTTTGTCTGTTTGGTTAAGTTCTTCATTATACTTATGTATTGAAGCCTTTATTTTGGTCACACATTTGTTTTTCCACATATCCCAGCTAAGCTGGGGTCAGAGTGCAGGGTCAGCCATGATATGGCACCCCTGGAGCAGATAGGGTCAAGGGCCTTGCTCAAGGGCCCAACAGTGGCATCTTGGCGGTGCTGGGGCTTGAACCCCCTCTGGTCAGTAACCCAGAGCCTCAACCGCTGAGCCACCACTGGCCACATAATTTAAACCTGTAAGCTTGGTGCTACATGACTGTTGGGGTTTAATATGAAAATAAACATGATTTATTTAATTTAGTAAGGCAGATTATTGGTCATGGGAAGATACACAAACAATAATATAAGTTTGGTGCAACTAAAATACAATTTCAAACATTTCTCTGATGTAAGCCTCTATTAAACAGTACACAAAATATTGCACAAATTTTGGCTTTGGCATGTGGTTAATAAAGATTTTAACCGATTTCTGGACAAATTTCCACCTTGCAAACTCAAAGATATAGATTTGGATGGGAGGCAAAATACCATATGACACTGGTGTTTGTTAAAATACACCAGGTAATTTTCTCAAGGCTGGTTTGGACAGAAATAAAAATCACATACTGTCTCTTGTAAATGCTGAAACTACCTCACGTCCCTTTGTAAAACAATTACCACCTGAATATGGCTTCTAACAAGAGTTTGAAGAATTTGAAAAGATGGCAAAATTAAAAGGACCCCATCGAGATAAAGATGGTTAAAGTTACACATAGAGGGGTAAAGAACCATGAAGTTGAACAGACAAGTTAAAGACCAGGTGGATGAAGAAAAGGAAACATGGCAAATGCTGGCACAGTACCAACACATCTGCTGAAGTCATGACAAGAGCGTTGCTATGGCAACGCTCCACATGGAAGGCTTTGCCTGTGCCATTGTGCCTTCTCTCTAATGTGACTTTTCCTGCCTCTAACCCTGCAACTCCATTACTGCTCAGCGGGGTCTTAAGTTAGATACTTATTCACGGTCCGTCCCCGGAGAGCAAGTCTACAGGAACCATTCCAAAAAAACTTCTCCATCATTACCTTTTTATCGTAAGAGCTGCCGATTAGAAACAGTTCAATGAAAAGACGGAAACAAGCACTGATCAAGCGTGTTTTAAAGCTATATGAATTGTGTATTAAACGAGAGAGAGGTACTCACTGGGGTTATAAAAGGAGGATGGTGTGGAAATGTTGATCTCCTGCAGGTGCTCCAGGGTTTCAGTATGGAACAGGCGTATAGAGGAACCTTCTGAGAATGCCATCCATACGCCCCCTCCAGCTCGCACCATGTGAGCTACGCTCATCATTGGGTCCTGATGGACCTCAAATCTCTAAAACAGAATGTTGTTATGTTTTAGACACATGAATTAGCTAACTATAAATACAAACACAATAAATGAATTGATTTAGGCAAGGACAACTTATTAGATCAGATGTCAAATGATACAGAATCTTACATTGAGAGACTGAAATTGCATGTTTACATATAAAATGGTCATTATGACTTTTGTTCGTCCAAGGTGTCATAATCTTGACATGCAGTAGTTGTTGTGCAGTTTGAAAAAATGTTGAAGTGTTATGTTTTCATTCCAATCATTTTGTTAATGTATTTTTTTCACTGAAACAGGAAGTTTGGGTGAATCATATTGAAGGTCTCATTGCATAAATTATTATTTTTTTTAAATAGCCTTTAGTTTACATCACAAATTCCTTCATAAACAAGTTCTTAACCAGCCTGCTCCATGGTAAATCACGACATTGCAAACTTTGATTTGATACTTGGACAAAACGTCAAAGGTAATAGACTTTCTATCAGGAAGACTCGCAGACTTGAGTCAAATTTAAGATGACGTTTATTTGATGAATATAAAACAGAAAAGCATTGTCTCTTTGGCGTAGGCCACGTCTGGCGGACCAAAGAATTTGCACTCGTCATATCCTGCCAGAGATAGGAGGCAGGGGCGAGGAGCATACCCCCGTGCAGGATGGGACTTAACTGGTGCTGGTGGGGTGGTGGAGGTTGTCGTGTTAGCACACTGAAACATCAATGTGATAGAGTGGTGGTGACGTAGTGGGCTAAAGCGCATAACTGTTAATCAGAAGGTCACTGATTCGATCCCCACACCCACCACCATTGTGTCCTTGAGCAAGGCACTTAACTCCAGGTTGCTCCGGGGGAATTGTCCCTGTAATAAGTGCACTGTAAGTCGCTTTGGATAAAAGCGTCTGCCAAATGCATAAAAGTAAATGTAGATTGTGAGCAGACTTATAAAGCAACGATTTACATGTGATTGGCTGGGAATTACCCAGCCAATGGTGTGATGATGTACAGCTGCTAGTCTTCCCGCTAGAATATGCTGCGCTTACATGTACTAAACGTTTGCCATGTTTGAAGGAATGAGCTACAGTCCCAAAAAGCATTTCGGATAACACAACTGAATTAAAAGTTATGGAAAAGTAAAAAACTATTCATTTAAAGTTGTTGAGTATTAGTATAGAAACAATATATTTAAATTGTATTGCAAAATATTTCGATAAATACAAATATATAAGTAGTTTGAGATCATAGGGAGAGTGCGTCATCCATAGTACATCATGGAAATGGCGGTTGCTGCTGGGCTCTTTTGCCGTAGTTTGATTTTCTGATTGGTGGATTGTTTCCTGAAGGGTTATGGGTAGTGTAGTTCATTACCAAAAACTGTGGTATTAAACAGGATTTTTGAAAAAAATTGGTGAAATAATATGGACAGATGGCTTCAACCGAAGCATAACTTCAGAGCTCACGGTAGGTCTGGTTTAAAAAAATTGTATGAGTAATTGTTAAAACTCAATTCCCCTATGGAGGAAATGAATGGGATTTTTGGAACCGCACTGTTGCACACTTTATGGGGGAGGAACATTCTCATTCAAGAAAGCATCTGATTGTACAAAAATATTTGTAGTGCAAGATGAGACATCGATAATTTTGCCTGTAAGAGAAATACTGTACATTTTAAATGCATATTTGTGCTAAAAGTGAATTCTGGTACACTAGAATATAGATGGATTCAAAGCTAAAATGAGCTACAAGTCACAATACTTACATTTTGATTTAATGAGGTCTATAAGATTTTGTTCATTCAAAAATTTGACTGTAAAAAAAAAAAACAGACCTACTTTCCTTCATTTAGCAGTCACGTAACCCTTGTGCGAACTTTTGGATATTTGTTTTTTATAATTTTGGCTGTGTTAATGCCAAAAGTGTGTATTTTTGGGGGAAATTTTATATTTTAACCACAGTTCCTACAATACACTGTGTACACAAAATAGTTACACTCATAACCTTCAGGACAAAAATGTCCCCATTGAAACCTATTAAAACAGCAATATTTTATCCCAGTGCCATTAAAGCACAACATCATGAATTCTATGATATTATGCTTTCATTCCGGAGCCCTGGCTTCAAAATGTAATTTTTTTATATTTTCCACCAGATAGCGCCATTTTTCTCATGTTTAGCCTATGGAGCATATAGTACATGCCTTTTTCCTATTTTCTGTATTATAGAGCACTGCAGCCCAGTAAATAATGCAGCTAAAATTGGTGTGGAGTGAGTTTTGGATGTGTGTATGGAGAAATGTGTGCGTGTGAAAAAACAACAGTGGTATTATGTAAATAAACTGACGTTTAAAGGGTTAAAATCCTAAAAATGTATGAATATTTGGTAGTTATGATCAGAAATCAGCCTGATCAGTCCGTTGGTTAAAAAAATATGTGAAAAGTGAAAGTGGAAAATAATGTAAGCGCAGAGTAGTTCTATCAGGAAGACTAGCAGCTGTACATCATCACATCATTAGCTGGGTAATTCCTAGCCAATCACATGTAAGCCATTGCTTTATAAGTCTGCTCACAATCTATCACACTGCCGTTTCAGTGTGCTAACACGGCAACCTCCACCACCCCACCACCACCAGTTGAGCCCTGTCCTGCACGGGATAGGCTCCTCGCCCCTGCCTCCTATCTCCGGCAGAATATGACGGTTCCAAGTACAACTCCAAGTACAAATAAATGGCATCTTAAACTTCACTCAAGCCTGCATGTCTTCCCGATATAAATATTATTATATTTTTTGCTGTTTTTTGACGTTGACATTTTTGTCCTCTAAGTTCCTGAGTGTGTGTTTTTTTTTTTTGACACTGCACAAAAAACAATAATGCATCAAAATCAATGTTGATGCTAATCATTGACATATCCCAGACTGTGATAATCCAAAAAACTAAATTCCCCTTAGCATTTGGTATATGGAAAATAATAAATTTGTGTTATATATATATATATATATATATATATATATATAAACAACAGGGGCATTATATAAACAAACTGGCATTTAAAGTGTGAATTAAAGAAAATGAAAAAATATCTGGTATTATGATCAGGAATGAGGTTGGTTAAAACTAATTGAAAGTGGAAAATAATATTAATATATAATATTATTATGGGAGTTTTTTGACGTGGCCATTTTTGTCCTCAAAAGGACCTCTGATTAACTTTTTATTAATTGATGCACAAGGGTTAAAAAGTGGGCTGGAGGACCAAAAACCAATGAAAATCAACAAGCAGAAAAAAAGAAGAAAAAAAACTACCTCACAAGCTATTTATTTTCTCTTTCTTCTTTCTCAATCTGCAAAGACTCCTCACACGCCTGGACTTGAAAAATATTCTCGGAACAGTGAGCTTTCAGCCACTCAATGTGATTTTCGAGCGTGAAAATCTTAAATTTGAAGAGTGAACACAACCGTAAATGAGTTGTTTTTTATAGAGGCTGATAGCTTGTTTTCATGGATGTGTCTCCAAGCATAAGTGTCTCTATTTTGTGTTATTGCTGGAAGCCAGGAGACCGTACTTAGATCTGGTACAGACCATTTTCACCTTATTGGAAGCTAGTTTTGAAGTCCACACTGCCACAAGAATTCAATGTATTGATGATCCACCAATGTTGCTGGCAATTTAAAGCTATTTGTATCCTTTTCTTCTCAAGAGTACATATTGTGTCTGAATAACCAAAAATGAAACTTTCTATTGTAGAGAAGTTCAGAACTGATTTGCTATATTGTGTATGGCCAGAGATGCCAAACACAATGAAAAGAGATTCAAAGGAAAACAACTGGATTGAAAGGACATTTAACTTTTTTTTGTTTTTGTACTGGTTGTAGTTCTGTCCCAATACCTGCAGAAGACTTCAGGGATCAGTAAAAAGTAAAACATAAGTATTGGACTGGCTCCCCTTCTCGGAAAGCCTGGATTGTAGCCTTTTGCTATAAAGATTTTATCAAAATCGATACATCGGTAACTGATCTGTAACTTTTTACCAGTCCTTCGTCATCAATTTTTGCTACATTTACAATGTAGTATATATTTTACCATATTAACCTCATCCCAGACCCCACTTTTAAGTATTATAGGCACCACGATAAGTAGAAAAGGACAGCGACCACCACCCCCTCAACTTTTGGGCCAGTTGCTATGTAAAATCCAGATTTCTCTTCCCAGTCCAGCCCAGCCTGAATTCCGTTATTTAAGCTCTCAATCATATTGGTTCTGATTTGTTGTTGCTGTAGTAACCGAAGCACCAGCTGTAAAGGCACAGCCCTCATCCGGAAAGGGGGCAGGGAGCAGCAGCTCATTTGCATTTAAAGAGACACACAAAATCAGCGTGTTTTTGATTCCACCCAAAAAGAGGCATTTACAACATGGTATAATAAATGATCCGTGCGGTATTTTGAGCTGAAACTTCACAGACACATTCTGGGAACACCTGAGACCTATATTACACCTTGTAAAAAGGGGCATAAAAGGTCTCCTTTAAATGAACAAGCTAAATGAACAAACCACTTCAATATTTATTGTGTGAAAATGATTTCTAGCAGTTTTGAAAACATTACGACCATGCCACTGTTGTGACTTAATTTCCACCACACCAAACAAATTTTCCCCTAAGTTCTGCAGAAGTTAATCTACTTCAGTGTTCAAACTGTGTCAGAGCTCTTACTCACTATGTTCTCTCTGCTCCGTACTACGTTCATTAAAAATGTACACTACATCTCTGACCACGTTATTGCATCAGCATTCAGAAACTCTAATGTATTAATAGCATTGATGCAGGGAAGGATGACTGTTTTGTAGATAGAGAGATGAGTTTGGGGTAGCAGAAAAAAAGTGTTAGTAGGTTTGTGTGCATTGTGCTAGTGTGAAGAGCAGAGCCATTGTAGAGGGGTACCGATGAGGAATACTCAGGTGAAGCATCAAGGCGAGTGATGCAACCACAATCCGTTGAGCTGAAGACTGGCAACCAATACAGAAAGCACCTAACATGCCCAACTATGGTAGAGAGAGTGTGGTGAGTAACTAAACACACAACACCAATCTAGCAATTAACATGAAATAGAGTGGGGTAAATATAGGCAGAAAACAAACCACAGTAAGGTGCCACTCATCAGCTGAAGTTGGCATGATTAGTGGTCATCGTGGCTGAGATGCGTATGGTGTGTGGTAGAGCTTTAAATAAGACGTAGCTCATTCATGAAGACTGTCTTGTGTTCCAATAGATTGTTTTCTCTGTTTCTTTTGTTTTCTGGTTTATCAGCATGGCTTCTGTATTTAATAATGCAGTCAGAGCAGCCCAAATTGGTCACTGAGAGCCCCAGATGCACTCTGTTCTTATCTGTGATAATTGTAGCTTTTTTAGAGATAAGATATTCACTAGGGATGTGCATGGATAGTAGACATTCATTTAACCATTCTACCCATCACTATTGAAAACCAGAATTACTTTTTGGCTGTTCTACGTAATAGAAGTCTTCAACCCAACTTGAAGTATTCTGACAAACCGTTGGGTTTTCCGACCGGGTTTGGGTCTGTTTTTCAAGGATAGAGCAAGTTAGGGGCTGCTCAAACCTGCTTTAGTGTGCATCTGTGCTGTTTTTCTCAACATGATCACACAGGAAGTCGGCATGCTGTTTCCAAATTTTCCAGTACCTTAGGATCAGCGACAGCATGCCAACTCATTGACATGCGACATTTCCCACTAGACATTTTTGCATTGTTTTTAGTGTGTACCTTCCCACGTGGCGTTATGTCAGAATCGAAAGAGACCTGGGTTCATATCCAAGTTGAAACCAGGAAGTTAACACATCTGCTTAATCAGTGAAGAGCTTGATACTGGACATACTGTAAATGGAGTTCACATGTGCCTATATGCCCTGCAAAACTTACAACTTTAGCCACTGGAGGCAGTGTTTTAAATGTCAGTTAGCATATAGCGAATTTGCTAAAGAAAAGTCGACCTACTCTTTCCGATTTCACTTTGAGATCATGTTGATTTTTCTATATACTGTTAAAATGCACTGGACATACGTCTTTGACTGTTGAGCTGCATTTTTAGACAACAAGTAAAGTTAGAAATAACTTATTTTAATAAACGCATCTTGAAACGCCTGCATTGTGTTTCATTAGTTGTGCGGTGTTCTGAAGAAATTCAGGTTGCAAAGAAGACTTTGTGTGACTGTTACGACATTAAACATGATTCCATGTTGTTTTTTACCAAGCAAAGTGGCTGTGCTTGATAAAGGGTAAGACTGTAAAAAGTAATATTCTGTTTGCAGACCAATGGTAGACAGTGAGAGTGTTTCGGGAACCTCTTCGAAAACAGTTCTGTTGGGTGCTGCTAATGGCACAGAAATGTAAGCGTAAGCGTTGTTCTAGCAGGAAGATCTCGGGATTCATTCATCAAGCATCACATCCAATCACAATACAGCTTCCACTTCATAAGCCACTTTCGTGTACCCCCCACCCCATCTCCACCTGTTTAGGTCCCGTTCCGGCCTATGGCAGAATCTGATGGTTCAAGCAGCATTGGAGCATTGAACCGCAGGACAGGTCTTATGCCAAATTACACAAGTATCTTTCCGTTAGTATTATTCCAATAATCTCAAGTCTTTCTGATAGATATTACACAATTTAACTTTGAAGTTGGTCATGATCTCACATCTCAGACTGAAACTGAATGACAAACAATAAAGTGTAGCCTTTGATGTTGTATTGGCCTCTTGAGGACAGTCCTTAATTGGTATAGATCAGTAGAAAATTCATAGAAATGGTAACAAAACCATTATGGTTGATTTACCTCTAACTCTTGTGCTGAATACCAAGATGTTTACTTCACCACATTGAAATTTGTCCTGCACTGTTTGTCTAATAATTGAAGTCATGCTTTAGTTAAGCATGTCACAAAAACTGCAGATTTTATCATTGGAGTATAATCATTATATAGTTTAAAATTCCCCTCATTGGCTTCTCACAACTCATGAGGAAATTAGACTTGTTTAATGATTTCAGTTATTTCAAATTTTACTTTTAGGCCCACAGCAGTGTGTAACATTATAAATAGTCTTTATTCTTTTTACCAATCCTTTCAAAGTTAAACATTATAAATACTGCAACTTGTAGTGAGGATTAAAAAAGGCACAGAATTGTAGGGATAAGCCATCTATAATTTTCCATGCGTCACCTGAGCAATTTCTTAATTCTATATTTACTTGCATATTTTCTCATCATCTTTATTTTGAGTGTGCTTATCTGTGTTTATGCTTGCTACTTAATTTCGAGTTGATCAAAGAACAGTTTAAGGATATTATTCAGTTCCAAAAAACCACAGAGGCAAACTTCAACACAAATTAGACACCTTTCTCACGTTATCTTTTCCCACACCGTGAATATCTATTATGTCTGAAGATTTTGCCATCAAAACTCCCCATCATGCGAGTGGTATTGAGGGCCACACATCAAGAAGGTTTCAGTGATTCGGTATTTAGTTACTTTGATTTCAAAGTGATTCACAGCAAAGCCCTGTTCCACTGTCTCAGAAAACAATACAACCCCTTTCCAAACACCTTTTAAAAGTCCACAGGGAAAGAGGCGCCATTTCATGCCTGGTCCTCTAATGAGGCATGAGGGAGCATCGCTTCTTATCGAGGGTTTGCACGCAGTCCCCCGAGGTCTGCGGTGCTACCGAGGAGCCCTGAGAACTCGTACGCACAGCAAGTTCTCGAGTCTGGGGTTGAGGCAGTTTAGTCGGAGGGGCGAGTTGGGTGCAAGAGACACTTCTCTCTCAGTCGCACAATAGCGGACAAGGATTATCACCTGTTTGCGTGCCCTTGCCAAAGGGAGCTTATTTTGTTTGAGAGCAAGGAAGATGACTTAAACTGCCTTTGATGTGTTTTCTCTTTTAATTGACTCGTCGGGAGTGGGTGTCTTTGCTCTCTCTCTCTCTCTCTGTCTCTGTCTCTGTCTCTGTGTGATTTTGCTTTATTTTGTTTGGACTTCAGAGACAAAACAAAAAGAATGATGGAATAATTTTATTAAATTGACTAAGCCGATTATTTCAGTGTCTTTGTGAACAGGAAATAAAGGTCTAGTTACATGCATCAACCACATTTTGTTATTGGATCACTCAAACCACAATTAGAGGTGGACAGAAACGTATGTAACCACATCACAATTCTAGTGTAAATGCTTGTGTAAATTCATCCTGATGTGTCTCAGGCAACTGTGAAGTGCTGCCTACTTGTTAATCAACCATTGTGCTACACTGGGTTTTAAACATTGCTGGTTAGATATGGCTTTAAAAGAAAACAACTAAACAACTAAAGTTATCAGTCCATCGAAGAACTTGTAAGCATCTCCTCCTCGTCTCCTCTTGACTGTGTCACTGCATGTCATTAACCCTGCGTGCATAAACTTGCAACAATCAAGAACATTTGCCATTACATAAATGTACAATTGAAACTGAAACGTTTTGTCTTCCCTGTCGAAAGCCTTTTCTAAACATTTAAATAGCATGCGTACATCACAGATTTTGTTTCTCCCCTTTTTCTCCCCAATTTGGAATGCCCAATTCCCAATAAGTCCTCATGGTGGCATAGTGACTTGCCTCAATCCGGTTGGCGGAGAACGAATCTCAGTTGCCTCCACATTTGAGACTATAATTGACACGGCTAATCACGTGGCTTGTCGTGGCATCCATCCACAACTCACCAAGAGTCCCACCGAGAGTGAGAACTACATTATAGTGAACACAAGGAAGTTACCCCATGAGACTCTACCCTCCCTAGCAACCGGGCCAATTTGGTTGCTTAGGAGACCTGGCTGGAGTCACTCAGCATACCCTGGATTCGAACTCACAACTCCAGGGGTGGTAGTCAGCGTCTTTACTCGCTGAGCTACCCAGGCCCCCTTATAGATAGCATTTCATCTTCACACGCTGCTCTAAATGGTCCGAGGTGCTGGATGGTGATGGCCTCAATTAATTTGGAGTGCTCACATAATGCATATATAAATGAGACTCAACAATTATGATTGATATATATATATATATATATATATATATATATATATATATATATATATATATATATACACTCACCTACAGGATTATTAGGAACACCTGTTCAATTTCTCATTAATGCAATTATCTAATCAACCAATCACATGGCAGTTGCTTCAATGCATTTAGGGGTGTGGTCCTGGTCAAGACAATCTCCTGAACTCCAAACTGAATGTCAGAATGGGAAAGAAAGGTGATTTAAGCAATTTTGAGCGTGGCATGGTTGTTGGTGCCAGACGGGCCGGTCTGAGTATTTCACAATCTGCTCAGTTACTGGGATTTTCACGCACAACCATTTCTAGGGTTTACAAAGAATGGTGTGAAAAGGGAAAAACATCCAGTATGTGGCAGTCCTGTGGGCGAAAATGCCTTGTTGATGCTAGAGGTCAGAGGAGAATGGGCCGACTGATTCAAGCTGATAGAAGAGCAACTTTGCCTGAAATAACCACTCGTTACAACCGAGGTATGCAGAAAAGCATTTGTGAAGCCACAACACGCACAACCTTGAGGCGGATGGGCTACAACAGCAGAAGACCTCACCGGGTACCACTCATCTCCACTACAAATAGGAAAAAGTGGCTACAATTTGCAAGAGCTCACCAAAATTGGACAGTTGAAGACTGGAAAAATGTTGCCTGGAAATGTTACATTCAGATGGTAGAGTCAGAATTTGGCATAAACAGAATGAGAACATGGATCCATCATGCCTTGTTACCACTGTGCAGGCTGGTGGTGGTGGTGTAATGGTGTGGGGGATGTTTTCTTGGCACACTTTAGGCCCCTTAGTGCCAACTGGGCATCGTTTAAATGCCACGGCCTATCTGAGCATTGTTTCTGACCATGTCCATCCCTTTATGGCCACCACTTCCAGCAGGATAATGCACCATGTCACAAAGCTCGAATCATTTCAAATTGGTTTCTTGAACATGACAATGAGTTCACTGTACTAAAATGGCCCCCACAGTCACCAGATCTCAACCCAATAGAGCATCTTTGGGATGTGGTGGAACGGGAGCTTCGTGCCCTGGATGTGCATCCCACAAATCTCCATCAACTGCAAGATGCTATCCTATCAATATGGGCCAACATTTCTAAAGAATGCTTTCAGCACCTTGTTGAATCAATGCCACGTAGAATTAAGGCAGTTCTGAAGGTGAAAGGGGGTCAAACACAGTATTAGTATGGTGTTCCTAATAATCCTTTAGGTGAGTGTATATAGTCAATTTCCAAAGAAAAAAACATAACTCCACTTTTGGCAATTTTGACTTTTTACCATATAAGGAATAAACCGAGTGACCTCTCATTACTCTTCGAACTGTGCAAGGAAATGACCAATGAAAAGATGTTTAAGCAGGCTATCTGTTTAACAAGTATCTCCATTGGCCTTGAGAAGTGTCCATCAAAACCGTGTATGTCCCGCCTTTATGTTTTTAAGAGCGTCAACTAATTTACCTCAGCTGTCCAACTGAAGTGTATTGAAGAGATTGCCTATATCGTGCTGGCTATGGATTTCCCTGACAACCAAATCCTTCATGCACACATAATGCCAGGTAGCTTTAATAAGTAGACTATACCAGCCAAATACGGTTGCCAGATTTACATCTTTGCGAAACCACAAGTGAAAGCTAATTCTAATTCATGTGTTGGACCTGGAAAATGCGTCTCGAAACCGAACTGTCCACTCAACAAATGGACTAGAAACCCTAGTCATAAAATTTTGTTAGATCTAAAATAGTAAGTAAAAGCTCAGATTATATCCAAAAATAAATTATCTTGAAATCAATACCGAGTTCTGGGAACATGTAAAATTAGACTCGAGTCTGTATCTGAATATGCGCCATTGGAACCCATGATAATAAAATCATGTATGTCCACGTTCACTGAAAAAAATTCATGCAAGTCCAAATAAAATATCGAACAGTTCAGTGCTAACAGATGTGTAATGATAGAATTATATTTATGGTACTAAAAGTGACTGATTATATTATTTCTTTATTCATTTTGTAAGATTGTTTATGAGAAAAAAAATTCCATGCTCTTGAAAAATACATTTTTCATCAGACAGCGACGATATTTAATATAATAATGTTGCCTACGATGCTAAAATACAGCCAAATTTACTTAGCTTAGAAAAGTAATTGTAAAGAGAGTGAGCGATTTTGGATTTGGGCTTAAAATTTCCATCACAAGAATTTCAATATGCCATCTACCCTGTCTAAGGTCTACACCAGGTGTTACGGCCATACGGACCCATCACTGAGTTTCACGTGAGTCATAGGTTACTTCATTACTATATCACAGCAGGAGAGCACTGTTCTTCTTCACCTGAGGGGCAAATCACAGCAAGACACCAACTACCACACACGCATCATACCTAACCCTTCATTAGTCCAGTATAATACTAGGTGACAAGGAAAAGCAGTGCTTTCGAAAGTAACGCATATAAGCAACCTCTCATTTAACTGAGCATGGGACTTCCATTTATTGTTGATCTGAACAATAATATATCTCGTCTTTATAATTTCTCAAATGCATATCCTGTAACCACTTGTGGTCTCTGAATTTGTGACTACATTTTCGGGACTCAGACACACTCACTCAGTTTAAGTCTAGACTAAAGACTCATCTATTTAGCCAGGCATACACCTAATTTATCCTCCAACTCACAATTAGGCTGCTTTAGTTTAGTCTGCCGGAACCAGAAACATTGATCATGATTTATATCTCTGCAATAAATTGAATGGCATCTATGCTTATATTATTTCATTTGTTTCCCTGTCTCAACCTCAGGACTCCTATCCTGAGGTCACCAGAACCGGCTGGATCCAGCACCATTCATGCTTCGTGTTGGACTCCACTGCAACGTGTTGCTTAATGATGATGACTAAATGCAGCCAGTGCCAGGCAAACATCACTTCAGTGTATTATGATGGGCTTCAGAGGATTAACTGATGCCAACTCCAACCATAAGACATGGGATACTTCATATGCCATTGTCTGAACCTTGGATTTAGGATGGACCACACCGAACCTCACCGAAATTACCGGCCAGGTTGAACTGCGTTTCACATCCCTGATCTCTGCCTGCATCACCTCGGTCTATTGATGGACTACGATCTTGAAATGGAATACATAGACTAACAATTGCCAACAAAAGCCTTCATCGGCCAATTAACAAGGACAATTGCATCTATGTGAACTTCTGCAGTTAATCCAGGATGGACTTCAAAGACGTTGGTCATTAATCTTACAGTTCAAACAAAATCGATGTTTAAACACTGACACTTAACACTTACTTAGTTATAATTTTAAACCATGACTTTAACTATACATAATTAATATTTACATTATATTCATGATGTTAGCCAGAGGGGAACTGGCCCCCACAGTGAGTCTGGTTTCCCTCAAGGTTATTTTTCTCCAATAATCAACATCTTATGGAGTTTTGTGTTCCTTGCCACAGTCGCTTTCAGCTTGCTCACTCTGGTTATTAATACAATTATTATTTAATTACTTATTTTTACACACGATAAACAATCATATTTTATCTAATTACACAATGATGATTCATCGACATTATAGACATTAGTTTTATCTTCTGTAAAGCTGCTTTGAAACGATGTGTGTTGTGAAAGGTGCTATACAAATAAAATTGACTAGACTTGACATGCATTATAAACTATATGTTGAATATAGCATGCTTCAAATGAACTGTGCCGCTGTATGTTGATATCAGGCACACTAAAATGTTCAGGGAAGCCTTGGGCGTGATAATGTATGACTTTCATTTTTTTTTTTTTTTTAAAACAGATTTTTACTTTAGGCACATGTAACTGGGAAAAAAGTAAACCCCTTTTTTTTGGCACAGTGGTTGATGGCCATTGAGTAGGTGGCCCTTCACTGCTGTATAGGACATATTAACATTTACACAACAAATGCAATGTGGTCATCAGGGGCACATTAATGCACGGGCTGAAGCCCAGAAGGCCCACAACTCCCAGTAGGCCAAGCTCATGGTATTCGACATCCCATTTTCCCCTGTTCATGTTCACGGGAGGAGCGCATCTAAATGCTTTTAGCCGGAGATGCAGTTGTTTACACAGAGACGGTGCGTGACCGTGAAAGGCATCCGTGAAGTGCATGTTCAAGGCAAAGCAGTTCCAAGGATTTAGCCTTCTATTGCATGCAGAAAACCTTTTTGTACTACAAAGGCATTAATTAATAATTCCAGAGGTAATTGACATCTCTCTCTGTGTTTGTGGCAGAACAGATGCTAGTAGGAAAGCATTATTGTCACCAACAGAAACTAAAGGATCTTAAGGAATGTTACAGTGATTGAAACCACAAGGTTGCGTTAACTGAAAATGTGTCATTATATACCAAATATTTAATTGGCAGATAATTCCAAAAGGTTGTCTGTCATTTTGGCTGATAAAAAAATAAAACATTTAGGAGACATGACATAGGACTAGTTTTAATCATCCTTATGCGTTTTAACTCTTTAGGTTGCGTGAGTAAAGAGAGAGCGCTCTCATCCAAGATTGTGGGAAAACAATTTAATGCAAAAATAACACAAAAGTAACCAACGACAGATAAAAATAATAATGCTTATAATATGATGACTATTTGTTGTGCAACCTCTGATTGGAGCGCATATTCTGTACCATGTGGTGGCACTTTGCACTGGAACATTTCTTCCTTTATTTCATTTAACAGGTTTATCGCCCACCCTAGGCTTCAGTGATCCAATCAAAAAACATTATGGACATCAATTACACCTGAATTAGAGCTGAGCACTTGTCATTGGATCACTCGAGACAGATGTTAATATATCAAATGTAAACAGGGTCTAAAAGCAGAAGAGTTATTTCTGCTTGTTTACGAGCTAGGTTTTGGAGATCTGACCTGTGTCCCTGATATTCTTTTAAATAAACATTAGAGTTGGAGAGCTCAGTGGATGAAGACTTTGGTATTTTATGTTGTTTGCTCTGTATACTGCGGACTCGCCCGACCATAACACTGTTTGTTTTCTCTGCAGTACAGCGGGGAAATGCTCTTTTAGCATTCCACATCAGTAGCGAAGCAACTGCCTCAAACCAGGATCATCGATTCAGGTCAGGGGAACAGGGTGACAATGCATATATGTGGCTTAGCTAAGATCTGCCGGTGAGAGAGGGGAAAGTCAGTGGAGAGAGCTGAATTCTTACAGGCCCCATTGCTGATTCCACCGAAACACATCATCGTACACTGTGCCATGAGTCCCAAGTGCCAGACTTACAGTTGTAGAGAAGATGCGGCCCCCTCCAGCAGGAGCACAGCTCCACAGGGAAATGATACAATGCAATCACTAGAACAAAACAGAGCCCTGACCCAAACTGTGGAGGATCAACCCAAAAACAGCAGGGGTCCACTCACCTACAACTATCTTAAATCTCCTCTCTTATGAGCGCATCCAGAGAAATCTCAGAGGATGAAAGAGTTACCCCAAACCCTTCTCCTTCAGATACTTCATCACTATATCACAGCAGGAGGCACTGTTCTTCTTCACCTGAGGGGCAAATCACAGCAAGACACCAACTACCACACACGCATCATACCTAACCCTTCATTAGTCCAGTATAATACTAGGTGACAAGGAAAAGCAGTGCTTTCGAAAGTAACGCATATAAGCAACCTCTCATTTAACTGAGCATGGGACTTCCATTTATTGTTGATCTGAACAATAATATATCTCGTCTTTATAATTTCTCAAATGCATATCCTGTAACCACTTGTGGTCTCTGAATTTGTGACTACATTTTCGGGAGGATCAACCCAAAAACAGCAGGGGTCCACTCACCTACAACTATCTTAAATCTCCTCTCTGATGAGCGCATCCAGAGAAATCTCAGAGGATGAAAGAGATGTTTGGTTGCAGAGATATAACCCAAGAAGGCAGAACTAAAGGTAGACTCAGGGTTATACAGGCCCATGGGGAAGATCCTCTGGGTATGAGTTTTTCATAATTAAGATATCCATGAAGTTTATGATTCTGATTCAATTTGACGATTCTGGATCCTAAATGATTCCACTAATGACTATTTTTAAGAAAGCACCAAATTATTGATCCTATCTATATTACATGCCAGCCATTTACCATGTTTTGTTTATTTATGGGTGTTTCTTCAACTTTGGGCACTTTTAGCCATGAGAATCAGGAGTGGTGGTGGCGTAGTGGTCTAAAGCACATAACTGGTAATCAGAAGGTCACTGGTTCGAACCCCACAGCCACCACCACTGTGTCCTTGAGCAAGGCACTTAACTCCAGGTTGCTCCGGGGGGATTGTCCCTGTAATATGTGCACTGTAAGTCGCTTTAGATAAAAGCGTCTGCCAAATGCATAAATTTGAACGTAAATCAATTAGTCGTAAGTAAAATCCAGTTAAAAATGTTTCACACTCTCACTAGTTTATTTAATTTGTCTACTTACAATGTCCAGCAGTGTATGCAAGTACATGTATACTAGATTTATATAATTATGTGGTGAAAATGATTGAAATGACATTTTTAATGTTTTTGAAATACAATGTCAGACTCATTTGACACTAATTTCATAGCTAACATTAGAAGTTTCAAAACACACACAATTTTCACACTTTTTTGCATAATTTGGCAAAATTACAGCATGATTGGAAATGATACGCCAAATACATTTCTGCTCACAAGTGATATTTACCTTTTCTTTGGTTTCTTCAAACATCAATTGTCTTAAATTTCATCTCAAGCATGCTCGTCACTGACACTTTTGTCAACTTGGTTAACAAGTACAGTAACTTTGGGGGTCTGGGTAGCTCAGCGAGTATTGATGCTGATTACCACCCGTGGTGTCGCGAGTTCGAATGCAGGGTGTGCTGTGTAACTCCAGCCTAGAGCCCGAAGCCATTTGTTTTGGGAAAATGGCTGGCTGATGAAGTTATTGGCTGGCTAGCCGGCTCAGCCAAAACCTAAATGGCTGCTGCAGCCACCAAAATTATCATAGCTGCAAATGGCTGAAGCTGCCACTTCATGTCTACAGATGTCTATGTTATACTGATTTACTAGATCTCAATATTTCCAAGCAATGCATGGCTTACACTATATTTCTACAAAATGCAATACAATGTAATAAAGAAAACACCAGATTTTACTTTCACAACGTATGTAAATATTTATTTTGTAGTCTGTATGCTACTAAACATTTTCAAATAGCCTACAATGTGTTGTGTTTAGGCTAAATGTATGTAGGCTAAGTTGTATACAATAACTTGGCATTATCATGGATGAAGCTTATCATATTACACCTTGATTAAGAACGCAAACTTTTGTTGAATTTATGAGAAATCTACAGACGCAAACAGACGAAGTGTAGTAAAATAAAGACCTAAATGTGTATTTCGGACTTTTTTTCACCACAAGTCTGAAAGAAGACATGTTATCGAAGACAAATATCCAAAAATCTCAAAATTGACCAGTAAAAAAAAAAACTATGTTTTTGCCTGCCGTGTCTCGCCTTAATATAAACACACACTGTTATCAGTATTATTTTGGACAAAGTTTTGCACATTTCACTTCAATGTACACTGAAGCATGCGTCGTGAATTAGCAATGTGGAAACGGTGGTTTGTTACTGCAGTAATATCACGTTCAGTGCTATAAATCTCTCCGTTCCAGAATATTTGGTTCATAACATCAATCTTTGATTCAGGTGTTTGTGCAACCGTGCCCTGAAGATTTAACAAAAGTCAAAAAAAAAGTAAGTAGGAATTAGGAAAGTATGTGAGAAGCTTGCTTCTTTCCGCCATTTCACCTCAGTGCGAGAAAAAAATGCATCGCTTCTTGTGTACGGAAAACGAGCAATTTTAATTGGTCGTCAATTCACTGTGAGTCTGTGTATCGTAGCAACGAGCATAAGACTGTGCTGTTATGAATCCAGTGGGAAAATCGATCTCGTGTATTGTTTATATATTTCGTGTGTGTATGTCTCTATGTGATATAATTACTATTTGATGCAAATAATTCTAGCCGGCTCAGCCAAACTTTATCAGATGGCGGCTCAATTTGGCTTACGAAATTATTGGCTGACGGCGGCTGAAATTCTAAATGGCGCAAATGGCGGCGGCTTCGGGGTCTACTCCAGCCAGGTCTCCTAAGCAACCAAATTGGCCTGGTTCTAGGGAGGGTAGAGTCACATGGGATAACCTCCTCGTGGTCGTGATTAGTGGTTCTTGCTCTCAATGGGGCATGTGCTAATTTGTGCATGGATCATGGAGAGTAGCATGAGTTTCATACATGCTGTAAGTCTCCGTGGTGTCATGCACAACGAGTCACATGATAAGATGCATGGATTGACGGTCTCAGAAGCGGAGGCAACGGAGACTTGTCCTCCACCACCCGAATTGAGTAACCGCGCCACCATGAGAACCTATTAAGTAGCGGGAATTGGGCAGAAATTTGCGAGAAAAGGGTATAAAAAAAAAATTTATTGGGGGAAAAATTTTTAGTGTGGTGAAACTGACGCACAATTATTGGACATACGTAATTTTGGGAAAATTGATAGAATAATTTTCACGCATGAAATATTGAGGTGCTTTATGTATCTCTGTGTTTAGATTATTATAGTTTTAAACATGCAATACATGTAATCTATTTTAATAATGGATTTTCATAGTTTCATTTTTAAAGACTAAAATATGTACATAAAAAGCATTTTAAAATGATCTAAAATAAAACAAATAAAGGCCTGGTAAAAAAATGTCCAAGTCCTTGCTCAGACTGCCACTAAATATCAGATTTTTTGGCATATCCAGATTGTATCCAGATGAGTTTTTGAATAGTCTGGACAGCAAAAAAACACATGAAATCTGATTTTTCCGAATCTGATTCAAACCACATCAGGAGGTGGTTTCAAATGCGATTGAAATCTGATTTTTTCAGATGTGTCTGTGACGTAATGAAGCTAGGAAGCAAGTTGCAAGTTGACAATTAGTTTATTGACAGTCAAATTGAGAAGATAGGGGAAAAGTCCGGGGTGATGGTCTAGTGGCGCAGAGTCTCCAATGGTCAGATGATCGTGGTGAGAAGAGTGAAGAGAAGTGTTGAACAGACACGGCGAATCCGGGTAACAGCAAACAGGACACTGAAACAGGGACAACGAGAGAACTGGACTGGAACTCTGAAGAGCGAACAACACCGGACATCACAAACAACGATCTGACAAGGAGATGAGAGAGTGGTGAGAATTTAAAGGGAATGGGAATGAGTAACAGCTGGTGAGAGGAGTGATTGCGGCAGAGCGCTAATCATGGTACAAACAACACGCACATTCCACACACAACACACACTAAGAACAAGGCACGAGACAAGGAAGAGACATAGGATTAAATACCGTGACAGTACCCCTCCCCTAGGAGCGCCTCCTGGCGTTCCCAGGCTCCCTACCTGCCGATTGTAGTCATCGATAAGGGAGTGATCCAGAATGTCTCTGGCGGTACCCAACCTCTCTCCTCCGGACCGTAACCTTCCCAGTCCACCAGGTACTGAAATCCGCGTCCCCTCCGTCTTGAGTCCAGAATACGGTTGACCGAATAAGTAGGTTCCCGTCTACGAGTCGCGGCGGGGGAACGGAACCGGCGGGTTAATCGCGGGAATAAAAGGCGGGTTTTATTTTGGATACATGAAATACGGGGTGAATTCTCCTGTACGCTGGAGGAAGGTTGAGGCGGACTGCCACCGGACTAACGATCTTGGTGACAGCGAGCGGGCCAATAAATTTAGGTGCAAGTTTATTAGATCACGGAGCGTAGAGGAATGTTCTTAGTAGAAAGCCACACTTTTTGACCAACGGCGTATCACGGGAGGCCTAGACCGGTGGCGATCAGCTTTGGCCTTGGTGCGTGACCCCACTTGGAGTAGAGTCTCCGGGCCCTAGTCCAAGTCGCGGTGACACCTCTGGACCGAAGCGTGGCCGGAGGGACCGCGACTCGGATTCCAGACTAGGAAAAATAGGTGGCTGGTAACCTACACTACACTCAAGCGGAGATAGGCCCGTGGATGATACTGGTAGCGTGTTGTGGGCGTACTCAACAAAAGACAGTTGCTGACTCCATGAGGAAGGATTCTTGGATACCAAACATCGTAGCGTTCTCTCCAGATCCTGGTTGGCTCGCTCAGATTGACCATTGCTCTGGGGATGAAACCCTGAGGACAGACTAACAGTCGCTCCCAGTAATTTACAAAATTCTCGCCAAAATTTGGACACAAATTGGGGTCCTCTGTCAGAGACCACATCTGTCGGGAGGCCATGTAGCGAAGAGCGTGGTCAATGACAATCACCGCTGTCTCCTTGGCAGAGGGTAATTTGGGCAAGGGAATGAAGTGGGCGCAGCCGAGAACCGGTCCACCACGGTTAAAACTACCGTGTGTCCCTGTGAGGGTGGGAGGCGGTGATAAAATCTAGAGCGATATGGGACCAGGGTCTCGATGGCACCGGCAGCGGTTGAAGTAACCCGTCTGGGGTCGATTGGAACTCTTACCAGTGGCGCAGACTGAGCAAGCCAAAACAAAACTGTGAGCGTCACGAACCATCAAAGGCCACCAGAATCGTTGCTTGACTAAAAACTTAGTTCGATTAACTCCTGGATGACAAGCCACATTAGAACAATGTCCCCACTGAATAACGCTGGACCGTAACCCCTCCGGCACAAACAAGCGGTTCGGTGGGCACCGAGCGAGGCGTTACCCTTCTAAGGCCGTCTTGACCTTCGATTCGATCTCCCATGTGAGTGTAGAGATGAATAGAGTCTCTGGTAAAATGCACTTTCGGGAGTAGGCGAGCGTTGGAGTGATCAAAAATACGTGATAAAGAATCGGGTTTGATGTTCTTGGAACCCGGCGATGCGAGAGAGTAAAATCAAAGCGACCGAAAAAAGAGCCCACCGAGCCTGCCTGGAGTTTAATCTTTTAGCTGTCGCGAATATATTCCAAATTCTTGTGATCGGTCCAGGCGATAAAAGGTACCCCGAACCCTCCAACCAGTGGCGCCATTCCTCCAAAGCTAACTTGACTGCCAACAACTCTCTGTTACCAATGTCATAATTACGTTCGGCCGAGGACAAGCGATGAGAAAAAAGCAGCGCAAGGGTGTATCTTGTCGTCTGAAGGAGAGCAGCTGGGATAGCACTACGCCTACCCCCACCTCTGATGCATCGACCTCCACCACGAACTGGCGTGATGGATCAGGGGTTATCAGGATGGGGGCTGAAACAAAGCAACCTTTCAGTTTGGCAAGCGCAGCCTCAGCTGCGTCTGACCACCTGAGCGTTGTTCTGGGGAGGTCAGGGCGGTCAGAGGTGTGGCTAGTTGACTGAAATTGCGAATGAAGCGCCCGGTAGAAATTGGCGAACCCCAGGAATCTCAGTAGGGCCTTACGAGACTCTGGACTTGGCCAATCTACCACAGCCTTGATCTTCTCAGGATCCATGCGCATTCCCTCAACCGACACGATGTACCCTAAGAAAGGAACAGACTGTGCATGAAAAGCGCATTTCTCCGCCTTGACAAAAAGCCCATTCTCTAGCAATCTCTGAAGCACTAGCGGACGTGCTGCACATGTTCCTGGAGAAGAAGAAAAAATCAATATGTCATCCAGGTAAACATATATGAACTGATCAACCATGTCTCGCAGCACGTCATTGGCGAGTGCCTGGAAGACCGCTGGGGAGTTGGACAAGCCGAGCGGCATGACCAAGTATTCAAAGTGCCCCTGGGGGTGTTAAAGCGGTTTTCCATTCATCCCCCTCCCTGATCGCGGACCAAATGATAAGCATTACGTAAATCCAATTTACGTGAAGATGGATGCTCCCTGCAACCTCTCAAAAGCTGAAGACATCAGCGGTAGAGGATAAGTATTCTTTACCGTGATGTTGTTCAACCCGATAATCAATGCAAGGTCGCAGAGATCCATCCTTCTTCCCCACAAAAGAATCCGCCCCGGCTGGAAGAGGAAGAGCGGATGAATCCATTAGCTAGAGAATCAGAAATATATTTCTCCATAGCCTCCCTCTCTGGAATCGAGAGTGAATATAACTTGCCCTTAGGCGGAGATGTACCTGGCAATAACTCTATGGCACAGTCATAGGGGCGATGTGGAGGAGAGAAGCGCCCGAGACTTACTGAACACCTCCTTCAGGTCCAGGTACTCCGCGGGCACGTTAGATAAATCCACCGCCTCTTCCTGAAAAACAGGGACAAAAACAGGCGAACAGGCAGAAACAAGACAAGACTTATGACATTGAGTGCTCCACGCTGACACAGACTTAGACTGCCAGTCCACTTTAGGGTTGTGATGGGTGAGCCAGGGATGACCAAGGGCGATGGGGGCAAGAGGAGTGTCCAGTATGTAGAAGGAGATGGTCTCGGTGTGATTGCCTGGCGTGGCAGAGTGATGTCTTCAGTGGCTAGGGAAATGGTGGGAAGTTTCTGGCCATTGAGAGCGTGAACAGCGATCCGGTGAGTGAGAGACTTGAGGGGACTTGGTGGTTGAGTGCAAAAGTGTAGTCCATGAAATTTCCTTCGACCCCAGAATCCAGAAGTGCTTTCGACAGTCGTGGCGGTGATTAGACCATTGAAGACTTACGGAAGGAGGGTAGATGTGGATGAGGTCTTCTCGTGGAGATCCCACCCGATAGTAGCCTCATACTTGCTATCAGGCGGATCCTTTTAAAGGACAGTTGTAGGCAAAATGTCCAGCACCACCACAGTACAAACACAGTCCCTGGGATCTCCGCCTTTCCTTCTCCTCCCGGAAAGCCGGGCTCGACCCACCTGCATGGGCTCGGGATCACAGAGCGGGGCTGAGCAGCGTCCCGCCTCCAGAACATTGACCGCCTAATCCTCTCAAGAGGCGGTTGGTTTGTACTACGCTGTTCCATTCTGGATAACCTTGCGTCCACTCTAAGCGCCAAGGCGATCAAATCGTTTAGCTTGGTGGGGAGATCCATGGCGTATATCTCCTTTTGGGCGCGATCAGCCAGCCCATGCAGGAACATGTCCCACTGCGCCTCCTCGTTCCATTGGCTCTCCGCCGCTAGCGTCCGAACTTCGATAGAAAAGTCTGATACAGATCTCTCCCCTGGCGCAAGTCGACCAGCACTCTGGCTGCCTCTCTACCGGAGACAGCACGGTCGAAAGCTTCGCTTCATCTCCGCGGAGAGTGCTTGAAAAGAGGTGCAGCATTCATCTTGATTCTCCCACACCGCCGTTCCCCAAAGGGCGCTCTCCCAGAAAGTAGCGTCAGGACAAAAGCGACCTTGGTTCTTTCATCACAGAATGTTCTGGGTTGTAAAGAAAAATGCATTGAGCATCGTGTTAGAAAAGCTCGGCAAAAATTAGGTTCACCTGAATATAGCTCTGGAACCGGTAGGCGGGGCTCCGACTGGGAGGGGCTGGTGGTGGTTGAGGAATCAGCGGTCGCGGGTGGCGCAGTGGGAGCTCGCAGAAGTTGAATTTGCTGGGTGAGTCCGGACACCTGCGCCACTAGAGCCTGGACAGCCGAGCCGTGTCATTGAGATTCTTCTCCTGGTTCTCCATCACGAAGTCTGCTGTTCATCACGAATTCTTCTAGGCTGTCTGAATTGTTACTCGCTGCTTCCATCTTGTGGTCAGATCGTTCTGTGGCGTAATGAAGCTAGGAAGCAAGTTGCAAGTTGACAATTAGTTTATTGACAGTCAAATTGAGAAGATAGGGGAAAAGTCGGGGTGATGGTCTAGTGGCGCAGAGTCTCCAATGGTCAGATGATCGTGGTGAGAAGAGTGAAGAGAAGTGTTGAACAGACACGGCGAATCCGGGTAACAGCAAACAGGACACGAAACAGGGACAACGAGAGAACTGGACTGGAACTCTGAAGAGCGAACAACACCGGACATCACAAACAACGATCTGACAAGGAGATGAGAGAGTGGTGAGAATTTAAAGGGAATGGGAATGAGTAACAGCTGGTGAGAGGAGTGATTGCGGCAGAGCGCTAATCATGGTACAAACAACACGCCCACACAACACACACTAAGAACAAGGCACGAGACAAGGAAGAGACATAGGATTAAATACCGTGACAGTGTCTCAGTCCGGACACTCTGGCTGCTCAATTCGGATTTCAAATGGTCTTTTGCATCACTCTTAATGCGACACACAACGATGACACCGGTACTGGACAGAGCACTTATTTGGAGAGCGAGATGATCTCCATTTTTCCCGTATCTGTTTTGAAAGCATCGTCAAGCGGGTACGCCTACGTCGTTACCAAAGCAACCCATGCAGATAGGTTGGTTTGGTCTTGACGCACAAATCTGATTTGAACATTTGCAAATAATAGTGCGGACAGTCTGCCTGAAAAGATCTGATTTGAGAAAAAAATCTGATTTGCCTGCAGTCTGAACATAGCCCAAGTCAGTTTTAAATTTACCTTTGACCACTATTCATAATGTTTTAGTTTTGTTAAGTAGCAGTACAGAAAACACTGTCGGAGAGTATTTAATTAGGATGTTCCGTCTGCATTCCTCATGACGGAAAATTAATCGGTTCTCGATTCCCAAACCTAATTGATAATGTTGTTTGAATTAGGACAAACAAAGACAGAACAAGAGACCCCAGATGAGATATCTTGGCCACAGATATAGCAATGGACTGCGGCTGATCTGTAAGACTATTAATCTTCACACACAATCTAATTTGTCAATCAGACCTGACCAAGTACCCATGAAACATAGTCTTTGCGTCTCCATTTGATATGTTTTAAGCTAGGGGTGTACAAATATCAGTGGTAGCAGTGCTTTGAAATGAGCCTACCTGAGTGGACAAGCTTGAGATGACAACTACAGTAACTGTGTTAGCACAGCTTGCCCAGACAGAGTTTTCTAAGGCAAGTAACGTCCTCAGAGGATCTGAACCAATTGTGAGTTTTCTGCAAGAGTCTGGGTTCCACAGTTCCCCTATAAGACAGAAACACACACAAGTCACAACAGATGAATCACAAGACGACGTCATTTATTCCCTAAAAGGCAAAGGGAAACTTAGGTGTATATCAACAGATCTTGGTATTTGAAGAAGGGCTGGGTATGCTGTATCAAATATTTATTTTTATATGAATTAATACATTTCTATATTTACAATATAATCGCAATGATTTTGCTGCCGATATTAAATGAAGCAAAATCCAAAATATCATGATGGTTTTAAAGCGATACTATTTGGACATTAATTCTTATTACCCATATTTCCCCTCTCTGAAAATGTCTCTATCGCCTATGCAGATTGGAGCAAGTATATCATTTTAAAAAATGCATCCATGAGACACTGCAGAAAAAGTGTAATATTGGATATAATGGAGCTGAAATGGCTGCGATGCCCACACACGCCCAGTCTCCACATACCTGGGAGTGCCCGCTTGCTAAACTTTTTAAACGTTAATATACTCCCTGTTTCAAAATTATAGCTACAATACATAAACAATTTGCATGTAAACATGATTTTAGTGTGATAAAATCCCTTACTAACATCAGAGTGGTGGTGGTGTAGTAATCAGAAGGTTGCTGGTTCGATCCCCACAGCCACCACCATTGTGTCCTTGAGCAAGACACTTAAATCCAGGTTGCTCTGGGGGGATTGTCCCTGTAATAAGTGCACTGAAAGTCGCTTTGGATAAAAGTGTCTGCCAAATGCATACATTTAATTTTAATGTAACATTTTCTGTGTAAATTTATATAGCCAATTCCGTAGCCATGATGATGTGGTCAACAAACCCTAATACCCTAAAATAACTATTAAAACGAAAATATAAACAGCTTTACAGAACAATTAATGTAGGTGCTTTAATACATTTTTAAGTTTAAAATTTCTGGCTTTAAACCCTCCAAAAATTGGCCGCATTGACTTCTATTGTAAGTGCCTCACAGTAACCTTGATTTTTTGTAAAAAAACATTTCTGAGCTTAGAACCCAGAATATTCCTTTACTATTTTAAATGTACTTGGCTACAATGGCTGTTTGATTAAAATTATGGTTCCTCTGATTAAATTTTTTTAGCAAATACTGTACATACAGTAGGCCTATTTGCAGAGACATATTACCGCCAATAGGCAGAAACATATAGAGATTTCATTTTTGTAGTCATATCACCTAGTCCTAATTTGAAGTAATTCTAGTTTGACTTGACCTATTTTGCAAATGTACCCTGACACTTTTAACTTGCATATCCTGAAAGAGAAATAAAAGTACATGGCTTTACAAAACAATGAGGCTGGTAAAATACTTTGCTTAAAGGCAAATCACTAATCCTATCAGGTGGAACATTTCAAACGTGGCCAACGATAGTCAATGCTAGCCAATTAGCATGTTATTTCCCTTAAAAACGCTTCACATAGCAGAGCAACAAAATGTTCTGCATGCTAATTTCACTGTTGTTGCCCTGAGCAAGTCACTGAAAGTAAATTGGTTTCATTAATACTCAAGAGTAAATCCTTGTGTGTTGCAAGACAAATATGTATAACTGGTGTAGGGACTGTATAATTTCTGGCTACGTCTTAAAAAACACACAGCAAAGCATGTTTGTGGACTGCCTACCTCAAAAGGAGCTAGCGCTTTAAATGCTAATGTGCTAACTGTGCCATGTTACTGCAGCTTGTTGTGCAATACAATTTATACATTTGTCATTCTCTACGAAATGCTCAAAACACGCCAGACCGTTTTTGTATTGAGTTTTAATCACACAGCGTTTTTGTTGCAGCCACTATGGACACTGGTGGACATTATGAGATGTACTGGTTTACATAAGATATTTCTTAGTCTTTTTCACCCCATTGTGGTGCATTAATAAAGCAAAATTAGTAAGGGAAGTGCAGTGAGACATTTAATTAACATTCCCATTTGTTTATTTCTGCCTTTGAAACCAGAATAGCTTTACAATGACTTCAGCCTTCCTTTAGGTTAATTGCATGGCATATTTAAAATGTCAGTCTTCACATTTTTTGTGCTTTGAAAAAATCACCTTGTACTCAAATGAAGGCCGCCTAAGATTGGGGGGAAGAGGAGGACTTATCTAAACCCTCCAAGCAACTGAAGATACAGTCTTTAGTTTATTACAGGAAAAGTAATAAAGTATAAGTGTTGGCGCTGTTTCCCGTGGTGTTTCATTCAGAGGGATTCTTATTGCTTCTGGGTGTAATATATTAGCGTATTTTCTTCCGAAAGCTAGACACCTCATTATTATCCTTATAAATTCTGCACTCTGTTGATTAAACACAACAAAACGGTCCTACCCTCTTAAACAAGAAGGCTCCCCCAAACAATTTTGTCTCGCTCATACGTTTCGAAAAGATTTCTGATTAATCTCATGCGAGACGCTGTGTTTATAACAATATTTGCTGTTTTGAGGGCAATGTATTGCTCCATAGAATAATTTGTACGACTCTTTGCATGAAAAAAAAAGAGAAAGAAGAAAGGCTTCTCAGCCCCTCCCCCAATTCTAGTCGGTACTTCCCAGGGACTGTGTTTGTTATTTATTTCTTTACACTACATGAATAGTAATATTCAATCGGCACACTGCACATCAGCATAATTAATCTTACTTTCCAACTCAGTGGAGGTAATTCCTTGTTGACAGCCAGGTAAGTAGTGCAATGTGATAAATCCATTGTGCCAGGCTGTCTGTCTTGCACACAACACAGTCCTTCCCTATATATCATGTCTCCAACATGATCACATGGGAAGTCGGCATGCTGTGTCCGAAAGTTCCGGTACCCTAGGATTGGCAACAGTATGCTGACTTACTGAATTGCCCTATCTCCCATCGGACATATTTGGAACGACTAAGCAACAACTACTTTCCCTCGTGGCACGACATTTGTATAAACAATCAGGAGCGTGATGAGGTTGTATTTTCATCCCTAACATTGCATTCTGTCTCTACAAATGGTTATGGTTAGATTTGAGTTTTGGTTGGGGGGTAGATTAATTAAAATAAACATTTCGCTTCACTGTTTTACACCCTGTTCAGCTGAAAACTATAATTTTTTAAACTGGCTTCTGGCAACCTCTCCTGCATATAAATGGATGTCACACCGCTTTAGCCTCTGGAGGCAGTGTTTTCAAATTCGGTCAACGTATATCGATTTTGGCTAAAGAAAAATCAGCACACACTTGCCGAATTTTATGAGCGATCAGGCTGATGCCATGTGTTCTGTTGTCATTAGCTCACACTTATCACAAATGAAGAGGACAGACTTGTGAAATCATGAATTGCTTTCAAGTTAATCCTGAATTCATTGGCTTGCTATAGAACTAATATGTCACCATAACAATCTTATCCCTGTCTCATCTGCAAATGCATTCAGAATACATGACAAAAGGAATATCTCTCAGATACTCACCAAGGCATTCAGCCTACTGAGAAGAGACTGAAAAAAAAAACATCCTTGAGTGTTTGAATGGAAGGTTGATGAAAGAGCAAATTGAACACGGGACAATCAGATTCATTTGTACTATTAATTTGATTTGATTACCCTTTCAGTCCCTTTCATTTGGGGACATACTAATAATTACCCATCTTAATTATCCCACCAAATTAGTGTTTAATCCCATTAGTAGGGAAAAGTAACTGTCCATTTATGTGCTAATGTGATGAAATGGAATAAAAACACAGCTAATAGGATAAAAATAACATAGACGTTTAAATCCGGGCTGATTATCCGGAATGCTAAACAAGCACCTGCAAAGTATTGAGGATGAATGGACTTAATGGTATTCTGCATAACACAGAAAACAAATAAATGAGTGTAAGACATGAAAGAGGATGTGAAGCTCTACAACAATACAATTATCCATAGAACATTATGTAACTCGTACCTCCATGATGTCTTTCGTATACCATCAGCGTTCCGTCCCGCAAGCCAGAAAACAGGAAGTTCCCGGAGTGTTTGAGACATAGAACTGGACAGCCTTTGGGGTTAGGGAGAGTCAAGAGACACTGGGCAGCAGTGTCCATACTGCCATAGACCAGGATGCTTTGGCAGAAAAAGATAGGAAAGACAGCTAAGATGCATGCTTGCGGCCAACTATGTTTTTAAGATGCAATGTCAAGCTAAAATACGTTACATTAAAACCTGCATTCGGTTTGTGAACAATGTCTAACTGCTTTTCAATGAAGAACACGTCCTGTGTGAATGCCTAGAGTTCGAGAGATGATATTTCAAAAGGGAAATTAACTTTCTCTGTGGCTTATCAATCACTGCCATTTCCATAAATAATATTCCAAAATATCTACTGTTCCTTTCATCCTTCTTAGTCACATTGATTTCTGAGAAAAGTGATCTTTTAGTTTTGTAACAAAATGAGTGTACCTCCATTTCTTCACAAAGGAAAATTCATCTAGAGTGCTGTGGAAAAGTATTTTCCCCATCCTGATATCTTATTTTTCATATTAAACTGTTTTAGATCTTCAAACGAGCTATAACATAAAACTAAGGCAACCAGAGTAAACACAGTACAGTTTTTTATTTTTATAAAAAAAATAATTTTGAAACAAAAAAGTTATCCAAAATGTATATCACCCATATGAAAAATGTACTGCCCCCTTAAACTTAATAGCTGGTTGTGCCACCTTCAGCAGCAATAACTACAACTAAATGCTTCCGATAACTGGAGATCAGTCTTTCACAACACTTTGGTGGATTTTTGGCCCACTCTTCTTTGCAGAATTGCTTTAGTTCAGCCACATTGGAGGGTTTTCGAGCATGAACTGCCCGATTCAAGGCCCTGCCACAGCATCTCAATCGGGTTCAAGTCAGGACTTGCACTAGGCCACTCCAAAACTTAAATTTAGCTTCTTTTGGCCATTCAGAGGTGGACTTACTTCTATGCTTTAGATAATTGGCTCACGGACTGATGACCGGACGTTCTCCTTTAGGATTTTCTGGTAGAGAGCAGAATTCATGTCTCCCTCAATTATTGCAAGTTGCCCTGAACCTGAAGTAGCAAAACATCCCCACACCATCACACAACCACCACCATACTTGACTGTAGGTATGAAGTTCTTTTATTGGAATTCTGTGTTTGATTTAAGCCAGATGTAACGGGACCCCTGTCTTCCAAACAGTCCCAATTTCAACTCATCAGTCCACAGAACATTCTCCTAAATGGTTTGAGGATCATTCAGGTGTGCTTTGGCAAAATTCATACAAGCCTTAATGTTCTTCTGGGTGGTTTTTGCCTCGCCACTCTTCCATGGAAGGAATTTTCGTCCAGTGTCTTTCTGATAGTGGAGTCATGAACACCTTGATGCAAGAGAGGCCTGCAGTACCTTGGATATTGTCCTTGGCTTTTTTGTGACTTCCTGGATGAGTCGTTGCTGTGCTGTTGGAGGATTTTTGGAAGGTCAGCTACTTCTGGACAGATTCTCTACTGTGCCAATTTTCTTCATTTGGAGATAATGGCTCTCATTGTTGTTCTTTGGAATCCAAGAGCCTTTGAAATAGATTTGTAAACCTTCCCAGACTGATTTATTTCAATCACCTTTTTCCTCATAATTTCTGGAATTCCTTTCGACCTTGGCATATCGTGCTACTGCGTGAGAACTTTAAGCCAACTTCATGCTGCTGAAAAGGTTCTATTCAGGTGTTGATTTCATTGAACAGGGCTAGCGGTAATCAGTAAATAGTCTAGTCCAGCTAAACCCCATTATCAATGCAGTTCCATATTTGGAGATTTAGTAACTAAGGGCAAATACTTTTTCACACAGCCCAGGCTGGTATTGGATAACTTTTTTTGCTTCAATAAATAACACTATCGTTTTAAAACTATATTTTGTGTTTACTCAGACTGCCTTTGTTTTATGTTATTTCATATGAATTTTGAATTTAGTATGAAATTTACACAAAAACAGAAAAATCTTTTCCACAGCACTGTGACTGAAATCTAAATTGACTGAATAGATTTGTTTATACCAAGGGAGCTAGATATTTAACAGGCACTGTCAACTGTGGTGTGACCTTTCTTTTTAAAACTGAGAAGCTTTAAATATTATAAAACAGATAGGTTGAACTCTAAATTGTGACTGGATGAGCTATGTGGTAAGACATTGTAAAATGACTTCAAAGCCCTCTCTGCCGGCCTAACATGACAAATATATTTTTCATCCTTTTATTCTCAATCATCTTTTTACCTATATATTATAGGTATTTAACCGATAGCCAATGTTTTCCACTCTTAATTAATTTACAAAAAAATAGAGAAAACCGAAAAATGCATCCAGTCAGAATTTTATTCCTTAATGCTTACAAGCGAAGTGTGACAACTGTTTCACAAATCACATGCCAGAAGCAGGGCGTGAGCCTGAGGTCTACCCCGTTAGGCCTTCAGAATTTCCTCAGAATCCCTCAACAGTGCAAATGAATGGGCAAATAAAGTCAGATTGTCAGATTCATCAGCCAATCAGATTGATTTATTTGTTCTTGGTGGGCGTAATTTTTAGGATGTGTCCTGGTCGAGGCCTTCTAGCTGGCCTTGAGTGACGCAATCACGCTTTTAGTGACATACGGAATTCAAGAGCGAAGAGTGTGAAAGTCTCACTGACAAATCGGCTGTCATCACTGCTGGTATTGCCGTTGAGAAAGAGATCCTTATGGATTTAAAATCACGAGATGTTCTGCATGACCGTGAGATTGCTTAATTTATTAAACAGGAAATGAGGACTGATTTTAACTTTAAGTAAATGTGTAAGTGCGTTTTGCATTCTTATAGCAACATCAGTAGTTTTCTAAGTGTAAATTAGGCTGATTGAGAATTCAGTGTCGGATCAAGTTTTGAAAAGTAGTGCTGCGATCCATTCAACTCGGAAAGTCGGATTTTACAACTTCCTACTAGGAAAAGTGCAATGGAATGTCATCTTGAAGTCAGAATTACAACTTTTAGGCTCATGCAGAAATTCTCAACTCCAATTTCGCTGAAATGTGGGTGCATGATGTCAAACAAACATGTCGGCACTCAGGGAGATATACAAAGTAAGTGATAAACTAGCGGGAAGTGATAAACTAGCGTAGTTCTAGCGGGAAGACTAGCAGCTGTACATCATCACATCATTAGCTGAGTAATTCCCAGCCAATTGCATGTAAGCCATTGCTTTATAAGTCTGCTCACAATCTATCACATTGCTGTTTCAGTGTGCTAACACGGCAACCTCCACCACCACAAGTTGAGCCCTGTCCCGCACGGGGGTAGGCTCCTCGCCCCTGCCTCCTATCTCCGGCAGGATATGATGGTTCCGAGTACAACTCCCTCGGACCGCCAGATGGGGCCTACGCCAAACGTAACATTACTTTTCTGTTTTAAATTCATCAAATAAATGGCATCTTAAACTTCACTCAAGCCTGCGTGTCTTCCCAATAGAAATTAATTTCACAAAACTGCTGTAGTTAAAATTACACTTGCTTGAGCATTTAGTGCCGTTTCATGTTCTGGCTGGAAAAAAGGTATCTCTTTCATGTTAATCTTACATCTGAAAAAATGCTTCATGATTGCGCCACATCATGAAGCATTATTGAGCATGTTGCTGGAATCTTATTGCATCGCGTCTGGTTAGAAAAGAGTGTAAACATACACCTGTATTTGCACATTATATATTACTACATCAAGTTGTTACGGTGTTTGGCAACTGCAAATTGGCAAAATACATTTTCTACAGTAGTCAATAACATATTATAGAACTGAGCAAAACTAGAAAAAATATATATATACATTCTCTATAGATATTTCTATGACCTTTTAAGACTTTGATTTGCATTTCTTTTCCAGGCCTGTGAATTAAACCGTTTCCTGATATTTCCAGGTTTTCCATGACCATGGGAAGCCTTTTAATATTCTAAAATAATTATTTATTTTACCTGCCATCATCGAGACCGGCACAGATAGTGTTTCCAAATCCAGTGGTGTTGTATGGACTGGTTTCAGCATCCTCTGAAGGGGTGGGCTCAGGCACGTATTCCAAACACCGCACATGAGCTCCCATCTGGATCGATTTTACGGGCCGAGGTGTGGGTCTGTTCAGGGAGAAGATGTCCACCTGGCCTTGAGAGCAATCACCTCCACTGGCTACCTGTAAAGACAGGTCGAAGACACCACTAGCTAAGTTGCGAATTCAATTTATGCGGAAACCTGGAATATCATGAAACAATGTGCAAATTAGACAGTTTCCATCCAATGTGCTTAAAGGAAGATTTTAGGTTCAATACAATTTAAGCTCAATCGTCAGCATTTGTTGCACAATGTTCTCTGAGGGAATTACATATGGTAAATGGGCTGCACTTATATAGCGTCTTTTTAACCTTAACGGTATTCAAAACGCTTTACACTGTGACACATTTACCCATTCATACACCAATGGCGGCAGAGCTGCCATGCAAGCTGCTAGCCTGCCATTGGGAGCAACTTGGGGTTCAGTGTCTTGCCAAGGATACTTCGGCATGTGGAGTCGTGTGGGCTGGGATTTGAACCACCAACCCTGCGATTAGTGGCCGACCCGCTCTACGAACTGAGCCGCAGCCACCCCATATTCATAAAGTACAGTATATTACTTTATAAATTGTATAGCAATACATTTGGTATTTTCATCATATTTTATGCACATGTCTTCTTATCAAATAAAAAAAAACTTTTGCTTTTTTTTGCACATTTTGGAGACTTTATTCGCATCTTGGTGTTTCCATCCAGCATTTTAATGCAATAATCTAAAATTTGCATAAACACGTGGACGGCATCTCAGCTACTGTTCGAGACATTCATCCAACCAAAACTGTTCTCACACCCATGAATTTTCATGTAGATTTAAGCAATCCATCTACATTTTTTTAATTATATCTCATCAAATCAAACCCATAGTCCTCTGCTTTATAATATCTCTGCAATTCATACACTATCACCCCTAATGAATACTTTCTGTCAGCTCAATAACTTCAAACATCTTTTTCTTTTCTTTTTTTACTCTGGGAATCTTTTCATCACTGAAGCAGAGAGAAAGGTAGGGTGGAGAGATGTCTCTGAAAGGAGCTGAGCTGTTTGACAATGGAGGGTTTCCTTTGGGCTGAAGATTGATCGGCTTCTTAAAACAGAGACTGAGATGACAAACTTGATCCTCTGTGAAATTACATGTAGCTGACAGAGTGTCTTCAGCACTGTGCTGCTCATAAATCCACAACTGATCTCAGTTCTGCTCCCATCCGTTCTCCTACAGAGGGCTTGAAGTTGCTTTAAAATGCAAACTCTTGTAACACATCTGGATTGCATTACATCATAAATTACTAATCCCTCTTTTAGTGAAAAATATTGTTTGTCTTCACCCCTTGCTCAAACGCATATCGTGATCTCTTGTTCATGCATAATGCAAGTGGCGCAACCCACTCGCTATTAGATATTAAACAAAATGGTCAGCATCCCATCATGTCTGCCGCACAAATTGGCTTGTCTCTCCTTGAGTGGCACTAAACTGCCTCAGTTACAAAATCCATATCAAACAGGCCTTCCAACTTCAAGAGGCGGTTTAACCGAGATGGAGAAATGCAGTTGGTTGGCTCTCCAGTCTAAGGCTCATGTTTAGAGGCCATCATTTATGATTAATTTAGGATACTGGGCAACTGCGGCCAGCCAAGTGGAGTGTAATCCCAACAAAAGTACAAGAACAAAACGGTGGAGAGAAGAGGCATGCTGCTGGACAGCAGAGATTCATTCTCACTCTGAGTCATGTTATGTGAGCAAAAGGCATAGGCTAAATATAGTCTTTAGCCTTTCAGTTTCTCCCTCTAATTTGCATGAAATCATTTGTCTGATTTGTATCAGAGTGTAGGATCTGGACAGGCCAAGGTCTCATGGGCCGGGAAGAACGAGGAAGAGCAAATAACGACATGTTGCAGCACCACAGGGGAGATACGGTGGGCTTATCTTCCGGCACAAGGCTCGGAAAATAACCGAATCTCCCTCCAGAAACGTGAACGCACGTGTACCCCTCCTATTTCAATTCCATTCCTCCACAGACTAGGTGGAATTACAATTCCCTGACAAACCCATCAGTACTTGTTTATAGGACTGGGTATCTAGAATCATTCCCTGGACTCTTTTTTTTGGCCGGGATGCTGTGAAAACAGCTTTTAAAGCCAATGCTCTGGAGAGCAGAGTATTAATTAGACTAAAATTGACTGTGAGGCTTGGGGGAATAAAGGAAGTTAGGGGATCAGGGCTTTATCGGTCTCTTTGTACACAGTGCGGACACAGTCTTTTACTTAAACACAGTCTCATGTCAATTCGTAATAATTTGTACGCCATGGCAAAATCTTACAATATCGCATGCCTTGTCTTGTATGAAAATGTACGACTTTTATTCACATACACACAACCAATCAACAAACACAATTTCAGATTGATGCAATACAGCCATACATTTTTTCCTAACCACTTATCAAACACATTATTTGTTCTGTGTTGCTTTAACAACATCTATGAATGTCATTGTGCAATGAAAAAACTGATGTATCTAAATATAATAACGCTGTGCTGGCCCTACCTAGTAAGTAACATAAGTGGCTGCATTGGGCCTCATGACCACCAAGGGGCCACCTACCACGGATTCAGTATAGCCAACTAATTATTTACTTAATAAGTGTTACTAGCACTGGACAAACAGCCCCGCAATATGCAAGCCAATAGACCGATGGAACCTGTCAAATCTTTATCATATTTTTACATTATTATTAAAGAAAAGGTACAGAGATATAACTTTGTCCATTTCACACATGTGCTTCTCAGAACTGGCATGGCGACATAAGCATACTGTAGCAGTTGAATTTCAATGCGGACGATTCAAGTTCACATCTGCCTTTAAGCTACGTCTACATTAGGCCGTATACATCCGAAAACAGCATTTTCGAAATACATATTTTAAATAGATACTACATTTTCATTTTGCTTGTTTTTGCACTGACAAATGGTGCTTAAAAAGACCCTGAAGATGCATTAAGGGGGACATAGGATACATTTGGATTTCATGTTGACTTTAAAGGTGAAGTTAGTAATTCCAGCACCACTAGTGGCACCATACAGAATTGCAAGAATAATGATTGTTTCCAAACAGGTTTCCCAAACACTCTGACCACCCTTTCTACCCCACCCCCATCTAATAAACGAAAGTAAATTCCCCGTTAAACAGCTTACGTAGCGCAACATTGCACACCCACTTTTTCAGCCTTCATGGTTTCAGAAGTATTTTTCCTATTCACTTTCTTTTCCATAGGGCTTCCATAACATGTTTCATAAAAGAGTGCTAAGCCATGAACTGAATCAGCCAGCTCTGAGGAAAATCACAACATTACAAACTTTGATTTGAAGCAAAGAGGTGCAAGACTATACTTAACGTCTTTAATGAGGAAGTGAACTACAACACCATGAAGCATTGCGAATGACAATCAAATAGAAAATTATGGAAACATATAAAACTTGTACATGTGTTGACTATAAGTATTGAAACTATTCATTTGACGTATAATTCAAATATTCATATGTAAATATATAAGTAGTTTGAAAGTGTAGGGATTCGATTGCATCATTCACTGTGCATCATGGAAGTGGGCGGTTCATGCAGAGCTCTTTTGGTGCGTATTTCTTTCCGCAGTGATTTTCTGATTGGTGGAACATTTCTTTTCAGGATCATGGATAGTGTAGTTCTTCAGCACAGGTTCTACTATTAAACACTTTTTTATGAAGTTGAAAAAATACAGAATGATGGATGGTTTTTAAAGTTTTATAAGCTATGGATTATAATCAGTTTTCGAACCAGACTCTTGTGCCCCAAACTCAAGCCATTGATTGAGCCAGAAATTGACCAGTAGAATAAATAAAATCCCAGAAATGTAAACAACACAAACAAGATCAAATCAATAGCTGAATTTGTGTTAGAGGTGAAAAGACTAACAAGAGTGAATCTGGCTGGCTTACTGTTTTCGACTAATTAAAAAAAAACTGCCATGAGAAAAAAAAACCTAGGAGCCCATCATATTGTGATCTCATTATGGTCACTGGTCATTTGAAACGGTGGCGGTGAAAAAGAGACGTTGTATGCAAGTTATACTTTGGCAAGTAGCATACAACTGCTATAATTTCCTCCCTTCTCACATTGCTCAGTCTAGCTGAGTTCACCAAGAAAATGATACCTGCTATAAGAGGAAGATGTGTTGATTGCTTTAGGGGTTGCTTTAACTCTTCTATACAGTAGTCCTGTGTACCCAGACATTTGACTAGTGCCATTAAATTGTGGCCAAGAACTGCTTACTAAATCAGTATGAGGCCGTATGAATGACATGTAACGCAACCAAACAGAGTTTAATTTGTTTTTCATTCCATTTAGAAACAGGTAAATCTGAAATCGTACATACCACAGTAATAAACCGCCTTGGACTGTAATCAGCTGTAAGAAATATGCATTCGTCTTCACTATATTACAGGCTGTACTGCTGAAAACAACTCACTTCTCAACTCACTTTTAGCGCCCTTCCGTTGACATTTCACCCGGAAAATGGAGCGCACACGTGCCCATTCGCCCAACAACACTTTCTGCTTTGGCCACTGGGGGCAGTATTTTGTATTTTGGTAAACGGGGACCGATTTCAGTTAAAGAAAAGTCTGATTTGTGTCCAAAATACATCTCATGGCTGAAGCACAGCATAGAAAATAATTTTACAAATGTTGCATAAAAGCACATATTAGCACATGTAATGAGATGCACTGGCAGCCCTTGAGAGTTGCTGATCCTAAATGGAGGCAGTGAGATATATTAAAAAACTGACCCCTGCGGTTTAAGAGTGGGGAGTGAGATTTGGAATCAGATTTAATGATATTTTAGATGTGTAATATCAAGGATTTCTTTCTTTTTTTCAATCGAAAGAAGGCCTAATCCAGACAGATATCATTTCCCACTGAATTTCTCACTGTATCTTTTAAATCCATTCAAGTCGACCCTCAGTGCTCTTTAGAATAACTCCAAAAACAATTAACTCAAAGTCACAGGCAAGAGCGCGTCCGTTTGTGTCCAAACAAGGCTCAAATTGGATTTATACCACTGCTTTGGAGGATTACGTGATAAATTGCCCGACGGCTGTGTGAAACTTTTTAAATGTGGTTCCACAGTGCTTTTCTGAAAACACGTTTTATTGTTTTGGAGCAGCTCGTTGCACAATACAACTTATATCCACTGGTTAAATTGAATTGTTGTCAGTTTTAAACAATGTTAAAAAATAAAGCAATAGTTCACTCAAAAATGCTGTCATAATTTTCTCGCCTTCATGTCATTCCATACCCTGACTTCTTAGCAGAATTTTCATGCTCTGAAAAAGACAAAAAGCCCCATTTGCATTAAAGTAGTCCGTATGAATCATGCGCTACATTCGAAGAGTCTGAATCTATACAACATCTTCATTTGTGGACAAGGCAAAAATAAGGTTGTTATTCACTGATAATCATCTCCTCCTCCACAGATCCGATATCATCATTTCAATGTGCATATATGATAATATACAGTACATATTGTATGTGTTTCTCTGTCTACTTACCCAGAGATAGCCCTGTGGAAGCGAAGTGCTTGCTGCCGAGACACCAAGTAAAGCACATTGGACGGGATTATGAAGAGCAGCCTCCAGCTACAAAAGAAAATGCATATTAATTATGATCTTATCAAATTACATTCTCTTCTACATCTGACAATGTCTTCTAAAACTTTGCTCTGGTTCTAACTTCATGTCGGATTTTTGATGAACCTCTTTTTTGGTGGTTGATCTTTCTTTGTGGTTACAAACTGAGTAAACAATCATTGAATTTGCAGATCAATTTGGTTACAAGTTTTAAAAAGTAACCAACAGCAACAGAACAAGAGCGCATGTAGTTCATCATGTAGTAACAATCCAGGCTGAAACCAAACAGTAAGAAAAAAATAATTTCACACTCTCAGAAGTTTATTGAATTTGTCTACAAACAATGTGTTTATACATTGCATCACATTTCTGTCATTTATTTCTGGTCATTTTCAGCACATCTCAAATCCTAATACATTTCTGTGGTGAAATTACAGTTTTAACATTTTTGAAGTAAAACGGCCACCTCCTTTGTCTTGCTGAGTCTAATTTCATAGATAGCATTTTATGCATCATAAAAACACACAATAAAACAATATTTTCACACTCCTGCATAATTTGGCAAAATTACAGTTTGATTGGAAATGACACCCAATGCAAATATTCTATTAACAAGGGATATTTAGCCTATTTTGTCTTTGCACAAAATTAATGCAATTAAATCGCATGTCCCCGTATAAGGAAGATTCCTGAGAAATGCAAGCTTGTAGTACCACCTGTTTACTCCAGAGGGCAGTAAGTGAAACTTCAGCTGTATGAAAATGCGCAGTTTATACAGTGAAGAAAACACTTCAGTAGCAGAACAATACAAACATGCGTTACGTTCTTGCATATAAAACACTTGATGGAGAGCAAATGTGAACTAAGGGATCTCAAGATGTGTTTAAAGATTGAGTATTAAACTATATTTAACTTGACACAGTGACCTAAAAATGTATGTTTATGATGCAACGCACCCGAGACTCTACACAAGCATGTCTGACGCAGGTGTAAATTGATGGGTCCTTAAACAAGCCCTCATAATAAATCTACAACTGATTGACAAATTCACTTGTGTAATGGATTACTGTGAACTGTGTGACAATGATTGACTTATGATCAATAATATGGTAGTAAACAATACATTGTATTCTAAAGCTGTTTTTATTATTGTCTTATCAATGATGAACTCTTCTGCCATAAGAATGTAATGCATTTTAATTATCTGAATATTTTTATTTATATATATATATATATATATATATATATATATATATATATATATATACATACATATATATATATATATACACACACATATATAAATATTTAACAATTATATATTATATATATAATTGTTAAATATTTAAAGATAACTATGTATAATTCTTTCATCATTATTTATTTAATTATTGTTATATGAGGAGCTTTCTCAACAAATATTTGTATATGCGATATTTAAAAATCCAAAACAAAACCATATTTGGTAACAAGCATCACTTATTACATCAAAACTCTGTTAGTAATGTGTTTCTTTAACAACGTGTTGTTATTTTAACAACCTTGGATAATATGCACAGGAGCTATATGGAAATAATGTAAACTATAAAATATACAGAGTGAGAGAAAGATAATTTCAGCCTGTTTACAATAAAGCAATGTGGCTCAATTCAAAGTGGTGGGTGGCATAATTCATGGAGACCATAATGTGCGTGATACTACACCATGTTAATAAGCCACAAACAGTCTCTGTTTTTGGAATGTTTACATTCCAAGTGAGAATAAAGGCTGGGAGCGATGGCAAAATGCACATCTAATTTAATTAGGACTCAACATCTTTCATCTTGCCCCAAGCGAAAACTGGGCATCAATCGCTAGCGATTTCCAGCACACGTTTCACATACTTTCATAGTGTAAACACAAACAGGTCCAAAATAATGTCGGCGAAAAGGTTATTTCAATTCTTGTCCTTCCTCGGTTATTCAAACTTACCGGACACATCGACTTTTCTCGCACACCCCTCATTTTTATACCATTCATTCATCTGCAGTGACAGAAAATATCTAATTTGTAATTAAATGCCAGTCATGGCAGACTGCGGGCAGCAGAGCTCAGCTGGTGAAGGGAAGGGACAGACTGTGGCTTTCTGAGTCACTTGAGAACACTGTTGCTCAGTGACGAGCAAAGGCAATCTTCACAGGTAGAGATAGGTTTGTCGACCATGGCCCCCAGAGTCTAAGACACATGCTACATGATTCCAGGCACCACGCAAGACTCTTTTCAGAATGCAGTGGTTATATACTGTTTCTGGATACTGACTCCCAATCTTGTTCTAATTTATGGAATTGCATTGGTTCTTTGTGACCTGCTGCACTTTAATCTATAACCTGTCAGAGAAAAGGGCTATTTTTACTACCTACAGGTATGGGCATATTACACCTATGCTTGCTCATACAGTAAGGATGAGATTAAATGCATGAGGTGTTAAATAAAGTTCACTCAAGAATGTCCAAACTGCTCTTTTCCATGCTTCAAAAAGGATAAAAAGCTCCATAAAAGTTTTTAAAAAGTAGATAAATGTGCACAACAGCTTTGTGTGAAGAACAGACCACAACGTCAAGGGATATATCCATATGAACATTTTGTAGCTATGTAATCATATTACTTTTTGATGACTGTCTTGAATTTCACTTGGACTTCATGCAATATACTTACGTTTTCACATCAAACATATATGTATGAATTTAATTTTAAGTGCACTGTTTTAGTATTTTCTATAGAGATGTTTTCCCCTTTTCAGTGCAGATGTGTATGCCTTTCTTCTGCTGAACAAAAACAAAGATTTTTAGAAGAATATTTCAGCTCTGTAGGTCCATACAATGCAAGTGAATGGTGACCAAAATTATGAAGATCGAAAAGCACTTAAAAGCAGCTTAAAAATTAATCCATATGACTCCAGTCGTTAAATACATGTCTTCTGAAGTGATCAAATAGGTGATCAATATTTAAGTAATTTTGTACTATTAATTCTCCTCCTTTCCCAGTGGGAGGCGATATGCATGAAGAAGGTGAATCGTCAAAAACAAAAGGAGAATTATGTGAAAGTGGAGACTGATAGTAAAAAAGGTTGTTTCTCATCAACACCTATCATATTGCTTCTGAAGATATAGTCTTACCCCTAGAGTCATAAAAATTACTTTTATGGTGGTTTTGGAGCTTCATAATTTTGGTCACCATTCACTTGCATTGTGAGGACCTACAGAGCCGAACTATTCATTTAAAAAATCTTGGTTTTTGCTCAGCAGAAGAAAGTTAACTTACTTTAAAAGTTCTAAAAATCAAATTTGTCCAATGTAAATCTAATCTATTGTGTTCAATAAAAAAGGAGCCTTCAGTTGTGACCTACAAGGTTTGATATAGCTGATGGCAATTTTCCAGATGATGATTTTTACAGAATTTTAATTAATGTTCATTTGTTTGTAGTATTTCCCTACAAATTATATTTGGGTCATTTATGATTTATGGTCGTTTAAGCGTTAAAAACTTGTGGTGGCGTAGTGTACTAAAGCACATAACTGGTAATCAGAAGGTTGCTGGTTCAATCCCCACAGCCACCACCATTGTGTTGCTCCAGGGGGATTGTCCCTGTAATAAGTGCACATTTGGATAAAAGTGTCTGCCAAATGCATAAATGTAAATGTAAAGTCAAAATACGCCATATCCAAGTCTCTATGATTCTTAAATATGCGTGGGCATCATTTCAATGATTCAATGACATTCAATGAATTAGCTAATTATTTGTCTGCCAGGCAGATAGGTAAACACTAGCAGATGAATGCTTGCAGTAAATGCGGATGGAATGCTGTTATGAAAGTTTGTGTTCAGTGTGAAATACAAGCCTGTGTCATTGTTCATGTTTATAATCAATAGGAAAGTGTGCTGCACTGTATATCTACTGTGCTCTACAGGGTCATTATAGACCCAAACTAAATATCTTGATATTTTTCCAAATTTTAAGGGGTTAGCAGTATACTTGAATGGCCGGCCTTGACTTTAAACCACTCTAAACGTGCTAATCATGATTTAATGTGATTTGATCATTGAAAACATGGGCTTTTTGCAATATGGGTCTATGGTATCAGGCTGTAGAATCATCAGCATAACCTCAGTTTGAACAGAACAATCAGAACAATCTGGTCAAAATAATGTCAAATCATTAAAAAACTCATTTAGCATTTGTCCATACACATTAGGCCAAGATTTTAAATTATATTGTCAAAGAAAAATGTTACCAGTCAGTCAAATTCAGTAACTAAAACCATAACTCAAACTGATTATTTAAGCGACCATTAGATTAGCATCATCACGATGCTTTATTCCACTAAGTCTCAATTGGAGATCCCAATGCAAACAGAAGAGAGATTTGATGGAAGACTAGTGTTAGGGAGCTCGTCCAGGGAAAGGGCAGTAGGTGAGCTAATTAAAGAGAGATTTGTTGATGAAGGAAGAGGGCGGCCACACAGCTGCTGGCCCCCATGACCCAATGCTCTACATGGCATCCTCTCCACCCTTCTGGGTGACGTGCCATATGCCATCTCCAGGTGGTGAGTATGCATTCCATAGGCCATGAACTCATCTGGCGGAAACCCATATTAGCTTGCGTAGCATCTTGAGTCCATCCTTTCTGCAGTGTATAAATACGTATCCACATTTAAAGGGATAGTTCAGTTAAAAATGAAAAATGATTCTCATTTCTGTGTGAGCTATGTTTTTACATTTATTTCCATCTGAAGCATGAGTACATACATATTGGAATAGGCCAATAATAGGGCTACGGCCAATAATAGGATTACGTTCAATGATATGGTTTCAAAACAAATAGTATTTAGACTTATTAGGCAAATTTTGGAATATAGTTCTTGTATATACTGTATATGGGGCTATATGTAGGAATGTCAATCGATTAAATTAAATGTATCTAATTAATTACATGATATGTTGTTTAATTAATTGCAATAATACCCACATATATAATAAACATTTGCTGAGAAAGCCCCTCAAATAACAATAATTCAATATATTATGATTAAATCATTTTAATAGTAACATTTACACACACACACACACACATATATATATATATATATGTGTGTGTGTGTGTATATATATATATATATGTGTGTGTGTGTGTGTGTGTGTGTGTGTGTATATATATATATATATATATGTGTGTGTGTGTATATATATATATATATGTGTGTGTGTGTGTGTGTGTGTGTGTGTGTAAATGTTACTATTAAAATGATTTAATCATAATATATTGAATTATTGTTATTTGAGGGGCTTTCTCAGCAAATGTTTATTATATATGTGGGTATTATTGCAATTAATTAAACAACATATCATGTAATTAATTAGATACATTTAATTTAATCGATTGACATTCCTACATATAGCCCCATATACAGTATATACAAGAACTATATTCCAAAATTTGCCTAATAAGTCTAAATACTATTTGTTTTGAAACCATATCATTGAACGGCACCAACAATCATGCCACAACCAAATCAGATTTTTTCCCCCCCCCATTCTGATGGTTGATGTGAACATCAACTGAAGCTTCTGACCCATATCTGCTTGATTTTTACATTTACATTTTCATTTATGCGTTTGTCTGTATTACTGAATTACAGGGACAATCCCCCCCGGAGCAACCTTGAGTTAAGTGCCTTGCTCAAGGACACAATGGTGGTGGTAGTGGGGATTTAATTACCAGTTATGTGCTTTAGCCCACTATGCCACTACCACTACATCCATTTTATGCACTAAACTGCTGCCACACGATTGGCTGATTAGATAATCGCATGGATGACTGTTGGTGCCAGACTGGCTGGTTTGAGTATTTCTGTAACTGCTGGGATTTCAGGAACAGTCTCTAGAATTTACTCTGAAAGGTGCCAAAAACAAACAACTTCCAGTGAGCGGCAGTTCTGTGGATGGAAACACCTTGACGAGAGAGGTCAACAGAGAATGGCCAGACTGGTTCACACTGACAAAGTCTACAGTAACTCAGATAACCGCTCTGTACAATTGTGGTGAGGAAAAATATCATCTCTGAATGCTATTCTTACAACACTAAACATAAAAAAAATTTCGACAGTCTCTCCTTTTCATTGTGGTTAACCAATATATTGTTAATAAATAGCAAGTCTAATATGAAGAATATTAAAATAAACCAACCCATCCACTCAATCAACTCAATTATTATGTCATCAGGCTTGAGGGAGTTTGAAGTCTGTAGCCAACTAACAATGTCAGAATCCTCAGAGCAGTACAAGTGGAGTGTTTATGCTTTGAGCTGATGTTCTGTGACAGCAATGCAATCTCTGTGCTGCCTGTTCTTTATTCAATGCATGTTAGATGTGATGAACGTTACACAAAGGAGCATGTATTCTCCCTCCCAGAGTTGTCAATTACTTTTTGTTATCTGCTTATGACTCATAAAGGGACCATATCTCTGTTTTGAATCAAATAAAAACAATAAAATGAATAAATTGGATAGACACACGGTTTAATTAAAGGTACAACTTTCTCCTATCGCAGCATAATATGCAGAGACAACTGTAAGTAAGCCATTCATGGGTTGATTTTCCACTTAAAGTGTAACACTGTGGCACTATCAAAACATTCCTGTTAATTTGAGTGGCCCATCCAGCCTGACACAGCAACAATAAAGCATCTGCCAAATGCATAAATGTAAATAAATTTAATAGAGAAACCAATAGCGCAAATTTGGGGTTTGTACAACCAATAGAGGACAGAGGGATAACCTTCAGGAAACCTATTTAAAAACAGTCCTTATTAGGGAATACTTTGCAATGAGGCTGTATTTGTTAACATTAGTTAACTCTATTGGTTAACTTGAAATAATAATGAGAAATTCATTTACAGCACATTAATTGTGGTAAAAGAATAGTTCACCCAAAAATGATTATGCCATCCCAGATGTGTATGACTTTTTTGTTCTGCAGAACACATTTGAAGAAAAATAGAAAAATATCTTAGCCATGTAGGTTCTTAAAAAGCAAATGTGGATGGTGATCTGACATTTGAAGCTCCAAAAAGAACAAATATTCAGCATGAACGTCAGCTCTTGCAGTCAGCAGAAGTAGACAGCGCTGAGATCACGCGGTCTCTCGTGTGACGTCTTTACGTTGTCATGTTACAGACATAATCTCACGTTCGCCTCTCGGTTGAGACATCCAGGATAAGCACACAAACACATCACTGTGAGTAAAGAAACCAAAACCGACAAAGCTTCTGTTCAGCGTTCCTCCTACTCACTTGTAAACAGCACCGCTGTTGTCGTATGGGCGTCAGTTCATGCGTAAAAATGCCATTGCTTCTGGTGAGCATCATTATGCACGTGTGACATAATCGCAATGGTTTATAATAAAAAAATAAGTCAATATTTAGCTTTTTCCCACCAAAAGTGCTTTAGAAGATTAATTTAGCCGCTGGAGTCATATGGATGACTGTCTGTGATTTCTGGAGATTCAAAAGTCAGATCACCATCAACTTGCATTTTAAGGACCTACTGAGCTGAGATATCATTCTTCAAATGTGTTCTTGTGAAGAAAGAAATGCATACACACCTGGGATATCATGAGGGTGAGTAAATAATCAGAGACTTTTCATTTTTGGGTAAGCTAACCCTTTAATGCTAATTTCAACATATACCAAATCATTTTTAACATGTAAAGTAAACATTAATAAACATTCCCCGTCTGTTGCTCACTTTGACGTTGTGTCGAAGAAGCGACACTAGGGGTCTCTCTTGAGCGCCAAATATGCCTCTGATCTACGAAAAAAGGCCAATAGGAATTAGGCAGACAGTATTTGCATACCCCGTCCTGGACATACGGGTATAAAAGCGGAGAAATACGACGAGTTCATTCTGAAATTTTCTTTGGAGCCGATGGTTTTGTTGCAGTCAGCTGCGAGTTACACACCCGTTCCTGTTCCTCTGATGCTGCCTGCTGTTGGATCTATGGCGCACTTCAGCGGCTTTCTCTTTCCCTGCACGGCAGTGCAGTTTGCCCCTGGGCGCTTCGACAGCGCACAAAACTAAGAGTTTATGAAAGTGATTTTCTCTAAAAGAGTTATTTCCTCTAAAAGAGCAATAAGCAGCTGGCGTTGAACATCCTTTTCAGGACGCGTCTTTGTAAAGATGCCCTTCCGCCCCTGCGTTGTTCCTGGATGCGGTAGAGTGCTGTCCGCTTCAGACGGCCAGAGGCGTTGTCTTGTGTGTCTGGGTTGCGATCACACCGAGGCAGCGTTTGTGGATGAACGAACGAAAAATGAACACGACGTAATTCTCTGCTTTTATACCAGTATGTCCGGGGCGGGGTATGCAAATACTGTCTGCCTAATTCCCATTGGCCTTTTTTCATAGATCAGATGCTTCTTCGACACAACGTCTCGTTCCCTCCATCAGGGAATGGAGGTTACATTCGTAACCTAGACGTTATTATTATTTTTTATACTTAACTGTACACACTTACATTGGTTAATGCATTACGAACTAATGTGAACAAACAATGAATAGTTGTATTTTCATAAAAAAAAACAATGATAAATAAATGCATTAAGCTTTAAAATGACACAACATCTTCTCTATTTGCAATCAACAACTTATAATTAAATTATTATAATTAAACTATTAAATGACCATTGGCTTTGTCAAGCCAACATCATCATAAAATCTAAATATAAATAAACTTCAGTTAGATTACAGATTTTAAACCAAGAAATTCAAACAATTTCATACAAGCGAGTGATAAAACCGCCACAGCCACCTTCACACACTCCATTTACTTACATCACACACACACACAAGGCTGAGCTGGCACTCTACAACACCATTTTAATTAAATAAGCTCTGGTTGAAGTTTAATCCACAAAGCTTGGTTAAAATGAAGCATAGCCAAAAGAGAAAAAAAGTGTAGTCTGAGTCACTAAAGCAAAGCTTCGTTCCAATGAAAGAATTCTCAATTTCTCCAACGAAAGCGTCACGCGCGGCTCCCACACGCTAACAAACACTAATAGAACACTTCTGCTGGTTATTAACTGATAATTGCCAGGCTTCAGAGCCCTCTGTACCATGTCTTCAATCTTAGCTTCAGGGTAGAGGAAGTGAGCCACGGAGACCTGAGATAGCAAAATAACACACTGCGCCAATACTAACCAGATCACAGGCCGAGAAGCAAGATACATTTTTTGGTGTGTGAAACATGCTAGATCACTGTTGGTCCGGGGCTCATGCGGTATCATTTCGTACTCTCTAATCCTCATGGTTTGGATGACAGAAACCCAGAAATCCTCTGCATAATGCAAGGCTGACGTGAGTGTGTTTAGCATTCTGCTACCTCACAGGATTAGGAAAAGGGAAATAGGAGTGGATTATCCTATAGGAATTCAATACATGTGAGGAAAGGACCAGCAACAGGGTGCTAGGACTAAGCACTAGAGAGGTTGTGGCAGTTTAACCCCAATGCAGCTAAATGAGTATAAATATCCCAATGACATGCCCCTGTTTGTTTTCTGATATCCCTTGGTGACTCTAATGCAGATGGATGAGGGGATCAAAGCTGAAATAGGATGCAAATGTTACAATTTCATGAGCTGGACGAAATCCAATCATTTAAATTTCATGCGTGGCGATAAGCAAAGATCAAAGTGTCGACCACCTGCTGTGCTATCAGTTATGCATTGAATATTTAGAGTAATGTGAGAAGTAGTATAAGTTTTCCTCTCAATTTTAGCCATCCATTTACTAGGTGTTGGGTTTACTGTCTGGATTATGGCCTATCCAGTTATTGAGTTCCACATGCCAAGTTAAATCTTTTGTTTCCTGTAACAATTGACACAAAGACTGCATCAGTGCCGGGTAGGATAGCGTGAAGAGTCATTTAGCATATCGGGTCCGGGCACCATCTGACATTGCCAGGACATCACTAAGCAGCATTCATATTCATGCAGGATCTGATATTTTCTCCCCTTATGCCCTGCACAGTCACTCCACGCATTTTGTGATGCATCCAGCTAATGAAATGAGAATCCAACACGTCTCTTCATCCCCTCTGGCACAACTTCTATGACACAGCGCAACAATTCCAGCATCGTTGAGATGAAAGCAATGGACTGTCCTGTAAATAATGGATTTGGAAAGAGGAGTGGAAGCCAAGAGTTGACTAGAGCACGTCTGGAACAGAATCTCCAACCATGCGAAATGTGTGCACAGAGAACGTGGTGAACCACCACAATCTCTGCCAGTCCTTGAGATCTAACTAGAGGATGCCATTGCGACGGACCAGGGCTGTACTGAAAGCACAGAGGAGTGTGACGGGAGGGTCTCTTTAATCCCCTTGATCAGATGACAGAGGGCACAGAACAAAAGGTCCTCAAATCCTTACTGTGCCAAGCTGTGGGCTAATGCAGACAGTCACCAAGCTGCCACACTGGTACAAGCAACAAATCCCGGGCTTTAAGCTCCAATTGTAAACACCCATTTGTCCTGGCCAGCTGTGCCCTCAGAAAAGCAGTTTTAATTCTAATCATAACAATTACAAGAAACAGCTACTAATCAGGTTCCAACAAGGGAGAGGTGATGTCAGAAAGCAAAATCTCCTTGCTTCACTTTCAATTGCAATGCATACACTTAATCAGCCTTAGGGGAAGGGTAAGGTGGAGAACGTACCACATTAATGGTGGTAGAATGCTAATGAACCATGTTTAAGCAGGAGACACTGATCCAGTTTGGCGGACACGTTTAAACAGAAGCAGGCATGCAAAGTGATTAAATGTTGATGTGCGACTGTGGCTTTGAAAGTGGTGCTTAATTTGCAACATTTCAAATTGATCAATGTAGAAGACTGACGGCATTTCACAAAAACTCCTGATCAAAACCCAGCATGATCAGGGCCCCAGACTAAAAAAAAATACATAAAAAATAACTACGGAGCCATTGGTTTCTAAACTGAATCATTTAAGTGCCAAATGGCTGTATTTAGTTGGCAAATTACAAATCAAAACATATACACACACCCACAAATATATTCCGTGCGATTAATTACATAAAAAATAACGTGTTAAAAAAATGTATGCAATTAATCGTAATGCCCCCGGACCGTAATAAGGAAGATTCCGGAGAAATACAAGCTTGTAGTACCACATGTTTACTCCAGAGGGCAGTAATTGAAACTTCAGCTGGATGGGAACACACGTTCCCATAAATAGTGGTAGCATAGTCTATGAGTGGGTAGGCAACCTCCCTTGGTTTACAGAAATAGTTTAACCCTAGTGCTCAGCAGCCAATGGGAACTTACAACACTCATCTGTTCAAACTGGACAAGAGGCCAAATGGCTCAGAAGTATGAGAAATTGACGCCTGAGAAAACGCGTTGTTAATGTGTTGTCAACTTGTTAAAAGTCGTGTCGATTTGAACTGCCTTCCATTCTATATCAGTTTGGAATACTGAAAAAGTTTGGAATAATGTACAGATTTAGCTGTTTCTGAAGGAAATTGGTACTTTAACCTCTTCCCAATCCTGTAAAATTAGCCTAAAACGCCTAATCAAGGCATACCCGAAGTAAATTTAAAGCTGTTCTTGAACCGTTTGGAGTACATGCATGGTTTTGGTCACATTTGAAAGGGGGCACTCTGAAGTTTTTTCTCCAGCTGTCAGAATTACTGTAAGTGCTACTGATTTTGAGTAATAGAAGTTTGAACACAATGAAATAGAATTTTTTTTTCCGCCTGAAATTTTTTTTGCATACAGATGCCTGCAGATGACTATAACTTGTAGCTATTAGCTTGAGAACACAATGGGATCACAGCATGAATCCTTACCTAGTCCAGGTTCAAATGTTATAACAATATCATAAAAAATGAATATTTTACACATGTTTTTCTAAGGGTACACCCAGGCGTTTTACAAAAGTGCCTTTTGGATACTCCAAAAGGTCACTTTGGAAACCTAGGACAAAAAGGCTGCAACTTTTGAACGCTTCAACGTACAGTCATAATTTTGGGCTCTAATGAAAGATGACACTTAGAGCTATCATATTCCATATCCAGATCCACTATTAGTTTTGCTGACACAGAGTAACTGATGCATAAACACATTAGAGTGCCTTTTCCCTTCTTGAAACTAAATGTTGTGCATATAAAAGAGTCAAAACTAGTGCTATGGTGGACAATTTGTTTATATAAAAAATACACAACAAACTATTTACATTAATTTTTACATAAAGTATTTACAAACCATTATAAAATTGTACATGTTTCTAGCAACATGCCAGTCATTGTAGCAGTCACATTTGTGTACAAAGCACATAGGCACAACACAGGAGAGTACTTCACTGGTGTCTTTGCATGACACTGCCTGCACTTCAGACGACCAGCAGTGCAAGATTTGGTGATGTGCAACAGCCTGTGATGTGCTCTTCGTGGAGCAGGAGATACGGGTCTGGCTGTGGAGTGAGACCCCAACTCTGCCATGCTCCTCAGCAAGGGTCTCTCTGAAAGCCCTCCTCTCTTGATGAGGTGCTGTCCTGCTGCTCCACTTTATGTGGCCGCTTGCTGAGTGGGGGAGAATAAATAAATGTAATTTACAAAGCTAGACACAACTTTTCCATCTTTTCTGTATTCTATATATATATATATATATATATATATATATATATATATATATATATATATATATATATAATTAGTTTTTCTTTTCGAGTGTGTAAAAATGTATTATTGTATGTATATTTACTGTAAATACTGTATACTTTGCCAATGTACTATGGAACAAAGAGATGGGCCTACACCTCCCCCATCAATTCAGCATTGTAACAAATAGATGGCCCTACACCTCCCCCACCTCCCCGCATTGTAACAAATAGACTCTCAAACATATATCCTTATTTTCAACTTATATTTATTGATTTATTTACTATATATATATATATATATATATATATATATATATATATATATATTACAGTAAATATACAAAACATCTATATAGCATGTCAATAGATCTGAAACAAACAATGAACTAAAAACACGCACAAACGGTTCAAACACTCACTGAGGAAACACACGACAAAGGGTAATTACAAAATGTGTATTCATTATTCAAACTAAAGCTTATTTATGCGGAATATACAGTAATATATGTTATAAACACAAGAAAACACTTACTTGTCCAGAGCCATGTCTCATCTCTCCATCTGCCTCTGAATCATCTGTATTGTTTTCAGAAATTTCATCTCCAAACTCAGAATTTTGACAATGAATGCCTTCTTATATCGCATCCTGGGGTGAAAATCCTGTTTTTCGCGTCCGTTTCACCATATTTAAATCGCCAAATGTGTAAACAGTTCCAAAGCAGCTCTGCATGCATTTACGCGCGGAGGCGCACAGCAGTGGGTAAACTCGAGGAAACTTTGCGCACAGGAATAACAGAGCCGTCCTCTAATCGTTCCACTAAAGCCACATATCACTGTTTTCAGAATTTCATTGGCTATACGATGCGTCAGTCATTTCCACTCTTCAATGTAATTGGTTTGATCAGTAAACAAAGGAAAGTGGGTATGCCCTTACACTCGACACAGATGGTGGTTGGGTATTGAAGGCTGTGGACAGGACATGGAAGCTCCTATTGGGTCAAATGAGGTGTCAATCGAAAGGTCAGAGTGCGTGCTTCCATTTTGATACCGGATATAGGAAATGTTTACATCTGAACTGAAGTTATTACCGGTAATATGTGAAAGATTAGGCACAGCTGCCAGGTGCTTTGAAATGATGCAACAAGAGTCTGTGGATATTTATTGATGTAATACTGTGATTTGGACTAAACATTTTACTTGATTTGATCATTTGGACATTTGACAATGAAACAACACCGTTTTTGTCGGGAAGTTATGGCTCAGTGTACAACTATGAGGCATCATAGGTGAGTTGCCTAAATTTTGTTATTGGTTGTTTATATGTTGGTGGTCTGACAAAGATATAGATTGTACCTGCTGTTGTGATTGTATCTTAAAATGGTTATATCAATAGAAAATCAAGAAATGTAGCTTTCCAAAGATATGTGGCATGTGTACCAATGTAACACACAGCTGTTTTGTTTATCGCATACTTTTATTTTGTACATTTAAGGGCCCGTCCGCGGGCCTAGATTTCCATGGTTCACCAAAGTGGCATTCAACTGATCACAAAGTTTAGTCAGGACATTACTGATGTAAAAACAATACCATCACTAGTTGAAAAAAGTCATTTTGATCAAATATAGACAGCAGCCACCACTCCAACAACTTATCCTTGAGTAATCATGCTAAATTGATCATTGTGTGCTATTGATAAAATCACTTGACTTTACATGAAACAGTTGAAAGCTATTTGGTTCATTAAATGAAGTTTAACATTGAGTTTGTTTTTGAGTTGCTACAGTATGCAATAGACTGGCACGTCTTAAAGCCAATATTAGGTCAAAAATGGCAAAAAAAGAAACGGCTTTCTCTAGAAACTCGTTAGTCAATCATTGTATTGAGGAATGAAGGCTATACAATGCTTGAAAAAATGAAGATTTCATACAAAGGTGTACACTACAATCTTCAAAGTCAAAGCACAACTGGCTCTAACAAGGACACAAGAGATGTGGAAGACCAGATGTACAACTAAACACAAGGATATGTACATCAGAGTCTCTAGTTTGAGAAATAAATGCCTCACATGTCCTCCGCTGACAGCTTCATTGAATTCTACCCGCTCAACACCAGTTTCACGTACAACAGTAAAGAGAAGACTCAGGGTTGCGGGACTTATGGGAAGAATTGCAAAGACAGAAAAACAAAAAGAAAAGGTTATAGTAGGCAAAGAAACACAGACACAAGAGTGTTACGGATCTTAACCCCATTGAGCTTTTGTGGGATCAGCTAGACTGTAAGGTGCATGAGAAGTGCCGACAAGACACATCTATGGCAAGTGCTACAGGGAGTGTGGGGATTTTACTGTCACCCTAGTATCTGGACAAACTGACAGCTGGAATGTAAAGGATCTGCAAAGCTGTCATTGATGCACATGGAGGATTTTTTTTAATAGGAAATTGTAATTGTAATTTTTCATGTTATTAATGTCCTGACTATACATTGTGATCAGTTGAATGCCACTTTGGTGAACAAAAGTACCAATTTATTTCCATAAGGGCAAAATCTACATTATTCCAAACTTTTTGCTGCCAGTGTGTGTGTGTGTGTGTGTGTGTGTGTGCATATATACATATATATATACACCCACACACATACAGACAGTATATCCTATATATACAGGACTGTGCAAAAGTTTTAGGCAATTGTGAAAAATGTTGCATAGTGAGGATGTCTTCAAGAAATAATTGTTTTAATTTATCACTTAATATCATACAAATTCCAGTAAACATAAAAAAGCTAAATCAATATTTGGTTTGACCACGTTTGCCTTTAAAACAGCCTAAATTCTCCTAGGTACACCTGGACACAATTTTTCTTGGTTGTTGGCAGATAGGATGTTCCAAGCTTCTTGGAGAATTCTCCACAGTTCTTCATTCTCGCCAGTACCATCCACCCCAACGGAGCAGCTGTGGCCATCTGCCGGGGGACGAGGAGCCCGGCCGCCTGGAAGCGGAGGAATGACTGCCAACCGCGAGGGGAGAAGGGGCTCCTAACCGACCACCTGGAGCGGTCAGGGCCGCTGCCAGGGGCGGAGGAGGCCCCTACCAGCCACTGAAATGTGGCGGGGTCTGAGACCCCCAACCGTGAGCGGGGAGGGGCTCGCTGCCGACTGCCTGGAGCGGGTGAACCGCTGCAGGGGCGGAGGAGACCCCTTCTGTTCCCAGAGAACGCGGTGGGGCGTTTCGTCCGTCAGGGGCTGGAGGACTTCCCCCAATCCGCCCGGAGAGGACCAGGTGGAGGGAGGGGCCGGGTCGTGATTCAACACACCCGGTCCCTTATCAGGCAAATCAAGCCTCCGAGAGAGATAAAGGCCGACTGCGGAGGATTGTGCGGGAGAGAGAGATTGTTTACGGACATGTCCGTCATGTGTGTGTTTTGTCTTTTGTTTAAGTTTATCATTAAAATATTATTTATATTGCCAAGCCGGTTCTCCTTTCCATTAAACCGCTTTACAAATAACTGTATTTTTTATAAACGTATGGCGAAACACCGACGTTGGGCTTCATGATAGTTATCAAACATAATTTCAAGTTGTTTTTAACAAAGCAAAGATTCAACGCTTGAAAAATGGTTACAGAGTGTTTTATTTTTCCCTTTTGCTCTGTTGTGCAGACTTAAGTACAATAATTAGATTAGAAGTTCAATGCCATTAGAATTTAAACCATTTAAAAATCAAGGCATCACAAAGAGGCTATTTAAACACATCAGTTTAACTCCACGCACATGACATGGAAATGTGAATCAGAATGGGCAGAGCACATATACAAGCAGTCATATTTCTTTGACTTTGATGTGAGATTTTATCATTTTAAGACCTATGTATTGTGCTACTTAAGCTTAGTTTTCACTGTGCTGCTATTTTGAGTTGTGTTTGAGGAAATTCCATTGCAATTTCCCAACTAAACCCAAATAATCAAACAAGTTGACTAGCGCATGCATTAAAATCTACTTGGTATGGGGATTGTAAAAAAAAAAAAATAATAATTTTGAAATGAGGCTTATAGATTATATATTTAGAAATAAGTCTTACATAATAAACCCCCAGTGCCTCTGATACAGAAAATCTACACCCCCGTGAGAGAAAATAGATAGCTCCTACACCAGGCATTCGTAATGATTCATCTGATGAACTTGAGCACGAACAGCAGGTAAAAGTCAAAGTGCGAACTGTCAATTAATGCAGCTGGGGCTCACTGATGGAATTAATTTACATTTGAAGTCTGAATTGAAGCTTACCTTGTTGCTTTTGTACCCTGATGTAATGAACATTAAGCCTTACTTTTTTTCTCTCTCTCTCTCATCACAAAAAAAAACACATTCAGGGCTATAAACTAAAGATCTGGGGCTTTAGCCCAATCAGCCAGGGTCTAGCTACGCCACTGGAGTGAGCTCTAAAGATGTAATTTCAGTAACTCACAATATGAATGGATAAAACCAAATTTGAATGCACACAAAGTGTTCCCGTCTGTCGCCAACGGCATCTTGATTTAAATTATTGTCAGACTTGTTGGTACAGTACATTTTGTCACATTTACAACCATTTTAATTGCCGTATGGAGCCCTGATGAAACTGTTTTGTTTTTCCTTCACACTTAACTATTACTCTCATAATGTCTCTATGCTCAGCTGAAAGTACATCACAGGAAGCGTTGACATTTAAATTAGCACATTTTGTTTGCGCTAAGCTTTGCTCCCAGTGGTTATTTTAGTCCCTGCCCTTGGTTGTCTCAATAAAAATATAGGGAGCGGGGAAAGGGGGTGGAGGACAAGACAGTGACTGCTTGGTTTAAAAGCTCTGCTGGAACACTGATGATTTCCAATAATTAGCACATAACTGTCAAAGCTAAAGATCAGCCCCTTTGCAGATGACCTTGCTATGAAGCTCTGCTGCAATGGCACCAACCCGGGACGAACAGAGCCACAATGCCCTCTACTGCCAAATAGCCAAACCTCGCCTAGATGGTGCTTGCTGCAAAGCAGGAAATCAGAAAAATGTAATAATGAGCATCTCCTTATCTGAGTAGGACCGCTAGCATAGATTCTTGGTATTCTTCAACAGAGAATTAACAAGATGAAAGGAGCCTTTCTGTCCGCGTAGTATTACTCATCATATATGTGAGACCATTTTGAAGGTACTTACAAAAACTCTGAATAAAGGCTGTTTTTATGGCACTTTCCACACTGCTTTTCCTTAAATCCTAATACAACCTTTGTCCTCCATTTACCCCACGGCCTTCTGATATCGCAGTGTGTTTAGAATTCACCTGAGATAATATTACAATCTAATATGGCTCTCGTGACTGATGGGGAACATACAAGCAAGCACAAAAGGCATCTGGGTTTATAACCAAATTGGCCTCTCGTATTACAAGATCTCCGCGCGGATGATGTGGTTAGCCTTGCTGCTGTGGGCTATTCACATAGCCTATTATGGTAAATCCTGGTCACAACCCAGAGGCAAACCCATAACAGATATGTCATCGTGCTAGTGGGCTGTTGGCTGCCTACTGTTGTACACTGAAAAACACTGAAAGTAATGTCTGACCAACCAGTCAGGGAGCTCATGGCAAGTAACATTGAGTGTTAACATGAACAAACAATTTAGAGTACTTAAGATAAATTCTAAATGCGTTGAAACAGCATTGGCCAAATACAAATTTCGTCACTGTCATTCTTTTCAGGGCAAATGCGCAAGTGGACATATATGCAATAGCACATTGTATTCGAATGAACTTTCAACATATTAAAGAGCTGATTCAGGTGACTGGATCACAGTTGTGGAGTGATGCTTTAGTCCTAGTAAAGTTTGTCAAGTTGTGCTAGGCCACGTCCATTGTAATCTGTTTAAGTTGCAAAACTACATTTTCAGTTTCCTGACGTTGTTTGTTTTCCAAAGGATTCAGTTATGGAGAGAGTTTAAAAAATAAATAAAACGGATTAAGACATAGAAGGCTTTAGAACACAATAGGCCTATATTTATTTCCATATAATTGAACGCCTATCACTGACGTTGTGATGAGGAGGAGGGCGTGGCCAGCGCTGAGTCACCAAACCTGCGGGAGAGAGAAATAAAGGGAAGACGGAGTCACCAGTTCGAGAGAGACAAACCTGCTGTCTATGTGTTTTATGTTGTTTTAAGTTGATTTATGTCTTTAAAGTTCCATTGACTCTTCTGCTGGTTCCTGCCTCCTCCTTGCCCATCCTGAAGCTGTGCTGTTGAGGAGCCCTTCCGTCCACCAGGGGCTGGAAGACTCGCTGCCGTCTGCCTGGGGAGGAGTGGCTATCGTCCACCAGAGGGCGGAGGAGTGTCTGAGGACCAGGAGACGGCATGTCCGGGGACCGACGAGCAAGTTATTCTCTCTCTCTCTCTCTGTCCCTCCCGCTCACCCTTTCCCTCTCCCCCTCATCTCTCCCCAGGTTCCTAGGAGGCGTTATGTATTTTAAGTTGCATTGACTGTCCTGCCGTTTCCCGCTTGCTCCTTGCCCATCCTGAACCTGTTGCAGACATATAGTCCACCACAACCAATTTTGCAATTGAATTCATCAGTCTGTCAGAGATCTAAATCAGGGCTTTCTAAGGACACGTCAATGTGCACATGCATCAGATGAACGCTTATAACGCGCCTTGATTGCATCACGTCATGACCACAGCACTTTTAGGTCACTGTGACAATTTAAACAGTTGGAAACTGAGATGCCCGCATTCGGAACTGAGCTCCATCCAGCTGTGTTTGAACGTGCTCTCATCGTGTGCTGTCGCTAGTGTCGAGCAAGCCATAGTGTGGTTTGTTCTCTGTACAGCTGTTTGTTGCCTATTCAGCTGGAGTTCCGTTTACTTACCCCTGCTGAAAACAGGAGGTATTTCAAGGTTGAATTGCTCTGATGGTAGGAGTATTCCCTATTACGGTCTGGCATACTGGGCATTTTCCTGGTGGGCCGACGCACTTTGGTGCCGATCAGGGGCGGAATGGCCAGGTGGGTCGGCCACGAAACTTGCTGAATGGGCCACGATAAGCTAAAATGAGCCGTCGTGTTATGCAGAACAGACCACAAAAGAAAAAACAGAAAAGGACAGCGTGTTTGATTTATTTAGTGTATTGGACACACAAAACATTGTGTACAAATAAACAGTGCTTATACGAGGCTGCGATATATTCTTGGCGAATTCCTCCTGCACACTTTACTTTTGATAGCTTTAATGTTCAAAACTAGACGTGAGCAAAGTCATCCATAGAACAAGCGATTTTGACATTTTTCTTTGATTTGTGTGCTGTCACTAAACTCAGTGCAATGAACAATGACAAGCTCCAGTCGTGCGTCGAGAGCTTCCGCTGAGTGCAGCGATTTGCAGCCCTGACCAAGCGGCCCGAGTTTATATCAGAAGTGGTGACAGGTCCTCTGTGATCTTGACAGAGAGAAAGAAATCAGATTTACAAGTTCTGTCCAGAATAATCCGAATGTGTTGAGGGCCTGATGCCTTTGACCCACTTGAACTCAGCAGATAAACAACTGACAGATTAGGGTCAAGCGATATCAGGCTGGCTATGAGTAAAACCAAAAACAAAGGGGGCTACTAATTGATTACACTGATCCTTGGAGATAAAGGGGCAGAGAAGAAGAGGTTAAGCTATCAGCAATTAATAAAGCAAAGCCTTGAGATGAAGCCTTCTGGATTTAGCTGCAGGTCGGTCAGGGATTTTCAAATCCAGATATTTCTGTATACATGTTTTTATTTGCTTGAAGGACAAATTGCAGAGCAGGAGAGAAAGAGTCGCAATGGTCCAGCGGAGATGTGAAGGAAAACACTTTTAATCCATGCTGTGGAATCTGTTCTTCACAGACAAAGAGGAGGATGAAATGCAGAATTCACATAGGGAATGAAAGGAATCAGAAAAAAAACACACAACCCTCATCTATCTGTAGAAAAGACAGCACAAGGCGTGAGCTCGTATGATTTTACGGGGGTGTGCAGCGCTGGGAAAAATCCACGCTGACAAAATCACAAAGGATAAAAAACTTGAATGAAGAGAGGGCTACCATGTATTGCAAGGGCACCTTTCTCCAAGACATTTTCAGATCTATATTTCATGTGTGTTCTGTCTCGGTCACATGTGCATCAGTGTGAGTTTTGTCTTTTTTTAAGCTTCCTGCTGTAACAGGTTCAAGTCATATATCAGTCCCTCTCCAAACAGTGCTATAAATAGACTGACATCCACACATTCACTATCAGAAGGGATGTCATCATCTTTTATATGGTTTACTATTGAGCAGCAGTACGGTAACGGACCAGTAAATCTATATCCTGTGAGAACACATGATAAAGCAAGACTATGTACAGGAAAATGTCAATGTAAAATAAGGATGAAAGTTGCGACCCAATCAGGACCATATAAAAAGGTTGGACTGCAGGGCCTCTGTATGCAGCCTGATCTCATGAAATTTACGTGAACATGACAACATTTTTGCAATTAAAAATGTACGTGCCGTATAACACATTTGGCTTCAGTTTTCCGGTGAAATCTCCAGCTGGGGGCGCCAAAAGCGAGTAAAATGTTTAAAGGTGAATTTTGGATGGATGTTTTTAAAACATAACTCCCTAACCTAAAACTTTTGGCTGAACCTGACCAATAGTATTTTAAAATATAAATGAGACGTTAAAAAAGACATCCTTACCAAATAAACGTCTAAACCTAGCTGTTAGTGTTTTAAAATGAAGAAGCGAAATGTCAGCTTGAGTTAATTGGCTGAACTTGAACCGTTGTCCTCCAACTCAAAGTCCAATGCTCTATCAGGTGAGCTAACGCACAAGCTATTCATTCTCGAATAAGTGTATCCATGTAGGTGGGTCTGTAATGCAAACATTAAAATGCATAGTTTTTCAAAAGATGCGTTAGATTAAAAGTGTGTCAATATCATACAAAAGCAGGGTCTCTGTATTCGGGTTTGTATGCAAACAAGCCATAGAGTTATGTGTACAAGACCAGTGGTGCGTTAAGCTTATTGCTTGAAGCCTCGAAGCAGCTTTTTAAAGACTTTAAAGAAATGACTGGCCATTGACAACCAAAACACAACCATGAACCTTTGATTCACAAAAAAAATAAACATCTCCAAACTAGGTTATACTAGACACATAGCAATACAGTAATAAACTAGGGAAAGGCCCTATTTTCTGTTGGTAAGCTTCACTGGACAGAATCATGAAATTAGATTAAGTACTATGAAAGAGGTTCAACAAACATTTCTCAGTTTTTCCCTCGTGTTAATCCCCCACCCCCCACCTTCAAATATCCTTTTTACAGCTTGTCTTCCAACACTTCAAAGCACCCAGGATGGAATCTCCATGGTATTAAAAACACTCTATAAAGCCGTCTTTTCTCCATCCTAATGCTTCATAGGAAACTCTTCCTATGGGATGTCTTTAAAGATCTCAAAACTTCTATCAGGAAGACTCGCAGATTTGAGTAAAGTTTTAGATTACATTTATTTGATGAATATAAAACAGGAATGTAATGTCTCTCTTTGGCATAAGCCCCATCTGGCAGCCCAAAGCTTTTGTGTTCAGAACCATCAGATCCTGCCGGAGACAGCTGGACGGAACTCAACAGGTGGCGGTGGGGTGGTGGAGGTTGCTGCGTTAGCACACTGAAACAGCAATGTGAAGACTGTGTGCAGACTTATAAGGCAATGGCTTACATTGGCCAGGAGTTACCTAGCAAGTGGTGCGATGATGTACAGCTGCTAGTCTTCCCGCTAGAAGACGCTGTGCTTACATTTCCAATGTAAAGCTCAATTTTACAGGTAGGGTTTTAGAATGTTAAGGGATAGTCAAGCAACTGAATTCTCCATGTGAGTGATCCTCTGAACAGATAGAATAAAATACGTGTTCAAGCCAAACTCCAAATATAAACACAAGGCAAAGTTAGGCAATATCAGTCGCCATTTATGTATTATGTGGGAAAAAATATGTAATGAAAGTGGTGACTAATGCAAACATTCTGCCTAACATCTCATTCCACGGAAAGAAAGTCATAGAGGTTTGGAAAAAACATCTGATGAGTAAATGATGCCAGAATTTCATTTGTGGGTGAACTATTCCTTTAAGATGCTGATTCATTTCATGTGGAGTTAATATGTTATTTATATACTTATCATTATAAAGATGACAAATTCTGTATCAGGTATAACATTAGCAAGTCACTAGATTTGGCCTATATAGATATCAATAACCACAGATATAAATAGCAGTTCTCATTACTTAGCATTGCATTTCAGGAACAATGCATGCATGTTTGTTATGTTTTAATGGATTTTCACAAAGCTTAGAAGTGGGTCAGATATTGCCTGGTGGATTGGATGGGGGTGGGACGTAGGGACCCCACTGATCCACTTCAGAAGTGTGAGTCCTGATAACAGTTATCTCCTCCGCCTAACAAGTCCACCCACCAGGCTTTTACAAAAATGGCAGAACTGTGTGTAAAGATCAGTTGTTCATGGTATGCTGCTACAGAACTTCCATTTTATTACTGGAGATGAGCGAGTCCCCAGAGGCTTTTCTAGTTTAATCTTGGTCTTCAAGTCCCCTTCCTTTTCCAACCATCTCAGGACTTCTAAGCCCTGCACCAACGGATGCTTTCCCAAATGCATCAGCTGCCAAATCCTAAGAGTAAGATGTTTGGAGGCCTTGGCATTGGATAACACATGCCGCCCTGTGGTAAGTGATAGATAATGACAGTAAGGCAGAAGGCTTCTCTGAAAGAAGGACTTAATGTCACTCACTGTAAACCCATCTCCTTTTTGCAAGAACCTGCACCTAACACTCTGTAATCCACATCTATGTTCAATTCTTCACAATACAGACACAAACACAAGCTAAAGACATAACTACACATCCATAATCAGAGTAGATTCACTCTTAAAACTCTCAAATTAATTTATCATTGGCCGATCCTTTTGGGAGGCCATTTTTCTTTGACATGGTGCATGCTCTTATTCAGAACCGGATCCATTTTTTTAAAATACCAGAACAGTATGATTTATGACTTTCAGTGCTGTTAACGGTTCTCAAAAGTGCATTTTCCCACAGATGCTGACAGAACACCTTAATAAAATACTATGACAGTGTTTCCTGTAACGCAGTTCATCAGAAATGCTGCCTCAATTTAAATATGAAACACAGTGTGACCGGTGTACTCTAATTCCTAAACAAATTACTCTTACGAGCCAGTTCTTTTGAATCTACAGCACAAAACACAGCGTGACAAGTGAAGTCTGATTACTGAACAAATAACTCTTAAGAGCTGGTTCTTTTGAATCTACAGTGCAAAACACAGTGCAACCAGTGCAGTCCATTTCCCGAATAAATGACTCTTATAAGCTGATTCTTTTGAATCTATAGCACAAACCAGCATGACCAGTGAAGTCAGATTACTGAGCAAATGACGCTTACAAGATAATTCTTTTGAATCTACAGCACAAAATACAGTGTGTCCAGAGTAGTCCGATTCCTGAACAAATGACACTTACGAGTTGGTTCTTTTGAATCTACAGCACAAAACACAGCATGGCCAGTATAGTCCGATTCCTGAACAAATTACTCTGAGACGGTTCTTTTGAATCGACAGCACAAAACATACAGCACCACCAGTGGAGTCTGATTCCTGATTTTTTTAAGAATTGTATTCAAATTATTTCAGATTTTTTATATCTGAAGTGATCTCATCATTTGACAACAGGCTACTTTTCCAAATAATTCTCCCTAAAAAGTACTAAATGCATCGTTAATGGAACACTTAAGGAACCAGAATCGTTTCGAGGAATCAAAATCGAAACCAAACCCTTAGCATTGCCATCCCTACCCAACCCAGCAAACAATTCTTGTTGAAGGTGATTGGACCATATTTCCTAAAAGTAATGGCAATTGAACACCTTAGTCTGAGGTTGAGAAGCCCAAGAGAAGCCCTAATGCAATTAAGCAAACTCTTGGCACTGTTCTGAGCAGCTGTGGAAAGCGATGATGTGGAAAATGTACACCGGTGATCTCTTCGTCGAACTCTTCGAGTTCCAAGATCTTGAAGAAAGAGACACCATATCTCCAATAGCCTTGACTTCCAATCTATTGGGTTGCAATAAGGAAGTTAAATTTAATGTAGCCTGATTGGTTTATACTCGGATGTTCCATAGTCATTAAGGTAATTGCATGATCACTTCAAAACATCCCCACATGGTGACTGTGGTAATTTGGAACCTAAACCCTGCATTCAGAGGCACGTCAACTAACTTTGTTAGGACTGAAAATCTAGCCTGAAATATCATCTTCCAGATGGTAAAACATATTTCATTCTTATATGACTGACTCTGAAGCCCTTTTAGTCTGTCTCTTACCCAAGTTCACCATTTGATCTATGAGGAGCTTACAGTTCTTAACAGCTGCTACTGACCCACAAGCGCTTTCTCCTACTAGTGTCAATGGACAGGTTCTATGTCACCTTGTAATTCCACAATTCTGGCAATGTTCCCATAAGATCATCCTCTGGTCAGACTCTGTTGGTGGAGGTTGCTTCTGTTGGACTTTAAATTTGCAGCTAAGAAATTACTAAACTGTGTACAGTACAGTCTAATAGTAGCTTGTCTTCAAGAAAGGAACTTTATACCCTTTCTGTTCAAGGGAATTGAAATATGTTTCTGATTAGTCTTTGTTTTGTGGTTGGCAGTGAGGAAATTGGATCTCAGTCTCTGGCTACGGACATCAAAACAGAAAAATGACACTTTTATAATAGAAGTTACTCACCTTCCATTCAGGGGCTTTGGAGGTCAAGACAGGCATGCGACAGGACAGTAGTGGACACCGAAATGGAGCCCTTGTTTTCCCTTCATCCTCTGCAGAGAGCCAGCCTGGTGTGTTCTCCTCCCCTAGAATACAATTAAGAAATAAATAAACAAAAATAACCTAAAGACCTCATGATATGACATTTTGTTGACATTACTCACATAGGAATTTTGGGTGGGACATATTGAAGGGCTTATCCCTATTTCATTGATTGATTGAAAGACAGACAGACATATATGGAACAAACAATGGATCTAACAAACAAACAAACAATCGATCGATAAATCGATCAATTGATAGAAAGACAGACATAAATGGAGAGAACAATAGATCAAATGACAGACCAGACAGAATGATCAAAAGAATGAAAACAAATAATCAAACAATAGACCAAAAAACAAACAAACAATAGATAGAAAAACAAACAAACAAACAAACAAACGATAGATAGGAAAACAAACAAATGATAGATAGGAAAACAAACAAATGACAGATAGAAAAACAAATGGTAGATTTGTTATCTATATTATTTGTTAAAAATTATATAAAAACTAACAAAAAACAATAGATAGTAAAACCAACAAACAAAGGATAGATAGAAAAACAAACAAACGATAGATAGAAAAACAAAGGTATATAGAAAACAAACAAATATTAGAAAAAAACAATAGATAGTAAAACAAACAATGAAACTCTAGATAGAAAAACAAACTAACAAATGAACGATAGAAGAATGAATGAACAACAAATGACAGAAAGTCGACCACAAGAATGATATCAAAACAAACAAACAAACAAATAATATAAAACAAACAAACAAACAATAGATAGGAAAACCAACAAACAAACAATAAATAGGAAAACAAACAAATGATAGATAGAAAAACAAAGGTATATAGAAAAACAAATGAACAAATATTAGAAAAACAAACGAACAAACAAACAAGAGATAGGAAAACAAACAAACGATAGATAGAGAAACAAAGGTATATAGAAAAACAAACAAACAAACAAACAATAGATAGTAAAACAAACAAAGGAATGCTAGATAGAAAAACAAAGGTATATAGAAAAACAAACAAACAAATATTAGAAAAAAATGAACAAACAAACAAGATATAGGAAAACAAACAAACGATAGATAAACAAAGGTATATAGAAAAACAAACGAACAAACAAACAATAGATAGTAAAACAAACAAAGGAATGCTAGATAGAAAAACAAATGGTAGATAGAAAAACAAACAAACAAAAAAATTATATAAAAACTAACAAACAATAGATAGTAAAACCAACAAACAAATGATAGATAGAAAAACAAACAAACGATAGATAGAAAAACAAAGGTATATAGAAAAACAAACAAACAATAGATAGTAAAACAAACAATGAAACTCTAGATAGAAAAACAAACTAACAAATGAACGATAGAAGAATGAATGAACAACAAATTATAGAAAATAGACCACAAGAATGATATCAAAACAAACAAACAAACAATATAAAAACTAACAAACAAACAAACAACAGATAGGAAATCCAACAAACAAACAATAAATAGGAAAACAAACAAACGATAGATAGAAAAACAAAGGTATATAGAAAAACAAATGAACAAACAAACAATAGATAGGAAAACAAACAAACAAAAGATAGAGAAACAAAGGTATATAGAAAAACAAATGAACAAATATTTGAAAAACAAACAAACAATAGATAGTAAAACAAACAAACGATAGATAGAGAAACAAAGGTATATAGAAAAACAAACAAACAAACAAACAATAGATAGTAAAACAAACAAAGAAATGCTAGATAGAAAAACAAAGGTATATAGAAAAACAAACAAACAAATATTAGAAAAACAAACGAACAAACAAACAAGATATAGGAAAACAAACAAACGATAGATAAACAAAGGTATATAGAAAAACAAACGAACAAACAAACAATAGATAGTAAAACAAACAAAGGAATGTTAGATAGAAAAACAAACAACAAAAAACAAACAAACAAATATTAGAAAAACAAACGAACAAACAAACAAGATATAGGAAAACAAACAAACGATAGATAAACAAAGGTATATAGAAAAACAAATGAACAAACAAACAATAGATAGTAAAACAAACAAAGGAATGATAGATAGAAAAACAAATGGTAGATAGAAAAACAAACAAACAAAACAATTATATAAAAACTAACAAACAAACAATAGATAGTAAAACCAACAAACAAATGATAGATAGAAAAACAAACAAACGATAGATAGAAAAACAAAGGTATATAGAAAAACAAACAAACAATAGATAGTAAAACAAACAATGAAACTCTAGATAGAAAAACAAACTAACAAATGAACGATAGAACAATGAATGAACAACAAATTATAGAAAGTAGACCACAAGAATGATATCAAAACAAACAAACAAACAATATAAAAACTAACAAACAAACAAACAAACAATAGATAGGAAATCAACAAACAAACAATAAATAGGAAAACAAACAAACGATAGATAGAAAACAAAGTATATAGAAAACAAATGAACAAACAAACAATAGATAGAAAACAAACAAACAAAGATAGAAACAAAGGTATATAGAAAAACAAATGAACAAATATTTGAAAAACAAACAAACAATAGATAGTAAAACAAACAAACGATAGATAGAGAAACAAAGGTATATAGAAAAACAAACGAACAAACAAACAATAGATAGGAAAACAAACAAACAAAAGATAGAGAAACAAAGGTATATAGAAAACAAACAAACAAACAAATTAATAGATAGGAAAACAAACAAACAATAGATAGTAAAACAAACAAAGAAATGCTAGACAGAAAAACAAACTAACAAATGAACGATAGAACAATGAATGAACAACAAATGATAGAAATTCGACCACAAGAATGATATCAAAACAAACAAACAAAAGTACGAATGATAGAATAATCATAAGATAGAATGAATGAAAGACAGAGCAATCCAATGACACAAAGCACAAAATATAATGATAGAATAAGATATAATGATCAAACAAACAATCTAACAATGATCAATAGTGACATAATATATAACGAAAGATAGAATGAATGAATGAGCGACCGATATAATGAACGATAAATAAATGCTTGAAATATTCCTTTATTATTCATTCTATTACCCATTTTTAAAGCAAAACATTAACAGAGATTGCAGTTACATCCCAAAGAAACATCATCCATCCATCCATGTCAACGCTATCCGTGTACAGGTGGGGCTGACCTATCCAGCTAAAGGAAGGACACCTGACATGCCAGTCCATCGAGAAACATCATTTGTTTTGTTTTTTGTTTTGTGCAGCACATACTTATTGTACAATCTGAAATATAACTGTAGTTAAGATATCTGAAGCTCCAAGTGTGCACCCTCAGAGGATACTCGCAGTAAAGCAAACTAATGAGCCTAAGTTTCATTGCTGCAGCAGGTGTCCATCTCAGCATGAGAAACAACAAGCTCCAGATTTCAATTAATGAAGTCTAAATTCTAGACGTGGCCACCGAGGTCTTTCCTCACAGCCACATTGACAGGTGTTTACAATCTCCGAGCACCATACATGCATGCCAGCAAGCGCTTCCTATTAAAGCAATTCAGTAATTACCCATCAGTTACATATAAATATCTTTTTTTATTGCTTCCTGCGTCTTTGCACATACGTCAACTTGAAATCAGCCCCAGAAACAAGTCAAATAGGCTACACACAATTGCAGTCAGACTGTAAATGGCTCATTTGTTTTCATATTGTGTAAGGTTCACAGCACACTTTAACAGGCTATGCTCTGTAGCTGTTAAACGCGTTAGAGAGAGAGCAGGAGACTTAAGGGCCCATTACAGTAGCTTGAGTTTAGTTGCACAGTTTCTCACAAGTTTGAGGTGGATTGCTTTTAGCCTTCATTGAAGGTATGTCCTTCTTCATCTTTCATCTTTTTATACACGCTCTTAAGGGGAGTTAACGCTTTGATTTTGGTTCTCTCATCTCGTCATTCGTGATGTTGCTGCTCTACAATCAATGCACTCAATCCCCTACTTCTGCAAAAGTCAGACACTGAATATCTTTTCTTCCAAACCCCTGCGAGGGACTTCTTTGCTAGTAAGAACAGTAAGACCATATCATTCTTTGGATAATTGTAGACACCTTGGAATAATCCCTGTTCAGTACTTTAAGTCCAGGAATAAGCATTTTTAATGTAATTGTTTTAGACTAAGTTGATCCTACCGCTCTGGCAAATCTATGCATTATTTATTGAAGTATTAAAAAGTAATTGAACTTTCTGAAAGACACATTTTTAATAAATAAATCATGAAGAGGACAAACTTTGCTGATGAGAAATATGATTTATTTGGGAGAGCATTTAACTCACTTTTAGCACCACAGTGTGGACATTTCACCCCTGAACTGCCGTGTTACTTGTAAGGAACCACGTAATAAAATTATGCTAAAATTCCACCACACAATTTTTTCAGGCTGAAATTTGCTCAATTTTGCTCTTGTACTTTTTATGATCTAATGATCATGAAGAAACTGGAGAAAATGATTACTCATTGCATTCTGTTCCTAACATATGGTCCTTTGAGATAAATCTGACACTAATCTGATAAATTGCAATAACCACTTGTTCTGCCAGATTGTTTACATACGCAAGTCTGTTTTAGTTTAAAAATGCACATGTTAAGTGTGGCATAATAACCAAACATGCCACGCTTATGAGGAAAAATATTGTATACATTGGCTTCAACAAGGCTTGCCACTGAATATGCAAAATTCAAGACAGACCCAAAAAGGTCTGGCTTTAGAGGAATTGCTTCAGTGAATTTTAAATAGTCTGCACTTATATAGCACCTTTTTAACCTTAGAGGTTAACAAAGCGCTTTACCCTCTGTCTCAATCACCCATTCACACACAAATTCACATTCACAATGGCGGCAGAGCTGCTATGCAAGGCGCTAGCCTGCCATTGGGAGCAACTTGGGGTTCAGTGTCTTGCCCAAGGACAATTCGGCATGTGGAGTCTTGTGGGTCGCTAACCGCCAACCCTGCGATTAGCAGCCGACCCGCTCTACCACCTGAGCCACAGCCGCCTGTGTAGTGTTAATGAGAATCTTTATTGAAAACAATGGGAATTGTAAAAGTAATCCCTCTGGACGTGTTACAGTAATCTGAATTGGGGGTAAAATACACTGCATGCCCAATTATTAGGCAAGTGAGTATTCTGATCTTATCATTATTTCCATACACAATTTCCAACTCCAAACCGTATAAACTTGAATGCTTATTGGATTCAATTGTTTTCAGGTGGTATGTATTTGTGTAATGAGGGAGTGTATGGCGAAAGTGACTAACACCTTATATCAAGGTGGGCATAATTATTAGGCAGCTTAATTACCTTCATTGCCATTACTTCATTAGGTAAAATGGGACAAAGAAGAGATTTAACTGACACTGAAAAGTCAAATATTGTAAAATACCTTTCAGATGGATGCAACACTCTTGAAATAGATAATCTATTAAGGTGTGACCAACGAACAATCATAAATGCTGTTGCGAATAGTCAACTGGGGCGCAAAAACACATGGAGAAGAAAAGGCTCAAATTAACTGCAAAAGACTTGAGAAGAATTAAACAGAGTGGTGGTGGCATAGTGGGCTAAAGCACTGAACTGGTAATCAGAAGGTTGCTGGTTCTATCCCCACAGCCACCACCATTGTGTCCTTGAGCAAGGCACTTAACTCCAGGTTGTTCCGGGGGGATTATCCCTGTAATAAGTGCACTGTAAGTCGCTTTGGATAAAAGCGTCTGCCAAATGCATAAATGTAAATGTAAACGTGAAGCTACCAGGAACCCATTATTCTCCAAAGCTACCATATTCCAGAACTGCAACCTACCTGGAGTGTCCAGAAGTACAAGGTGCCAAGTGCTCAGAGACATGGCCAAGGTCAAGAAGGCTGAAACATGGCCACCACTGAATATATTCACAAGTTGGAGTGTCAAGATTGGGCAAAGAAATACTTGAAAAACAAAAGGTTTTCAAAGGTTTTATGGATAGATGAAATGAGAGTGATTCTTGATGGACCAGATGGATGGGCCCGTGGCTGGATCACTAATTGACACAGGGCCCCACTTCGAGTCAGGTGCCAGCAAGGTGGAGGAGGGGTAATGGTATGGCCTGTTATCATTAAGGATGAGGTAGTTGTACCTTTTCGAGTTGAAGATGGACTGAAACTCAACTCCCAAACCTACTGCCAGTTTCTGGAAAGCATTTTCTTCAAGCAGTGGTACAGCAAGAAGTCCTCAGCATTCAAGAAGGCCATGATCTTTATGCAGGAAAATGCTCCATCACATGAATCCAAGTACTCCACTGCTTGGCTAGCCAGCAAGGCCCCTTCTTCACCTGCATTATATCCTACTGAGAACTTGTGGGCTCTTCTCAAACGTGAGATTTACAGTGAGGGAAGACAATGTAACACTTTGAACAGCATTTGGGAGGCTGTGGTTGCTGCTTCAGTGAAAGTTGATCGTGAACAGATCAATAAACTGACGGACTCCATGAATGGAAATCTCTTTTTATATGCAAAATATAATTTCATATTTTCATTTGTAATGATTTGGGGGTTTAACTTCACATTTATTGGCAAGTTTTGTGAAAATCGCCCAAACAGTAACTAAAGCCACATCTACACTAAACCATTTCCATTTGGAAAATAGGTTTTCAGATTCCTAACGTCATAATTTGATAATTAAATTCGGTCATGTAGAGCATTTTGGAAACACTCAGTTTTTGGTGGAGGAAACACTGTTCTAGTGTGGGAGAGACGCGTACCTGTAGCGAAATTAATGCTTTTTCAAATGAAAACATGTTAGTGTAGACGTGGCCTAAAACTCTTATCTCCTTACACCCTGTCTATACTGGGCGCAATGGCTTAAGGCTGTCTACACTGGACACTGCAAAATGGAACGCCACACCCATTTATTGTTGGCTTGAAAGACACTTCCAGAGTAGACGGTGTGCAAGAGTTAAAAGCAAGGCCCTTATGTCTTTAGTCATTTGTAAGCTGAGCCTTAACAGAACAAACCTCTTTTTCTTTAATGTGGTTGTTGACATGTTTGCAGTTTAGTGAAGCATGAAAGTTTATTAATTTTACTAACTTAAAAAAGCTGCTTATCCTTCCACCCACCATGTCTCCTTTCCTTTTGCAATCGAGACTGAATTCTCCACATCTATTCATTAAATAAAACAGCTCTGCTATGATCTCATCACAGGTTTGCCATTTGGATGGATGATAGAGTAGTGCAGGTCAGTCCTACAAAACTGTAATTGAATTCTGTCTGTCAGTCAGTCAAACTTGTGGGTCAGTGGGTTCACTGTTCACCTGCTTCACACTGCTCTCACATGCTGTGACTCTTAAGCCAACTATTAAATTGGCATCTAGCTTGAAATGTTCTCTTTGTCAGTCAGAAAAGGTCATGTGTGGCATACACTTTTGGACATAAGTAAAAAAAACTTGTTTCACTTTTGTAATGTGGTAAGCTGGTCTCGCAGACAGGCCAAGCTGGTTATGCTGGTTTTAAAGGGATTTTAAGCACTTTTCAGATGCATTACAATCATCCTTATGATCAATCTTGTTATGGATTGATATCAACTCCCCTCTATTTAATGTGCATTCAATCAAAACACTTGGTTGAACCAACGCTATTCTTAAAGAGACATTATAATTTTAGCATGTTCTACAAATCAGTGTAAATACTAAAAATTATTAATTTCACATTTCATTTATTGATGGAAACTAGTCATAACATATATATTTATATATTTGTATTTTAATAATGTACCTAGTTAGAAGGTCCCCTGTTTAACAGCATTAGCTGAAAGATAATTTATTTCATATGTAAGCAAAATTGACAATATAACTGAAATATACCCATATGAATCAGAACTGAATCAAGTTCTTGTGAATCAGAATCGAATCGAATCCGGAAATCTGTATCAATACCCACCCAGCTCTAAAGACCAGCAAACCACCTAAGGCTTGGTTTAACCTTGTGAGACCCAATGTTAACAGCACGCTGTTAAGCACAATGTCCACGTATGTGGACAATTGGTCTAACTTTCCATAAATATCCAACATTCACCGTGCATTATCACATTGAGGATCAATGGACATATCCAAAAGCTGGAAAATTTTGCTTTCAGAAGCTGTATACTGACTTAGAATGAAAATAAGGTGCTTTTCAAACAGTTCTGAGACCAATGAAGACAGGCAGCACACTGGAGATTAAGTAATTCACTAATTAGGGATCAAGGGATCATCCTATACCTTTCCTATGCAACCTAGTGCATTCCCTTCTAACATCTGGTCAAAAGTTCAGTTTCCTGCTGTAGATGATGTTTGGAGGACTCAACATGTTTGGCAGACATGGGTGTAGTGATTGAAGGCAGAAAAGTGATTAATAAACTAGTACAGAGGCCCTGCTATCCACACCGAAAAATACTCAATGTTTTAAATTGAAGACTCTCCTCTGTTGGTGCCAAGGAGTCTGAGATGACCCACATCTGGCCAATAAAATGAACAGTTGCTATGCAAAATTACTGATGCCCGAGGCCTGAAAAGAGTCCATTAAAAGATGCTCTGTTGAGTGTCAACCGTCTCGAGAATAAAGAGAGAGTTCTGTGGACGCACTGAGAACTCTCCTCATACATGTGGTAAATCAGAAATACCCCCACACTTAATGGTCAACACATGACTTAAAGACTACTCTTCTGAAGAAACCCAAGACACTCCCCTTTTGTCCAATAAACAATTTGCTACACTTAAATTAGACCAATAAGGGATCATGAGACATGCTAAAGTCTTACTTTCTTTGAAATTAGCCCTTGGTATTATCTTTTCAGCTGGAAAGAAAACTAATGCACTGCTCATAACAATTCAAATATACAAATGAACTTTTCAAGTGTATTCAAGTCACCTAATCCAGGAACTCTGACACAATCGCAAAATTTACTTTACTGTAATTTGATTCCACACATAATCTGCCAAAGTCCCTAAAACGCTCATTCAAGGTTTAACCTGAGAATAATTTTGACAATTATGTTTTTCATAATGTGTAATGCATTATTTGTGTTTAAAACAAAATAACAAAATAATTATTAGGAAATTTTATCACGCATTATAACTTGTGACGAATTTAGACAGAGAATGTGGATCTAAATGCAGCTTTTATTCATAAAAACAGGAAAACTAAGGACAAAGGAAAGCAATGGAAACCTAGCACAGAACATAATAACATATACAAGAACTAACAAAGCAAACAAGAAAACTAAGGGCTTAAATACACAAAGGAACAAACAAGGGAATGAGGAACAGCTGGGGAATCAATCAGGGAATGAGAACTAATCAGGGGAAACCAATCATAAAATGAAACTACAAAAGGACTACAAAAACCAAACAGGAAACAGGAACTAAACTAAACTTCAACATAAGAGCACAAAAACAAAAGACAACAATGAACATGACATAACTGAATTATAGCAGTAATTTATTAAGAAAGTATGTCGTGTTTCATATGTAAATGCTTGCCTGTTTATGTAGAGAATGTTGATGTTAACAGATGTCATGTCTCTTGCACTGATTTCATTATATAAAATGTATGATTAGAACATTTTTTGAGCGGGAATTATTAAGAAGCCTTTACATAAAGTATTGTAAGTCAACTTTAAAAATTAGGGAAAGAGGTGACCATGTGACCCCGCAGAAGACACTGCTCAAGACACATTTGGGGAGGCCAACCTCAATAGTATAAAGCCTCCCCTCCGAGAACAAACTCTCGCTTACTCTCTTGCTCTCTTCTCTTCGCGCTCTTGCCCTCTTCCCTCTGGGCTCTTAGCCCTTCTACGCCCAGGATCCGCACAATGTAGAGTCCAGGAGATTTTGGAACGTATAGTTCAGAGGAAGCTCTTCTCTTCTCTGCGCTATGACTTGCAAACGTGACGGAGTCGCGAGTATCCATTGTGGGAGGCTTGCTTCAAAGCACTGCCTCATCTTTACAATCCACTATCTAAAATATCGATGGAACAACCGGAACTATCTACAAAGAGTCAAGAACCAAAGCAATACAAGGAAACGCAACAAAGCAAGTACATCTTCAGACATTTGCTAGAAAGTGGTGGTGTCTTATTTAATTACTCTGGGTAACCTGATGACAAATCGAGGTTTACTAAATGAAGTATCGATGGTTCTCAAGGAACTGTCTATAGACCCCATAGAGTTCAATTTACTCTGTTGCAGTTCACTCACCAACCTGTTTTTCATCTTTGTCAATGTGTTAGTTAGTTTTATGTTGTAGATTAGAAATAAAGTCTTGTTTGTATTCAAAGAGCACTTGACTGGTATATTTTGATAAATAATCTAGTCAATTGATTTTTAAAAGATCTGTGCTCCTAGCTCGAACAATATTTCAATATATTTGTCATATTATTTTCAATGGCCATGATAATAGTATTAATCTCAAGACAGACATGTCATATCAACTCAGTGTAGCAGAGTGATCAGACGTATGCCTTAATTCTTTCAATAAGTTAATTAATCATAATTCCCTTATTAAGCTAATTCCTTACATATACATTTGAGTGGATACAACAAGCCTTTTGTACATTTTAAATGGTAGAGAATCTTTATTTAGATTTCTAATCTGATCATTTGTCATTTATTCTTCTTATAATGGTGGGTAAACATGGCTAATTCCATTATACAATTCTTACATATTAATGTACAGAAATTTGGCTGTTGTAAATGTACTATGCCGCAAAGTCGCTAATTTCCTATGTATTATTGGTGAAGGCACGTGGGCACTTTAAGCCATACTGTGTACATTTCCTACATGGGAAAATGATAATACATAGATTCTGAATTTTATAATGCAAAATTTGATTTTAACATAGTTGGCAGTGATTTGATGATTGCAGATAAACCATTACTTTTAATCATAATTATCTATTCAGCTTTGTAGAAATCAGCTGCAATATCTAACGTCTCAAAATGAATAACCAATACTCCCGGACACATAATAAACTATTAGGTGAAAAAAAATCTGACTTTCTTTAACTTGAAATTACTTAAAATTTCATAACTTAGTCCTGCTGTCCACATCTGTGGACATCAATTTTTGTTTATTAGGTGCTACTAGTTACAAATCAAAAAGGGAAATGGAAAATGTAGCAGTCTGTCACATGGAGTTCTTGTGAGGTTAAGCTGACATTCAGCATGCATGGTACCACTAGTTTACAAGGATGCACACTAGTATTGCAATTCACTCCTTTGAAATACCGTACATTAACAATGTGCAATATTAAGGTTTTGCTCTAAATAAATGCTGCAAATAAGGTATTAGCGTTATTGAGGCGCCCTTGCCTTATGCCTTGCATAGCAAGGACCACCATTGCTAATATTTCAGGCATAACGCATTCTGTCCACATAAGTTCCCACACAATTCAAGGAGCATGCCAGTACTCAGCAGTCAAATGCAGTCTCCTCACTCCCTCGTTAACAATGCAGCAACCATCGTTCTATTCATTTTGTGTCGTAAAACTCAAGCCGCTTAGAAAAAGGATAAGCAAACAAAATGCACCTCGTCAGGGAGGCTGGGGTTTAACTAGGGTTTATTGTTGATAGCCGCAGTCAGAGAGAAAGAGACAAACGGATAGAGAAAGTGAGAATGATGGACAGGAGAGGGAATTTGGCTTGAAGCTAACAGGTACAGTATCTCTACCAGAGAGGCGCTGGATGAGGAACTGGGATAATATAAAAGGAAAATGTATTAGGAATACATCTGCATATAGGGAAAACATTGCATATATGGGAAAAAACACAAAAACTGCTAGATAAAGTAAAATAAGTGATAAGAATTGGAGCTGCGCTCTATCCTAGTCAATTTATTCAAATACACTGTACTGGAACTGTTCTACATATATTACTCTTAATTAACGAAAAACTTTAGAATATGCAGGGGCCCCAAAAAGTATTTGGTCACTTAAGCCACACTGGAATTTTGTTGTCCTAATTTTAAAGATAAAAGAAAAATGCTAGTGTAAAAATAAAATAAATTATAACTTAATTGGTTAACATATAATTACCGTAACAAAACTATATAATATATATAGTTACAAAACTATATAATATATTTTAACAAGACAATGCAGGTAATTTTATAGTAAAATAATGTAAAAAAATAAATAAAATTTAGATGTAAAAAAAACTTTATTTATCATATAATTGACAGGAAAATCCTATATTATGTTTAATAAGGGAATACATGTAAATTACTGTTAAAATTATAGTGGAAAACAAGTCCCTGTGTGACCCATCACATTTCATTACATTTTATAGGAACAGTTAATGTAGGTTGATCTTTGTTTATGTAGTTTAGTTAATGTTTATTGCATTATTTTAGCATCACATGTGCAGAGGCGGACCTACAGGATAGGCAATTGCCTGGGGTCCCAAGTTGGGATGGGGCCCCCACGGGAGGCAATTAAAGTTGTTCAATGAAACGACACTTCAAACCATTGACTGGCAATGCTAAGCAGTCTAGAATTACATTTTCGAGGGGCCCCCATCAGTTCAGCTACGAATTCAAGTAAGAACAGAATTTAAAATGTTGCGACAGTCACAAAATATTCATGAGGCTGCTTGTTTTGAATGTTCAAACATCTGTGACACCCCCCTAGAGGGGCCCCAATCCCTTTAGCTATGAATTCAAGTAAGAGCAGGATGCAGGCATCATGAAGATGAAGTCCATCGTACCAATCTGGGAGTGAGAAAAGGAAAAATGAAAGATGTGGAGAAGGAGACGCATGACTGTACTGACTATTACAGAATCCGCCATGTTTACTGAATCACCCCTTTTCATGAAAAGATTACAGATGGCCGAGCAATTCGCGATCGGTATTGTACATTCACAACATATTATTGTCCATATGATTCTTATTTAATCGCAACAAACTATACATTATTATTAAGTCAGAATCTCCAGATTTGATATGTGACCCGTCACGGAAACCAGTGACACAAGTCGGCAGCACAACTTGTGAGCAAAATGAGAAACAAGTGTTTTTTTCCAAAATTGGTGATTTCCGCTTTTTTGCAGAATCTGTTAGTTGAGATCATGAAGAAGCCTCTCCATGTTTGAGATAACAGTATTGGTATATTTAAAAGCGTACATTTTGAGGTTGAAATCGGCTTGTTTTTCGGAGATTCTAGCATGCAGTAGGGCGTGTCATTGTCTGTGTGTATTTCCGTACTGAATAGCCGCCGCGCTTTTGCCCCCGCCCCTAACAGCGTGGCTACTTATTATGCAGCGCTCTAGCCGGCTCTATCTGATATCAAAATTCAATGAAGATGGACGCCGCAAAGAATGTCGCGAGACGAGCTGAACCGTGGCGTTACAACGAAAATGTTTTGAAGTACTTCTTCGACAAGCCAGATGCTTATGAACAAGCGTTCACTGATTCTGAAGACGATCTGAGCGGCGATGAAAGTGGCATGATAAGACTGAATAATATCCCTAATCTACAACTGAGCGAAGATGAAGACGAGGAAGAATGTATCGGACTGGCGTCATGCGAATTATTGGACATTTAGAGGCAAACAGACGCACAGTGCAAACTTCGGAGATGGTTACATCCACAAAGAAGACCCGACAAAGAGAAAGTGTGCCCGAACGACTTATTTCATTGGAGGCAACGAGATCTGCAAGAATACTTTTCTGTTTCTTATGGGGTGAGTTTCCATAAACATCAAAGTTTGTCGCTTTTTGTTCATTCTAAGAACACGTACACGTTATCTCATGTTTAGTCCATGTTTACAGGGGAGCTTTACAGGGGTATGGCTTATCTAAATGAGATGTAAATGAGCCCTATTGTCACTCCCAGCAGCAGAGAGAGGTGAGAACTGCACAATCTTTTGAGGCCGTTTTCTCCCCTTTTAGCTTTTTTGAGTGCCTACCTTCAAATGGCCACAACTTCTCCAAATATTGTCAGATTTCCATGTGTTACAAATCGTTGGAAAGCTTGGAGACTACACTTTCAGAATCTGTGAATAACTCAAAATGCCCCAAAACCGACTTGTGTCCCTACTTTCCGTGATCGGTCACATATGTCTGATGTATGATGGACATAGGATGTCTTATTCATTTTGAAACAGTGTTTTCTTAATGGCATGAATCACACTGAAGGCCTAGACTTTAAATGCATGGCCCGCCACTGAGTTTCAATTATGCTTTGGCATTGTGGACTAACAGCAGTGCTGAACAGCAAGATTATTTATTTAATTTAAGGTAACATTTCAAAATCATTTGGCCATCATACCAAGCATGTTTGGCCATTTCTTCAACTTTGGGGAGTTTCATCTCCTAGGGGTTGATTTCTTTTTTAAATCGAACAGATTTCAACCATTTTTACTTTTTGTAATGTGATTTTCACAACACAGAGACAATTTCCAAGGTCTTTATCATATATTTTTAATATCTCCACCAGACTAAACTATTTGACTTTTTATGGTTTTACTTTAGGGAAGCGCAGGGATCAGTTCGATGAATAGATACATAAAATGATCTTTGGTGTGCGGTAACAGCATTTGAATACACAACACATTTAATCTTTCATGTTATCACAAGCTGTTCTATATGCTGCCTTGCAGGTGCTTTGATGAAGGGGGGGATCGCTGTTGCTATGACATCCGTAGACCTCAGTCCACACTTGATAAGCTGCTAAGCCATACATTGAATGAGGGGAGTTACCAGCCCCTCACAGAAGCATTCGAAACTCCTCTTCTCATCCATTATTTGGTCATGCTGTAGAGACTGCGGCAGTAATCACTGATCAAGACAGAGAAGGTGGAGTGGTAAGATGAGTGGGCTAACACACACATGCCACATGTGTTCAACACCAAATCTCCAGCCAACCGCATCCAACTTTGTTTACCAACCTGATCCATCTAAACAATAAGATTTACAATGATTTCCTGTCAGTCCTATCCTAAAGTTATTTTTTCAACACAATCACACGGTGTATACTGTATATACAAACGTAAACAGAATTTGCCACCATATACTTCTTTCCATATCTCTCCTGCTGTTTTGTATACTCTTCATTTCTTAGCTAGTTCTTCCTTCAGCTCTGTGATCTGCCTCCCTCTGTCTGTGTGTGTACATGTGTGTGCATGTGTTTACAACCGACTGCATAAAAGAAACCCAAAATCTAGTGTTTGGGGGGCTACTTTAAAACTGTAATCGCTACAAGCAACTAATAGACCCCGTTTCCACCTGGTGCGTTTGGGGGGCATACCTGTCAACACTCCCGTTTTTCCCGGGAGTCTCCCGTATTTAACACCCATCTCCCGCCCCACTCCCTTTTGACATTTCTCCTGGGATACTTCCGTAATTTGTATGGCCCAAACCTCATTATATAAATAATCACATCAATATATTATTCCAAGGTTGTCCAGTTGCCAGATCTCGTATCAAACGCATCCTACTCACACAATCGACACATCATACAAATTTCAACCCATTTGTGACCTCAACCTGGCAACCTACAATCCAGTTGCGCTGTTGATATCTGCGCAGGTAGTAGACGCGGGAAGATGATTCAAGCATCACTGGTAGATGGGAGGAGAAGACTCAGATGGTGCTCAGCTGGACGGAAGAATTTAATTTCATATCTTGAAGCCATATTGAATGTGTGTCGCACTGATTTTAATATCGGACACGGTGGGAAAAATGACGTTACTCTGCACATTAAATCAAAAAGGCACAATTTGTATTTAGTATGTATTTGTATGTATAGCCTGCCCCTGCCATCCAGCACAACCCCCTCTCGCGGACTTTAGTACCCAAATATTGACAGGTATGTTGGGGGATCCCAAAAACGACACACGAATGTGGTCAAAAATGCATCTGAATGCATCACATTTGAAGTGTAAACAATAATCCGTCCTGTGTGCATCCCGGCAGCAGCAAAGCACCACCCCTCACCTGTCAATCAACCAGTGCACTATAACAAGAGTTTAAAGGAAGATTCTGGGTTCATTACAAGTTAAGCAGAACCGACAGCATTTGTGGCATAATACTGATTACCACAAAAATACATTTGGACTTGCCCCTCACTTTCTTTAAAGAATCACTTACTAACCATTTCTGTGTAAGATATAGCCAATTTTGCAACTTTGTTGCCATGGTGATGTAATGTCAACAAACCCTTAAATTACTGTACAGCTTACTAAATTACTGTACCAACTATACAGCTCAAACAATACATGAGTTTTAACAGAATAATTAACGAAATTGCTTTTCAACAATTATTCACATTTCTGCCTTTAAACCTCCAAAAATTCACTCCCCACTCACTTCAACTGTAAGTGCCTCACTGTAACCTGATTTTTTTTTTTTTTTTTTTTTTTTTAAAGAGTTGAAATACATTTTTTTAGTAATTAACATTATCACACAAATGCTGTTTATTGATCATAACTTGTATTGAACCCAGAATATTCCTTTAAACTTGGTGGTTATGAGTGGCTATAAGAGGAAATAACCTTATTTACACTAGCATGATAACTTCTGGAATCTTCTTCAGTGTGTCTGAAATCAACATGCACGGACACTTAAGAGAAGCATGAACATCTGCAGCTCAGGTTAATACAGGTAATCCACTGAAATAATGGACAGTTCTACTCGAAACGTTGCTTTTGTGTTTAGATTCAATGTCAGATGCACTTGGGTGAAATAGCACGCCATAATGTCTTTGCCTTTTCTGACTTTATTGCGGTTTATTATTATACAGTGACACTGACATAGTTAGTGAATGTAGCATGTCATGAAACAGAGTCCCTCCCCTCCAAATCTGATCACAAGTGGTCACAGGAGATACATTTAAGTGGCCAGGTGTAAACAGTGATGTGTCTCACCTGACCTCATGTGATCGGATCACCTGAGACACATCTTATTACCAGGTGGAAATGGGGTCTTAATGTAAAGTCAACCTACAGTCAAGATACCCTTTATAAACAGTGGGGAAATATTGCTGGAATATTCCTGCAATCAACAGCATTTGTGACAGTGTTGAAAAAAATTGCGGTTGCAGTGAGGCACTTACAACAGAAGTGAATGCCAGTCCATAAACATTCTCCAAATTAATTTATACAATTTTACATAACTTGTTGAAAACATTAATGGAAAGCAGCATTTAAATAAATGTTGTGCATGGAATTTAATCAGTATTTAATTATTTTTTCCAAACTCCCAAATGTTTACATAAATTGTCCGAATAAATCAAATCAAGCAATGTGACGTAGCTTTTTACTGGATAAGCTACACTATTTTAAACACTACTGTCATGCTACTGAAAAAATGCAGTTAAATAGATAGTTCAACCAAAAATGTAACATTTTTCATTTACTCATCTTTTTTTTCCATACAATATCTACGTTTCCATCCAAGGATTTTTGCAAAAAAAGTTTTAGCGCATCAAAGTAAAGCTGATGGAAACGCGCATTATCGCTAAAATGTCACAAATGTCGACATAATATTTTTCCGTTTAACTCAAGCGCATAAACTCTATGTCGATACATCAAATGTTGTGGAAAAAATGGTTTGGAAACACTTTTTGTTGGTGAAATTGGCATTAACGCAAAAATGTAGTCACATGACAGAGTTTGCCCCAATCGTTAGCCTGCGTTTATCATGACGACAGTATTGAAAGCCAATTTATTGTATGTGATGATGGATTGATCTTTACGGCATATTGAGCCGATCTGCAAACGTGACACTTCCAGGAGTGCAACACAAATTTCTCGTGCTTTATTTATTAAAAGTTTATTTTCCACACCATTCAAAATAATAGACAGCAGTCACATAATTAGCACATAAAACATAATTTCTGTGCATAAAGATGTTTTAAATTCTAAATAAATACACAATACTAGTTGAAAAGCTTTAGCGTGTTCATTTTGGAACACGTACATCCCAATTCAATACAATTATTGTTCAGTTTTACGTTTGAAAAAATGCCGGCAAAATCTCCTGAATTAAATTAAATAAATTACCAAATGAAAAAAAGCTTTCAATTAAAAAATTTTTTTTAGACCTATATATGTCTTTTCTTTTCTCAAACTTAAATTAGCTTTACCCTGTTCTGTAGATGATAAAGTCGGCTGAATGACATTCTCAGAATGTTTTTTCAAGACTATAAACTATCAGAACTATTTGTCCAATGCTGAATTCACTTTCAGAAAACGAGCTTTTGAATATTTTAAAACGTTTAAATATTTTAAATCTAACCATCTTTACCTCGAATCGCATTTACTGCTTCTTCAGAAAATATACATTTGCATTATGAAGCTAAAATCAATTTTAGATGATAATCAAGCTCCTTTTAGCGGGACATAATGCAGTTGTGATGGCGATGCTTTTGATTAGATGATTTTTCAAAATGTTGAATATCAGGAATGTATCACATGTAAACCCTGATATTACATCGCATATTTTTTTTTTCTTTAATATCTGTGCACACATCATATACACATCGATTGATGGTCCTTATACTAAGACCGAAAGTTTCCCCCAATACTTGGTGCAGGTTGCCAGCTTGAACAGGGCCATGACGATTCACTTTCGATGACAACCTGCGATAGACGCAACATCAGGACCAATATTACAGTCCAGTCAGAAGGGCAACTGCTCCCTTTTGATTGCAATTCCTCCTCTTCTGATTGCATTTATTTGTGACATTAAAATGACAGTAATCTGTCTAATTTCAATGAATAATCTCAATACTCTCCCCATTTTACCAAAACTAAAAAGGAAAAAAATTAGGGACATCTGGCAGGTGAATTAGCGATAAACACACATTTCTTTAAGGAAACGGATTCAGGGCAGATTTCTGTTGCGATAAACCAAAATGTATGCCACAAAGAGTTTTTTTAGGCATGACGTCATCAAGCACAACATTTTTATTGAGAAAAGGCCATTTGAATGGAAACAGGCAGAAGGCGGCAAATGTCGCAATTTTTATTTTTTGCATTTTCACTTAGTCGATAACAAAATAGTGTGAAAGGAAACTAGGCTATTGACAGTGAATGGTGACTGAGGCTAACAATCTGCCTTCTAACAATCTCCATTTATGTTCCATGGAAGAAAGAAAGTCATACAGGTTTGGAACAACATTAGCATGAGTAAATGAAAACAGAATTTACATTTTTGGGTGAACTATCGCTTTAAATTACGTAGTAGCACAATTACTTTAATTAGTTACTCCCTAGCTCTAAACATGTTGAGCATCCTTCGGCAATCTCCTCCAAGATTCTCATGGGAACCCTTGAAAACTGCATGTCAAACCAAACATGATTTTGCCTGTGACTCAAAAAAACCTCAATTAACCTCAATTGTTCTTAATTAATATTGTACATATTAATTAAGTGTGTACCTCTGAACGAGTAACAAGACAGCGTTGGGCCGTTCTCGACAACACATGGAGATGCTGTGGCCATTTCTGAGCAACATCTTCATAATTAATGAAACCCTGAGGACACACTCGTGCACAGTCATGTTGAAGCTCTCCATCTCCCATCCCATGAATTCCCAGCATGCCTCCACAATATCACAAACACTGCTTTTTGACAGCCTGTTTTATGTTGCAACAAACATATGTTACCCTTCACAGGGCCTCGTTAATGGCCCTCGTCGGAGACAAAAGGATTCTGTGCATTTTAAATCAGCCGAAAGTTTCACCTCAAGCAGGGATGTATAGCGGACAGGTGGTGCGGACTTATGAGACGCCACTCTGCTTGTTAATAAAATCAATATGCATGAAAGAGGACTTTGAAACAGTAGCATTTTGAGCTAAATGCTACTCATAACTTAGCAACAGTTAAGCTACTCTTTTGTACAAGTAGTAGTTAGCTACACTACACACTACGTTTAGTTAACTGAATTTGGCACAAGAAAGAGGTTCAAGCTGATGGTCCAATGGACGAAGTAGTCCACTATGATACTCAGAATTTGATTATTAAGGTGGGTTGGATTTACTTTATTCCTCTTTGGAGCCACTCTCGTTAGCTGTCCCAACGGAGAGGGCTCAAATCACCATGGCCAAGGGCTGCCCACACGCTGAGGAGGTAAGAGAGCTCAGCAACAACAGGCCACCCATGAAGTTGCACATGTAATTATTGTAATTTCATTCTGTTAAATGAGTGGGCAATGCGTGGGCGTAATGTAATTATGGTGTAACCGACATCTTCATCAGGTTGGATTAGTGGATGCAGTGGATTGCTTTGACAATTGTAGAAAACCCAACATTTTGCAAGTTGGAAAATGAGAAATGTTATGATTCTTTATAGTGCAGATTGAAAGTTATATCGGAGACCGGGGCTAGTTGTCACACAAGGAAATTGTCACAAGCACTGCATCTCAATAACAGTAAGAGTTGGAGTCAAAAGTCAAATTGTGCAAATGTGTGGGCGGCTGTGGCTCAGTTGGTAGAGTGGGTCGGCCAATAATCGCAGGGTTGGTGGTTCGAATCCTGGCCCACATGACTCCACATGCCGAAGTGTCCTTGGGCAAGACACTGAACCCCAAGTTGCTCCCAATGGCAGGCTAGCACCTTACATAGCAGCTCTGCTGCCATTGGTGTGTGTGAATGGGTGAATGAGATGCAGTGTAAAGCGCTATGAATAACGTTAAGGCTTAAAAGGCGTTATATAAGTGCAGACCATTTACCATTTTTTCTATCAGAGGTTTTGTTTGTTGGTTTTAAACAAATACTTCAAAACCCTCATAAATTAGGATTTATGTATATTTATTTGTATGTATTCCACCCTCCAAAGTAAATTCCCACTATGATATTTTTGTTATAGCTCTTGGGTTAACAAGAGAACAATATCAAACCACACTGGCATACATTCAGGCAACGGTCAACTATATTATTAAGGCATATTTTTACTGAACGTTTCAAATGTGTTCTTAGGTCAAAGGTAATTCTCATGAAAGCCAGGGCAAGTTTAAGTCCCTGCATACAGTTTAGTAATTACAATATTTGTTGGTGGTTGTGATGGTGGAGACACGTTCACAAATCACCTCCCAATGTTCACATGAAACATACACCACTGGTTCAATAGCAATTTCCACTGTGACAACTTACCCCATATACAGTAGAGTGACAACATGGCCCACTATTGGGGCTATGCCCCACATATGTGGCTATGCAGGAAATATTTAAAAAAAAAAAAAAACCTACCCTGAAGGAGTAAAACGTGTGACAACTATCCCTGAACTCCCTTACTGAGCTCATTCTGGTCAACAAGCTGGGCAGAGATGGTCATGCGCAACAAAGACTGACAGCTACGCAAGGGGTGGACGAGTAAGCAAACTAGGAAATACAGGGACAGCCAAATGGCCTCTTGCAACAAACACTCAAAAAGAGAAAAAGAAAAAAGAGATGATTTTTTGAGAAAGGCTCTTGGGAGTGTTTGTTATTCATTCTGTCACTAGCTAGCTGTGTTTTAGAGATCGTGTCACTTACATATGCTGCCAACATCCACTTAGTGTCAGCTGTCTATTGCCATAAAACTATTTTCAACATGCAGAGTGTACAAACAGCCATCGAGAGTTTCTATAGGGCCATTGCTGTTGTAAAAGTTAATTCACACACAACAAAGATCCCCCATTTAGCCTTAACAGACTGTAGGGGCAAGTGCTGTTAGCGAGCACCTATGAAGGCCAGAACGGTACACAAGGGGGTGGGTGGCCTGCACCACGCCCGACCACCTTTGTCTCCCCAGTGGCGATGTTTACACATTGCACCAGGTACTCATTTTAGGCTGAGTCAACCTAGGGGAGGCCCGGGACCGGTTCAGATAATCGTCACTGGTGTTGGCCATGAGCGGGAATCGAACTCAGGTCGCCAGGTTCGTAGCGCAGCGCGCTAACTGCTACACTACTGCTCCCCTACACACACAATGCATGTTGGTGCAGCTATCATTATGAGGACTCTCCATAGACATAATGATTTTTATACTGTACAAACTATAGATTCTATCCCCTACCCCTAAAACTAACCCTCACAAAACACTTTCTGCATTTTTACATTTTCAATAAAATATAGTTTAATATGTTTAAGCGATTTGAATTATGGGGACACTAGAAATGTCCTCATAAATCACATTTATAGCATAATACCCTTGTAATTACCAGTTTGTAACCTTAAAAATGTCCTCGTAAACCACATAAACATGCCCACACATACACACACACACACACACACACACACACACACACACACACACACACACACACACACACACACACACACACACAAAACATTGTAAAGCTTGGACAACAGGGTAGGTCTTGTACTCAGCACTTGTTATGATTAGAAAGGTTGTTCTGTAAAGTTGTTTACATTTTTACTAAATTTTTTACATAATTATTCTGGCAACCACAACTGCCAGGTTTTTTTTGTTGGTAAAAACAACATGATTTTTTTTACAGTGCAATACCTCCACAAAAGCAAAGGAAAATAAGCAAGTTATCTGGTCACACCACTATTTAAAGTACATAACTAAACTGTTGTGAAACACTAGGACTCTCGTCCTAGTATTCTTACTCATGGCTGAGATTTATCAAGCCTATGAAGTAAACCAGAGGTAGAAAGGCAGTTTCTGTTAGAATGTCTTAGGAAGAGTAGATACAGCTTCTCCAGGGAGTTATAGTTGAATATACTGTGGCTGGAAATATCCTTGCCTCTGAGGTTAAAACATATCAATACTGGTTTATGCATCGATAAGACAAAAATAAAACATGACCGCACTCAATGATGTGCCAAAAACAGAGGAAGCCAACAAGTTACAAGTCCTTGTAAATGCGAAGATGAGATAACCATGCAAGACTGTGAGATTATTTTATCACCCTCTATTTTTCAGCAACAAGCATATATTCTCTGGCTTTATGAATTGGCATTCTAATTATGACAGTGCAAAAATCATAAAAATGTATCACAGAAACTTACCTTAGGATAGAAAAATAATCACAAACAAGAAAATGAAAGAACAAAAATGCAAACGTATTTTAGGAAGTGGGCCGGACTGGACTAAATAGCACCTTCTGCTTATTTTTATTTTATTAAACCTTGGTGTACCCATGTAATTTTCAAAAAGTAGAGAAGAAACTTTATGCTGTTCTTTAAACCAATATCGTGGTAAAACCAGCCTGAAAATAATGTGACTGTGGCTACATTTTTGCAAAATGACATTTTGTGGTAAAATAAATAAATCAATAAAATGCTACGGTTTCACTACGAATATCATTGTTAAAACATGGTTCCTGTAGTAAAACCATGGTAAATATATTGCGAGGGCAATAAACGCAGATCATCAGAAAAACATTCTCGCCCTGTCCTGTCTAAGGGCTCAGTATGTTTAGGTCTATCTTTAAGTACACATTGCCATATTACATTGTCACATTGTCATAGTAACTGCACTGTATGTTTTAATTGTCAGTGGCTTAAACATTAAATAACTCGGTGACAGTTCTTGGTTCATTTCGAACTGGACATGAGTCAGATTCATTAAAAAGAATCGGCTCCTGAGAAACAAACTCAAACTATTCGAATCAAATCGTTAATGGATGGAGTGGTGGTGGCGTAGTGGACTAAAGCGCATCACTGGTAATCAGAAGGTTGCTGGTTCAATCCCCACAGCCACCACCATTGTGTCCTTGAGCAAGACACTTAACTCCAGGTTGCTCTGGGGGGATTGTCCCTGTAATAAGTGCACTGTAATCGCTTTGGATAAAAGCGTCTACCAAATGCATAAATGTAAATGTAAAATGTAAATGTTAACAGATCCGAAATTCGTGTAAATAATAGTTCTATTCTAGTTCTATTCATATTTCTATAGACCCTTTTAGTGCCGATGTCACAATTATGTCACGGCGTTAGCTGGAGGCAAAACAAAGACAAAACTGGAGGCGGCATCCATAAGGAGTTTAAAATGTCATCTTGTTGTGATGTTGGGTGCCATCGACGGAGTACAGGCTCCAATATGAAATTTTATCGCATACTTGCTGCCACTGCCAGATACAAAAATGACGACAGCTGTGGTTAAACGCAATAAAACGAGCGGACTGGACAGAAACGATCATCAGAAATGCTCACGTATGCAGCACAATTCATATCAGGTTAGGTTAAATAAACTATTGTCTTTTGTTGGCATGGATTATGGTTTGGTTACATGTCTGAAGATTTCTCACGCATGCCCACCTAATCAGAAATCGGGGAACAAGTCAAGTGATTTCTCACGTAACGCCTGTGGCGGAGTGAGGTGACCCAATTGGCCACCCCACTAGCAATTGCTGTTTTAGTCATTTTTTTGGTCATGTTTTGGCACAATTTAGTTCTTTAGAGTTTAAATCATCTCTGTACAAATGTAAAAACTTAACATGTGCGCACACCAAGGTCACCAAACCTCTGCGTCCCGTGTGTCATCGTATCCACTCACCCCCCATATATACAGTGTTATGACACAAAGGAGCGATAAAATGATGAAACAAAATCTCAAAGGTTTTGCTTCATCAGAAACAAGGGCTTGTGGGTTTAATAAAAGAGCATTCAAAAACATGTGAAAGTAAAGAAATTAGGACAGAAATATTTACCCTTGTATAAAATAATATATATATATATATATATATATATATATATATATATATAAAAATTTATATTCATTTATTTTTTTCTAAAAATACATAGTATAAAATACAGGAGTTACAAAACATCAGTGTTAATGTAAGCTTGGCCAAAACTAAAGTGACCTGACCAGAAAGAGAGACATATTTTAAGTACATAGAAATATTTTGACATTTAAACATTATTTTTCATGTTATTTATATGTTGTTAAAGACTTAAAAGGAAATCACATATCATTATTTTATTATCTGATTTAAATATTTGAAGTTAAATATTAAATATGACAATTTATCGTCATAATCACAATTATTTGTTTGACAATTAATCGTCAGCCAAATTCCATAATCGTGACAGCCCTAATCATAAGGTCATATGTTTGACACCACTGGTTTAAAAGCTGTCAGTCCAGTTGTTTAATCACATATCTTAAATCACAGTCAGTATGTATAACATTACCAGGCCTCCAGTTTTTCATTGGTTATTATGGGATAAAAGTCAGAACTCACTTAATGCTATCTTGGCCAGGTGGAACCGGTTGACCCAGGAGATCTTGCTGAGGGGGCTTGGAGTGTTGAAGACCACCGTAAAGCTAACAGGACGCCCAGACCTGAATGAGAAAAACATCCGACAGATGGTGAGATGAAGGTATATCAATTTAACCAACATGGTGATCCTCTCAATTTCTGGTGCTGACTTAAAAACACAGCACAACATGATGTATCTTAATTATCAGTATTAATACTATTAGGAGATACTTTTGCTGCAGTGCACCAAGAAGCCCTGGGGAGAGCAGCTGCCACTCTACCCCATACAACTTGTTCTCAAGCCGGGCCTGAATCCAAGTACTGGGTCTTATTGCTCAATGTATTCAGTGCTTACAAGAAGAGAAAGGAGACAGCAGAAGATATAGAGCATATTTCTCCCTTAATTTAATCCAAGAGGCAGCAGAAAGCATAGCTCAATACGGATGCAAGATTTGCAGATGTGGTAAAATGGAGGGTTGCATGGGAAAGGCCGGAGAGGGCCGGGCCAAGAGCTGAGCAGAGCTTGCTGAGTTGATCTGCATTCTGAGCCAAAGTGTTTAGAAAGGTTAATGGTCCAGAACTTCTCAGATTCAATGCCATCTACAAGAGGGGAATGAGTGGGCATGACTGATCACTGCATGATTCTGGATGGGAGGAGGATTTTCAATATGAGTTACTGAAGGACACTGGACACAAGAAATCCACCCGGCTTTGACTGAGAGTGACACTTTTTTTATTGAAAATGTGATTAAATAGTATCAGTATTTTCAAACTATTACAATATGATAATTGTGCGCTGATAAAACATCTACTAAAATATAGCGAAGTGTTTCTTGAAGTTTTTGTAGTTTCCTGAATAACAAGCTACTTTTAACTTAAAGTAGCAAAGCTACACTTAAGCTACTCTTTAAAAAAGGATTTAGCTACACAATAAGTTACAAACAAAAGGTAGCGACTGTAAATACTCTAAATATTTTTAAGAAGAAAATAGTTCTTAATACTACAGTCATGGTTACTATTACTCTAAAAAAAACATGGTAACTATATGGATACTTCAGTCATTGTATCAAAACTATGGTTTCCACCAAAACACCCTATGTTATGGATAACCGAATAAAAATATAGTGATAAACAGCTGCAATTCGCTAAATATTTCGCTTCAGAAAAAGAAGGCAAACTTCCCTTAAGGCAGTACTGGCCTTAAGTGAATCAGCGAATCATTTATGTGAACTAGTGCATTTACATGAACCATCCAAAAGAACCGACTCACTAAAATCATCCAAATGCTCCCAATGCTAAATATAATGCAATCGTTTATTTTAACCAGTTCTTTTATATGTACTGTCTGAAATAAACAATTCACTTATTCACAAGATTTGGTTTTCCCAGCACTTCATGAGAATGAGAGGATGTTTTAGGTGAGCATGTTTGATTTCGCCCTCAGCTCCATTGCTGCGTACTCAATGCAATGTGATGGTAAATTAATGGTAAATGGTCTGCAATTATATAGCGCCTTTTTAACCTTAGCGGTATTCAAAGCTCTTTACACTGCGTCTCATGCACCCATTCACACACAGACATTCACACACCAATGGCGGCAGAACTGCCATGCAAGGCGCTAGCTTACCATTGGGAGCAACTTGAGGTTCAGTGTCTTGCCCAAGGACACTTCGGCATGTGGAGACATGTGGGCCAGGAATCAAACCACCAACCTGCGATTAGAGGCCAAATCGCTCTACCACCTGAGCCACAGCCGCCACATGTGAAAAATGTACAGTAGTGTTTTGTGAACCTTAAGCGCTATTGGAAAATGTAGGTCATTACTGGAAAAGCTACACTATTGTAAAAAGAGCTAAACTACTGTCAAGCTACTGAAAAAAGTAGTTAAGTTAGTAGTGTTGCGACTATTAGTTAACTTCTCACCAACACTGCCTCTGATATATCCTTAGTCAGTTACTCAGGCCTTTATTTAGTCAGATACCCATTCAAAACTTGTAGAGAGAGAGAAAAAATTACTTTCCAACTATTGCCAGCTAAAGAGGGCGAAGAGTAGGCATGGAAGGTAATTCACATTTAAACTTCATTAGAAGGTAATTGACTGGAGAATAAGATGACGCCTGCCTTTGATACTGTCACACCAGCAGCCTGTGCCTGCTCGGCATTCGTTCCCAGCCCGAGGGAGCGCGAGCGAGTCAGAGACAGAGCAATAAAGAGGAAAGAAAAAGTGTGAAGTGCAAAGACATGGATATGGGAGAATGAATTAAAGCCTCCGAAGACTCTTCTGAGTTAATAATAATTTTTAAAAAAAGATCATTCAAACTGAAATTCAGGTGTTGTCGGGCTCCTTCCCAGAATCGCAAATGCAAACAACAACCCATAGACTTCCCTCAGCACAAAGGTTTCACAGGATGGGGAGGGTGTAAAAAGAGCTGGAATAGGGGGAGGCATGTTGTTTGATGCAGAGGAAGTGCGCTCCGTGCTTAATTTGATTCCTGGGATAAAGCTGGGCACCCACATCGGTCTAAACATGATAAACAGAATGGCCGTGGGTTCCTCCCGCTAGCTGATTGAAAATCTGGGTGGTTGAGAGAAGGTGTGTGAGTTTGTCCGTGTCTGTGCAGTCTGAATAAAGAAACAGCAAAGGAGACAGACTCCAAGGCAAAGAGGGCAGAACAGAGAGCAAGGAACAGACTGATTTATTGCTGCAGGTCAGTGCTGTGGCATGTGTGTGACACTAATGCAGAAAGACAGGATAGATGCTGGAATAAATGCAACACGAGACTCTCTGCTCTTCTGCACGCTGATTGGTTGAGATAGTAAATCAAGCAGGAAGTGACTTTGGAGCAAAGGACTCTATACCTAAAATGAAAGGGCATTAGTAGATCAGTTCACCAGTCCTACATACTTATTTAACAATACCAAGAACAAAATTGCCATGATTGTTTTGCATACACTATTGACAAAGCATCAACAGCCGCACAAAAAAAAGTGTCAGAAGAAAGAAAAGCATAACACAAAAACAAACCAAATAAAAATCAAAGCAAACACAACACAAAAAACAAACACAAACCCCAAAATCAAACAAAATAAAAACAAAAAACACAAACAAAACAAAGCAAAACAACACACAAAAGAAAAGACAAAAACAACAAAAAAACAAAGCAACAACAACAACAAAAAAACACAAAAACAAACCCCAAAAACAAACAAAAGAAAAATAAATGCAACACAACAAAACAAATAAAACAAAAAACAAGCAAAGCAAACAATAAAAAAGTAAAAACAAGCATTATAACCAAACCTAACCTAAAACAAAACAAACTAAATTAAACAAAACAACACACAAAAAAACTAAACTAAACTAAACAAAAAACAAGCAAACAAAACAATAATAAAAGTATAAACAAGCCTAAAAACCAAAACTAACCTAAAACAAAACAAACTAAATTAAACAAAACAACACACAAAAAAACTAAACTAAACAAAAAACAAGCAAACAAAACAATAATAAAAGTATAAACAAGCCTAAAAACCAAAACTAACCTAAAACAAAACAAACTAAATCAAACCAAACCACAAAACAAAAAACTAAACAAAAACTAAACTAAACAAAAAACAAGCAAACAAAACAATAATAAAAGTAAAAACAAGCCTAAAAACCAAAACTAACCTAAAACAAAACAAACTAAATCAAACCAAACCACAAAACAAAACAAAAACTAAACACAAAACAAGGTGCCAGTAATATCAATAAAAATTATAATTAACTTAACTTTCAACAAGATATAGATTACATTAATACTAAACTGTTGTACAAACAATTAATGCACTAGTGAATTATAAAGGAACTATGTAGATCAGAGCAGTGTCTGGTTTATCAGGGTATGAAGTTCAAATCTAAATTTGGCTGACGCGTGACTGCCCTCACCCGGTAACACCTGCATTTGATTTCTTTCAGACAGTTTAGCAAAAAAACGTAATGAAGTTCGAGAGTTTTTCCATAGTATTTACGTCATATTACTAAACCTATTACAGTGAATGAGAAAGTGTGGAAATTGTGTTCTGTGGGGAATCAAAAAAGCACAAAATAAATCTCCAACCCTAGAGGAAAAACAATATTCTATCCTTGAAAGCCTCTGTCTGTATCAGCCATCTGTGTGTATGCAATATACATTTTTCATTCTCAATCAGCATGCCGTGTTCTTTATCGACGTGTAACAGGCAGGACACGTTTCAGCAAGTTTGCAGAGAGTAAATAGGTAATGTTAATTATCCTGTTTCCTGAATGTGCGTCGGCCTCAGAGGCAGCACTTTGAAATTCAACATGTGTCGCTATCCCATTTGCTGCTTGCTGAGAGGTGTTGTCTGATGGCAGGGAAGGCTCCTAGACTAACAGCAGGTGAAAAACAGAGAACAGGGGATGCATGCTGGGGACTGCCTCTCTCTCTCTCTCTCTCTCTCTCTCTCTCTCTCTCTACATCTGTATACAAGTGTTTGTTAAAGAGAATGGTGGATAAAGTGAGAAAGGATATATGTGTGACAACGAGAGTTAGAAAGAGAAAGATGTCCTTAAATTATCTTCAACTAGTCTTTCTTTGCTCAAAGCTTTACCTTGTTTTCTTCTCAGTCTCCATCCGATCATGGTCGCCTCTGTTCCTCACTAGGTTCTTTTTGGACTTTTTGATAACAAAAGAGCATAACCATGCATCAAGCGCAAAGAAGAGTAATTGAGCTTCTCTCACAATTCTTCTCTGAAAATGGAGTTACACTTTGGTCTGTTTCTCACCCAAAACCGGTAGTATCGCTTCTGAAGAAATGGATTTAACCACTGGAGTCTTTGCTTATGGATTGCACATGGAGTCTTAAGTATGGATTACTTTTATGCTATCTTTATGTCCTTTTTGAAGCTTGAAAATTGTGGATGCCTTTGCCTTTCATTGAATGGACAAACACACAAATCAGACATCCTACAAAAACCTTTGTATTCGGTTCAAAAAGAAAATTAAATCATATCAGTTGCAATTTGAGAGATGTGTTTGAAATGGGACAACAATTATGGCAGGTGTAAATGGGTCCAAAACGTTTCAAGATTTTTCCACATCAAATACATTCAGAGGTGGTCTAATGTGGTCGCTCACATTGGGCTTGTAGTGTAAACGCTCATCCGTTCAAATGCATTCGAGAAGCAGCAATGCGCCACAGTCAAACCTTCCCCTTGAAATCCAAACACAAGTTGTCAAACGACAATCATATAATTACGACCAAGTGTAAATGACGGAGTGTCCATTTATGATTGGACTGCCCAAAATGCGTCTTAATACCAGTAAACTAACCGCAATAGATATCTGACTGAGGCCATAAGTGGGCTGATCTTGGCTAGAATAAAATGTGGACCAGACTTTATACCGTAATCAAAAGTGTTGCTACCCTGACCCTAACGACAGTGGTGTAGTAGTGTCTGTAGAGGTGGGCATACATACCCACCCAGTCTCTAAAATTCATATATTTACATTTATATACAGTACATATGTAAAATGTGTAATAAATATATTTATAAATAAAAAATAAATAAATAGAAAAAACATTGGCAGTTGAAATTATAGTCCCACATGAACTTACAAAATGTAATCAGGGTAATGCCGAGTGTACACTACACGATTTTAAGCCTGATTTTTGCTCGCCGACAGTTTTTTGAAGATCGCTGACAAAAGCCTGAAATCGTAGGCAAATCGGAGCTCGCTCCCGTGAAGGAAGATCACAATGTATGCACTATCAAAGACACGATTTGATAAAAGCGCCAATGCGAGATATTTTGCATGTTAAATATCTGGACCTGTCTGCGACTCCAAATTGCAAAATGTGAAATATGTTTTGACTGAATACAACAGCAGCAGTGTTGACCTACAGCCAATGAGAGAGCAAGAAACGGGGCACGGGAAGTTTCAGTGGGAGGAGTCCTGATGCACCTGCAACAGAACAACAACAAGCATCGCTGTGGTATCAAGAAAGTCTCATTGGACCGAAGAAATGGAGGAACAATTAGTGGAACATTGGCAGGAGCACCAGTGACTATTTGATGTTTCCTCTGAACTGTAGTGCAACCAGGTGGAGAAAGAGAAGATTTGGAGAGAAATTGCCATTTCTCTTGGACAGTCAGGTAAGCAAATAGGTCGATTTTTCAGTAGGAGATACTTTTTCATATTGTAACCAATAAAATATAGAATTAAAAACATACACATCATATTCTGAAATGCATAACATATGATCATGCATTTGTTTTCGTATCTCATATCACTTCTCACGTGTACTCTGATGTGAAACGTAATTAGGAGTCCAGGCAGAGTCGTCGGGGTGAAATGTTTTTGGGCGTTCTAATTGCTCCCATTAATTTTAATAGAAGTGGCCCATCTCTGTTAAATAGTCATTGGTGCAACTTCAAGGTAAAAGCGCTTCTCATGTGCTATAATTAATGTCTTATTCACCATTCACCATGCACTAAGTACAGTTGGTTTGATTTGGTATTTATGGAGAAAATAATGTGGACATGCCATACATGGTTGCTGGACTACTGTGTGTACTGTTTTACTAATTGTTTTCCCTCATTATTGCATGATGCGAGCACTCCAAAACTAAAGTAGAGATCAACTCACTGATTGAATTTTTCACCGCTGTTAACAGCTCACTGGAGAGGAAGATTATCAGTGAATAACGACTTAAATTTCAGCTACTAAACAAAGATTCCATATGACTTCCAAAAAAATTTGGACCACTTTTATGATGAGACCTTGTCAACTTGACAGCCTCCCAGAGGAAAGAAAGACATATAGGTTTGTAACGACATATGGATAAGTAATGATGACAGAATTTTCATTTTTGTTGAACTATCCATTTGAATGAGCCTCAACTGCTCATCTTTGCTTTGTCGTTTATGCTCCCTTTTCCTCCCTATCTCTCTCTCCTCATGTTCTTGTCTTCTCCTCAGCTCTTTTCTTACATGCATCCAACACTAATCTGTCTTCATTTCTCAGCCGATTCTTTGAGTGAAGTTTGCGCTCTCACTCTGCATCATTAAGATAAGCACATTCAGGTGCACTGCACTGTGAAAAATGCGCAGCCTCCGCCTTGACACATTTACAGTCAGTGACTCTTAATGTGACATAATAAGAGTACATTTAAGCCCCTGTCTACACATCAAAGAGAAATGACACTGGGGCTCTAAATGGGAAACAGCAGCTCACAGACTAAGTAAAATTAATGGAATAAGCTCTATGACTAGCTATAAAGTTGCACTTCCAAACTGAAAGGGCCGCGTACAAGTACCTCCAGCATGCCTTGGGCTCCTGTTACTATCACTTAGTGATTTCCCTTCATTCTATTAGGTTTGTAATTTACCGCTCAGTATAAACCTCACTATTTAAATATCTTATGCCATTTTGCGTAAGTAAATTTGTCTTGTTTTATGAACGTTTCGATATTTTACTGGAAAACAAGACAAAAAAATTGTCCTTTAAACTTCAGTCAATATTTTACCAAGTCACATTCATTCATTTTAGTCCATTTTACTCAAAAACAGCATTTTATTTTAGACAACCAATACACCATATGTAATCTGATGATAATGTGCAAAACGACAAAACACTATCAAACTGTAACAGACCAAACATCAACCAAATATCAGTGCTTGGGCCACTTCTCTTCTCTATATACACAACATCTCTGTGACACATCATTCAGTCACATGGTTTCTCTTACCACTACTACTCTGACAACACGCAACTCTACTTGTCTTTCCAGCCCAACGACACCACAGTGACTGCTCGAATCGCTGCCTACCTGGCAGACATCTCGGCCTGGATGAAGGAACACCACCTGCAACTCAACCCAGCTAAGACCGAACTCCTTGTCTTTCCAGCCAACCCTGCTGTTGAACACAACATCACCGTGCAGCTGGGTACAACTGCAGTATCGCCTTCCAAAATGGTCAGATATCTAGGGGTAACCATCGATAAAAAGCTACATTTCACAGACCACATCTCAAATACCGCAAGATCATGTAGATTTACACTCTACAATATCAGAAAGATAAGACCTTTCCTCTCTGAACATGCCACACAACTGCTTTTTCATTCATTTGTCATAACTAGACTGGACTACTGTAACGCTCTCATTGCAGGCCTTCCTACATGTGCAATTAGACCTCTGCAAATGATCCAGAATGCAGCAGCTGGTCTTTAATGAACCAAAGAGAGCACATGTTACACCACTCTTTGTCTCTCTCCACTGGCTGCCGGTTGATGCACGTATCAAATTCAAGGCTCTGATGCTGGCATACAATACAGTCACTGGGTCTGCTCCAACATCCATCCATCCATCCATCCATCCATCGTCAACCGCTTATCCTGTGTACAGGGTCGCGGGGGGCTGGAGCCTATCCCAGCTAACATTGGGCGAAAGGCGGGGGACACCCCTGGACAGGTCTCCAGTCTGCTCCAACATACCTAAAATAATTTCTGCAGAGCTACACGTCCACCAGAAGCCTGCGGTCGGCTAAGGAACGTCGCCTTGTTGTACCAACACAAGAGGCACCAAAACACTTTCCCAGACTTTCAGTTTCATCATACCAAGTTGGTGGAATGCCCTTCCCAACTCCATCCGTGAAGCAGACTCACTCTCTATCTTCAAAAAATGACTAAAAACACATCTTTTCCAAGAGCAGCCAGTTACTAAAAAAAAGCTTTAATCTGTTTTGAATTATCGCTTATGTTTTCCTCTTTTGTTAGTCGCTTTGGATAAAAGCTTCTGCCAACTGAATGAATGTAAATGTAAATACTCAAACATTGAAAACAATTGATAAACTACTTAAAAATGTTTAAGCATGTATCAAACATATCAAAGATTAATACGATTAAACAACATGAGAAAACTGCCTAAAAACCAGAGTTCCTTAAATAATAGCATATAATGAATATAATGAAGTATTAGCTACTTTTTCCTCTATTTATAAATTCACCATATTAACAACAAGTTAGGATTAGGTCAAGCTCACCAGTTCATTCTCTGAGCAGTTTTAAGATTTACATTTATGCATTTGGCAGACGCTTTTATCCAAAGCGACTTACAGTGCACTTATTACAGGGACAATCCCCCTGGAGCAACCTGGAGTTAAGTGCCTTGCTCAAGGACACAATGGTGGTGGCTGTGGGGTTAGAACCTCTGACCTTCTGATTAACAGCCCTGTGCTTTAGCCACTACGCCACCACCACTCCACCTGCTATCAAGAGAAGATTACTTTTCTATTTGTTTTGAGAAAAATTATGAATTGTGGGATGAACAACCCCCCAAACAAAGGTTTGATTACATTTACTCACTTGTCTGGTCTGCCAGGGACTTGCAATCGCAAACGGCACTTGTTGGCACTCTGAATTTGGTCTTCTTTGATGCGAATGAGCCTTTGCAGAGCTAAACACCAGTCCTGTGCTACCGTAGTGTTTAGATTCTACAAGCACAATAAAGAAAGACAAAATGTGACCCACACTACAAACATACAACATATATCACAAAACTGAGAAGTCATCATAGTTTTTTGGTGTTGTGGTTTTCTATGTTTTTGGCCTTGATGTATTGGGTTTGTTCTTTTATGAACAAAAATATTCACTCCTCTCAAAAGCCAAATTTGTTTGGAACACATTTCCAAATTCAATAATGCTGAACAAAACTTCTTAACAATATGCACATTTGCCTACTGCATATTTTTATTTTTATTGGATTGTGAGCGAGAAATAGTCATTTGGAGCAAGGCTAATGGCACAGTTATGGTCAGGAAATCGAGCAAGACTAGACTAGCTCTGCTACTTTTTCCATACAACGCTCAAGAGGTTAAAAACAACTCTAGCTGGTTTTGGTCGTGGCGGAGTTGAGTAGCTGTCAAGGCATCAGGAGAGCTGTCCTGATTTGAGAGCAGCCTCCTGCTATTTAGACATGCTGTTCGTATCTGAACTCTCAAAGTGGATCACATCATGAAGCTTTTCCCCATGTTGTCATTCAAGTATCAAGCGAATTCCGTGATAATCAATTGACGATCTACACATTTGGCTGCTAAACTTTGATCACAATTTGATCACGATGTAAATGCTGTTCCCTGAAAGGCTTCCCTCCCCAGATGGCTCCAGCATATTTGACTAATACTGCTTTTGTTGTGTTGTTTAATATCTTCCACCTTGATTTTTCCCTGGACTTCTTATTTCTTTTCTTTTCACAGTTTTGCAATGTTGTTGTTGTTGTTTTATTTTCGTGATGGACAAGAATGTTCTGTTTATTTATTTAAGATTACAGCCAGAGGGGCTTTGAGAGGGCACCAGTGGCAGTATTGCCTCACCTCATATTGTATGGACCCACAGCTGAAATATTTGTTGTTTTTGTTTAGCAGAAAGAAAGTCATACACATCTGGGATAGCATGAGTGTGAGTAAATTATGAAAGAAGTTACATTTTTGGGTGAGCTATCCCTTTAAGTCCCAGGAAAATATTGAGTAAACAATTGTATATATACTGTATATATATATATATATATATATATATATATATATATTTGGGGTGTAAAAAGTATTGTATCATATTGTATTATACAATACAACGTTCACTATACAATACCATAAGTATCGTACGATACATAAAAACATTATAGTGTAATTAAAACCAATCAGCTCAATTTGAGAGCTGCGGAACAGTCTCCTCCCACGAGAGGCGCCACTCAGTGCTCACAGGAAAACAGAGCAACACACTTCTAGTACACAGGCGAAAAGATCAATAACAAACAGCAAGTAGATTTTTACTGTAGCAGTACAGCTTGTCGAATTTGCCAAACAACGGTGTCATGTCCTGGTGCTACAGAACATCAATCACGTCATCTTATTTACGCCGACAATACTATGCAAATCGGTGGATTTGTGATGCAGAAACAGCAGCAGTAAGTTTAACAGATGCCTCTCCCATTCAACACTGAGAGTGACATGCACAGCAAGATGATCATAAGAGTCATAGCTATAAAAAAACCAACAACGTAAGAAAGTCACGATTACATGAGAAAAGAACGCCTTCCCCGATGCATGTGATAGCGTTAAGATGGCCCCAGCCACTGTGACTCTATGCGAGAAACATAGAGAGAATAGGCGCGGCCTGCTCCCATGCTTGGCACGTCACTTTGTTCCCTCCCTCTTCTGGATGCCGGGAACCTAAAAAGTTTCTGACGATTTTTGTGGGGCGTTGGGGAAGGCTACGTGCAGTCTGACGCAGCCTGTTGCTTTGGCACGCAACTGCCTGCCCACACCTGCATCAGCAGCACATATACACGGTTCAGCGCATGGCGTGATTGAATTGGGGACCCTAGTGTCGCTTCTCTCGACACAACGTCGAAGTGAGCGACAGACGGAGTACGTCTAGGTTACTGTTTTAACCTCCGTTCCCTGATAGAGGGAACGAGACGTTGTGTCCCACTGGCAACGATGCTGAACCGAGCCACTGCAATGGCCGAACCGTATTCTCGGCTCCTCAGTGCAAAACCTGAATGAACAGATGCATGCTTCCCTCCCTTTATACCCGGATGTCCAGGGAGGGACATGCAAATTCTGTCTGCCAAATTCTCATTGGCCTTTTCTCAAGTTCAGAGGTAAACGAGGCCTTCAAGAAAGTCCCCTAGTGTCACTTCACTCGACACGTCTCGTTCCCTCCATCAGGGAACGGAGGTTACAACAGTAACCTAGACGTTTTTGGCTATTCATTTACACAGAAAAGGTAAGTAAATGATTTACCGCACTAAAATAATGTTTACATGCATATTGTTTATGTGTTGTGTCTATACTTTTGAAACAGTGAGTATTTTAACGTTCAAAAATTGGCCTCATTCACTTCCATTGTATGTGCCTCACTGTAACCAAATATTTAAATTTTTATAGAAAATTTGCATTTAGATCAAAGTTGTCTCTGTGCAGTTGGCGTGTGTGTACATATACATGAGGTAGTGAACATTGTTTACCTGGTAAGTTCCCTGTAAAGTCCCCACCAGCAGGGTGACCTGTTCCACCACTGACAGGTCATGCTGCAACTCCTGCAGTTCCTGATACAGACGGGGTGGACCCAGAACGATATTGCCTGTCAAACAAACCAGTTTTACTTAATGCAGTATTGAAATTTCACACCAGGTTTTAGCAGCACATGAAGCCTGAAGTGCATAAAGCCCCTCCACCCCATGGTTCTTGATAGCCGAGACGGTATTTAAGAGGAAATGTGCTTCAATAAGGTGCTGAATCATTCAAAAATCGAATTGAGACAGGATGGCTCGGTTACACCATGCGTTAAATTAGGATATAAAAAAAAAAACACTCTAGCATCTCCAGTACAATGCATATTCCTCCATTTCAAATAAATGCTCTGTATCCGCTATAGTGGTTTATAATGATATACTGTACAAGGTGCATTTAAGAATGATACCTGACCTCAGTGATCTTTAAAGAGAAATTCAAACCCACTGTGCTTGGTAAACTTGGTTTTTCCTTAAAAACTTCCCCAATGCCAATGCATCGAAACCCAATCAAAGGCCTCAACTTTTAAAGACTTCGGGACAGATGAAAAAACGTTTATTTGGTCAATACTCTCCAGTAGTGCCACTAACAAAGAGAATCAATGCGGAAGATAGATCGATCCCCCATTGTTGTTTGTGTAGCCACAGAGGCTAACACAACAAGGAGAGTAAAATGAAGCTATTCATAAATATGAAGCCCTTTAGAGGTGACAAAATGATTACAGGTGTCTCATTAGATGTGAAATGGACCATCGATTTGAATCCCCATTCCCCTTTTTGTGGTCTCTGGTCTACGCCTGCGGAATCGATAGCTGGGGTGAATCGGCCGACTGAAAGTCTAGGAATGAGGACTGTAATTAAATCTCGGAGCTGGATACGGCGGCCACAGGACTGTCTGGCCTTTCAACACCTCTACATAATCAGGTGACCTGTGTGTGAAAGAGGAGGGTGCTAGCAATTGTTGACCCCAGCTCAGCCTAATTCTCCAAGACTGGCTGGAAGGGACATTTCTTTCTCTCTCCATCTTAGTCTACAATTTGTTGCCTCACACAGCTGTAGAGAGAGAGAGACCTCTCGGTCTATCTATCTAACATTTTGAAATTTAATAGGATCTTCAACACACTCAACCACAGACACATCTTTCACTAGCACGGTTTGATCAATAGCAGGCACATTTGAATAAACAAGGGACCGTGAGGCCCTACTGTTCAAGCTGGCAGAGTTGATGTGCTCTCCTGGTTGCAGCTGAGAGGCCTCGGGCAGGCCTACAGGTTTGTGGGCTCGTAGCCCACGTTTGCCTCAGGTGAATTCACTGACTTGTAATCCAGACTAATCCAGTTGGTGTGCTGGGATCTGGTAGGGCACGGTAATCTGCCGTTTCAACAAGTCTATCTCTCTTTCACACACAGTCATATGCACACAAATACATGCTGAGCTCTGGCCAATGAAGGCCTGTGCAGACACAATACAGGAATCCAAAGCCCAGAGTCAACAAAGTCCTAGCCAGAGGGACAAAGTGTGGGACTAAGTGTTGGAATCCTCATTTAAGTCTGTGTTTTCGTTAGCTGAAATCAACATACAATATTTAAAAAATCTCATTCTCAGTAAGCATATTTGTCTTATTTTCCAGTAAGAATATCTAAAAATGCCTAAAACATGACAAAGGCAAAGCAAACATGCAAAATAAGAATGTTTTTTGAAATAAGTACATTTTGTCTTTTCTTCACTTATGTTTTCTAAATTTAGTAAGGTGTATGCCTGTTAAAACAAGACAAAATATATTTTGATTCAAGTCCTTCTCTAAAAACAAGTCTTACTGTCTTAAAATAAGTAAATAAGTGGTAATATAAATTTTGCTTATCTGAAGATGAAGTGTGCAATTTTTGAAAGAGAATTGCAAAATAAACATTGTTTTCAAACAGCTTAAATACTCCCCCAATTTGCTGTTGATCATGCAAACAGATCACGGCAAATTCACACCATTAGTTGAGTCAATCTTTATCAGGCTGGCAGGGCAACACATTTCCGAAACGTAGGATGGCAGGAAAAGAGTCATTTATATTCATGAGGAAATCCACACCTTATTGGTCCAATCTGTACGCTGATTTGTCAGAGACGGTGTTGAATGCAAAACTAAATTACAAAGTAATTATTTACTGTAATCTGATTACTTTTAAGTAAAAAAAAATACCATTTAAATTAGGTCTGGGAAATTTTACGTGTACATTTTTGCAATAATTGTTTTTTGTTTAACACGTTAAAAAAATAACACAATTAATGCAGTATCATTTTTTATTCTGAAATGTAATGCCATATAAGAAACATGTCCCGAGTTGTTCCTGGAAGGCTAGTCGGTCAGAAACAAATCCAGGCACTTTGTGTATTGGGCAAATCTTCACTCATGTTTGTCCAACTTTCTGTGGTTAAAATGGGAATATTCTGTATAAATTTCCAGGAGGTGCATGTTCGACTAAACAGCAGAAACTGATTGTGTGGGGCAATGCATGCTGATTCATTACACATGATGCATGTCCCAGGCATATTAAACACGGGAGCAGATTTATTTTACAGAGAATGGAGACTTCAACTGCAAGCAGTGAACTAGCCGAGCGAGAGATATGCTGTATCTCTTTGCATGGCCCGAAAATGCTCACTCAATTTCATCTGAAGCACTGTCAATAGCAAAATCGCCTCAGAGACCCAGCATGTGTGCGATAGAAACTGACAGGGATGTGGCTGTTCAACAAGCTGCAGACAACTTGTACTAAGTGGGAGCCAGAGAAAATAATAGTTTTGAGATTTTAAACTTCAGTAAATTAAACTTCAGCATTCAATATATGTTATATCTGTATGTACGGTGTCTAATAATGCACTGGCAATGTACACTAAAGTTTCTCTTGCCAATAAAATTTTTATATAAATTAAAATTGGCCATTTGATCCTACAAATCCACTGACTTTATGGCATATACATATATATTTGAATCAAAGATTAATACCTGTAAAAATATGTCTCTATATGCAAAACAAATGTAACATATTTAACATAATTTAAATAAATAATGACTAACCAATTTCTTGATAGTTCTTTTAAGACAAAGTATAAAGTAAATACAATTATGATAATTTTTAATTCTCTGTTGTAATGTTTAATTTACCATTAATTAATTGCGATTAATTGTGATTAATCACAGAAAACTGTGCAATGAATATATTTTTTTATCCACAGCCCTAATTAAAATTCTTGTTATCAGATTACAGTTAATGAGATTCAGAAAAGTTAATTACTTTTAAGTACATTACGTGGGGTACACATATTTCTAAAATAATATTATTTATGCAGAATACATTAAAAATATGAATTATGTTCATAAACCTTATTTTGATTTCACTGAAATTTATTAAAATAGTTTTAGAAAGCCACTAAAAAGTAAAGTAATTTATAATGTGATTACTTCCAATAAATTAATCTGATTACAATTTTAGATAAGTATATAGTAATTTGTAGGATTACAGTACTTCTTTTGAGTAACTTACCCAACACTAGTCTGAGAAATATATAACCCAACCCCTAAACCTATACCTAACCAATCAGGTAGTGTTTTTCTCATAAATATGAATGAGTCTTCCCCTGCCATACTACATTTTGGAAATCTACCACTGGGCCGATGCGTCTCACACACAGTGCACGTGATGCAAATTTCGTGATCGGCAGATTCCAGACGGAGCGTCTGTGCGCTTCCTGATTTTTGTAACCATCAAATATTCTAACCTGTGCACCTCTCTGCACATGTGCAGTTAGCTGCAAATCAGATGGAATTTCACATAGCAGTTAGAGTGCACACATGTCACACGTGTTTGACTTTCTCACAAAGAAGGCACTTTGAGAGTTAGAATGCTTCAACGTGCGTGAGACATAATGGCAAGCAAAGAAACTAAGCATTCCCTAGGTGTAACAGAGCAACAGTCCAGCTGAAAGCAATATTTTTATCTTTATACTTCTTAACTATGGTGGCAGCAGTGGGCATGGTGCTTGCCGGAAGGCTGGCAGTGTCCATCAGTAAATTGGAGTACTGGGGCCAAGAGGAGACGAAAAATTGGTCCATTTTAAGGTGAGCTGTGGGAGCATGGGATATGATTTGAGCACGGAGCCCCACGGAGTGACATCACAAGGGAGGAGAGATGTGATGCGGGGCAAGGAAAAAAAGGGTAGTATGTCTGTGAGGGGCTAGAAATAGCTGGAGTTGGGGGAAAGGACACATTCAGAGACAGCGGAGCAGACTACAGCAACAGTGTCTGGAAAACGGTTATTAAAGTGGTGGATTAGTGTGACATAAGTGTGTACTACCAGCACAAACAAAGAGAGAACCGTTACAGATGGAAAGAAAATGTAGATAGGATGAATGCATTAAGCAGTGGTTCTCAACTGGTTTTGATTTAGGAAACATTTTAGGAATCCAAATTTAGGATTTTACATTACAGTCCAAAAAATATCTTATAATATATTTAACATGTACGCATATCAATTTCATAACAAAATTTCCTAAATTATAACTTTGATATATTGTTCAAAATTACAAACTTCAACTTGATGGGATTTTGTTATGACCTTAAAATGCGTAGGCTTAATCTTAAAATTAGTTTTACCCATCAAGTGGTGACCAACACAGTAAATTGCATATTGTACAAAAGTTCCCCCAAAAAATTAAATAATAATAATATTACCATGAACTGAAAAAATTATTAATATGACATGGGCTGAATTGGAGAACTGGCAAATTTGTTAACAGTAGAAGTGCAATTTACCTGTGAACCTGAATTAAATTTAGCCTGTGTAAAATTTTCTTTTACTTTGTTCATTTTTGTTCAAGGTTTTTAGGCATGACATGCTACTGTCCATGTTTGTTTAGCTTCTACTAAGTGACATATTAGTTTGTGCCACATTTGAGTAGAGTTTGATGCACAGACTTTGACGTCAACAAAAACAGACGAAAAGCATTTTTATTTCAGCCTTATATTATTTGTATTATATATATATATATATTTCAGACACCATCAGCACGCGGACACTTCACTGAGTGTATCACTCCGTTTGTGTTAGTGATGTTCCAAACTAAAATGTAAGAGCAGATGTGTTAAGAGCTGCAGTCTGTCTTTTTTTTGGGGGCATTACATATGTTAGCCAGCAGGTGGTGGCAAAAGATACTTTTGTGTGTAATTTGAGCCAGTCAGGTGACGTGAATTGAAGCATCTCTGCTTGGGAGTGGCAACAGGTGATCGCACACGCTCTGTCTCTGTCTCACTCTCTCTCCTCACTCTCTCTCTCACTCAAAGACACATCCATCCATGTTTATCCAATAACTTGTTCGAAACAGCACAAGCCGTGACACTATTTCTGAAGTGACATTTTTGAATTACTAATGAAGGCTTGGACACATAATTTGTTTTGAACCAGCAATGGCAGATTCTGATCCGCCGCGTAATAAAGTAGTTCCATGCACAAATGCGTTTTTTATGACCGTACTCAATTTTTCAAAACATTTTAAAATGTACTTACATTGAACCGTTGTATATAAGCAATATACACACTCGCAATCGTCTTGGTTACTGACGTAATCTCCGTTCCCTGATGGAGGGAACGAGACGTTGTGTCGATAAATTTACACTAGGGGCCGCTCCTGCGGAGCCTAGACATCTCTGATCTTGAGCACCGTCAATCCTTTTACACCCGTATGTCTGGGGGAGTGGCATGCAAATTCCACACGCCAATTTCCATTGGCCTTTTCTCAAGATCAGAGATGTCTGGGCTCCGCAGGAGCGACCCCTAGTGTCAACTCATCAACACAACATCGAGTGAGTGACAGATAGGGAACATGCTATATGGCCCTAAATCAGCACTGCTGTGATTACCTACGGCACTCGACCTGCAGGCAAATCACAGCAGTGCTGATACTCTTGCTTGTGCGATATTGCTTAAATGTATATAGAGAGTATATGATATATATTTTACATCAATATATCCTAAAATTTGCAACTATAATTTTATGACATTAATAGTATAACTATGCTTTTGTTATATTTTATTACACAGCTCTTGGGCTGATATTTCGGATTAACAACATCACATCTGGGGATAAAGTGAAATCCAACTGGTCATTAGGCTAATTTAAGTCATCTTTCCTACTTCTCATATCACTCTGTGGTTTCTACAAGTAAGATAATCAAATATTTAAATTCAAATCAATGTTCCATGTCCATTGATTTATTTATTAATTTATTCATCAAGCAGTCTTGAAATAATTTTAATAATGAGCAGTCAGAAAGACATTTTTGCTAAATAAACACCAACAGAACACACAAACCGGAGGTGGAATTCAAATCAACTCTGCAATTTTTGTCTTATCATTTAACATAACTTCAATGTAAATCTATATTTTATGTAAATGTAGGTTTTTATTTGGTAGGTAGCTGTGCAATAAGCGCCCTGTCTGGGATTATTGTCTGATAACGACTGGCTGACTGTCCATTTTCCCTCACTTATTGTTCATTTACCATTGTTACCATTAGTTACCATCTGTTCTCATTTGTGCGTGTTACCAAATGAGAACAGACTTGGTCCATTTTTGGGTCATGACTTTATACCACTGGTATAAAGCAACAGAAAGAGAACGTCAATTGGATAGACTGATGTTTTGAAATTATTTTAGAGACAAAGAGACAGAAATGCAAAAAAGAGAAGGAGGAAAGGTTTAAGAGCAGTCTGTCCCAGCATTAAACATCTTCTGTCATCTCATTTCCTGGCTGCCCTGTGTCCACAACGCAACATGGATGTCCCACAGACGACGCCATTACTATTTCAGATGGGAAGCAAAAGGCTTAAATAGCCAAAGCATTCTAAATCCTGATAACACTTTGTACCTGGAGCTCAGTCAGCATATTTATAGTGCCCAACAATTGCGCTCTCTCCCTCCTCCTTGTATTCAACCACCAAACACAAGAGTGCTTTGTAAGAGGGTTCTGCCCTGATTCCAATCTCTTCATGTCGCTCCTACTGATTGGGAGGGAAGGGGAAATAATCTGCCTAGATTGATGACAGCACACTGAATATGTTTGTGGTCTAACAGAGAGTGAAATAAGTTTGATCAGGTGGTGTCTCTGTTGTTTGTCTCTATCTCTAGTCAAGATAAACCCATCTGTGGAGACCATATAAAGGTGCATTGCTCACAAGACAATGAGTCAAGTCAATTGATCCACAATGTCTCGAAGAGTTGCATCAAGGGTGCATCTTATCAGATCGTTTAGAATCAGGGTTCCCACACCTTTGACCAATTAATTACCTTGACTTTTCCAAGACTGCACTACTGGAGTGATTGCACTCACACTGCACTCTAGCTCTCTAGCCAATTAAATATTTTAGTGAAAAGCATTACTCGTGAAAAGCATTACTCGCAAAACCCTTCACAATAGTAATGTCTAAGATTTTCACAGGACTTTAAGATTTTATTTATTTCCATGATTTTTCCAGGTCTGGATATCATACAGTAATGTTCAAATTTCCTAACGTTTACATGAATAGGTTTTCTTTGACTGTGGAAAGGCCAAGGGCCACACAAAGTAGGCTCAATTTAGCATCAGCTACACACTTTTCTATTGGTTTATTTATCAATTTGGTTTTTTTTACTTCTTTTATATTAATGAGGCAAGCAGAATATGCAATGCAATTTTAACACATCATGGAAACAAGTTTGGAAAAATGTACAGATTTTGCTGTTTCAGAAGGAAATTGGTAATTCTTGGTAAGTCATTTTGATCAACTCTAGACAGCAGCCATCACTCCAACACCTTATCCTTGAGTATTCATGCTAAATTGATCATTTGATACTAGAAAATCACTTGCCATTAAATAAAACACAGTTGAAAGATATTTGGTTCGTTAAATGAAGTTTAACATTGTCTTTGTGTTTGTTTTTGAGTTTCCACAGTATGCAATAGACTGGCATGTCTTAAAGTCAATATTAGGTAAAAAATTGCAAAACATTACAGCTTTCTCTAGAAACTCATCAGTCAAACCTTTCATACAAAGGTGTAACTACAGTCTTCAAAGACAAAGGACAACTGGATCTAACAAGGACAGAGCGAGATGTGGAAGGCCAGATGTGCAACAAAACAAGAGGATAAGTACATCAGTGTCTCTAGTTTGAGAAATAGACGCCTCACATGTCCTCCGCTGACAGCTTCATTGAATTCTACCCGCTCAACACCAGTTTCATGTACAGTAAAGAGAAGACTCAGGAGGCCTTATGGGAAGAATTGCAAAGAAAAAGCCAATTTTCAAACAGAAAAATCTAAATAAAAGGTTAGAGTGGGCAAAGAAACACAGACATTGGACAACAGATAATTGGAAAAGTGTGTTATGGATCTTAACCCCATTGAGCTTTTGTGGGATCAGCTAGACTGTAAGGTGCGTGAGAAGTGCCCGACAAGACAGACACATCTATGGCAAGTGCTACAGGAAGCGTGGTGTGAAATGTCACCTGAGTATCTGGACAAACTGACAGCTGGAATGCCAAGGATCTGTAAAGCTGTCATTGCTGCACATGGAGGATTTTTGAGTTGAAGTAGTTTAAGAAGTTCTGAAGAAGTTCAAATTGTAATAGTAATTTTTCATGTTATTAATGACTGAAATGTGTACCGTAATTTCCGGACTATAAGCCGCAACTTTTTTCCCACGCTTTGAACCTCGCTGCTTATACAATGACGCGGCTAATATATGGATTTTTCCCGCTTTCAAATGTTATATATATATTAAAAAAAAAAACATTCTGTGATGTGCTTAGTTTTTTGGCGGCGTGAAGCTTTCATTAGACCAATGAAATTACCGAAAGGGTTAAGGTCAAAACAACTTTTTTTGTTTACTGTTTAGATTAAATCGAGCGCGCTCAAACTTCCCATCATTCTGATTACGGTAGTAATTTTGTCACCCTCACCATGGCAAAGACATGGAGAAACGCATATGATGCTGCTTTCAAGTTGAAGGTGATTGATCTGGCTGTTGCACGGGAGCTTGGTCTTAATGAGTCGATGATAAGACGTTGGAAACAGCAGCGTGAGGAATTGACTCAGTGCAAAAAGACAACTAAATCTGAGGCTATTCAACTCCGACACCGAAGGAGATGACTTCAGTGGTTTCAGTGCACAGGACGAGGAAGATAGTGACCAATGACTTTCTTGGTAGGCTACTGTTTACTGCAAATGTTTTATTACAAGCCGTGTGTGGCAGCGGGTGCGTGGTCAAGCGCCGTCCGGAGAGAAAAGCTGTAAGGCGCTTACACCTGCGCTAAATTATGTCTAACACCGGTGTCTAATTTCAAGTGCCCTGCTTCACGTGTCCTTCTTGGGAAAACTGTCACACGGGCACCAGTGTGACAGTTTTCAGCAGGGCACTTGACATTCCAGGTAAGGCGTTTACCACAGCAATGTTTACAATCAATTTTATAAAGTTTCTCAATTCTTCTATGCGCCAACACTAGACTGACGTGTGTCACTCTCTCAGCTCTGTGGCTGCTGCCTTTTTATGCCGCTCTCCCCATGCTTACTGAAATTAGACACCGGTGTTAGACATAATTTAGCTCAGGTGTAAGCGCCCTTACCACTTTTCTCTCCCGGACGGGCGCTTGACCACGCCCCCGCTGCCACACCGTGTTTCGTTAAAGCCTATTTATTTTTGTTACAAGCCGTGTTTCGTTAAAGCCTGAGTAAAGTTCATTTGTTTCAATGTACCGGTAGGCACCTGCGGCTTATAGACAGGTGCGGCTTATTTATGTTCAAAATAATATTTTATTTAAAAATCAGTGGGTGCGGCTTATATTCAGGTGCGCTCAATAGTCCGGAAATTACGGTATTTGGAATTTAAACTATAAAAAAATTAATTATAGGTATCTGGCATACCTAGAGTTTTGAACAAGAGTGAATTAAAGATAATTGTGAGGTTCTACTAGCATGAAAGTACAGTTAAAGAGTAATTACGTGTTTGTACTAGTTGCTCCATTTTTGACATCTAGAATGGTATAAGCACTAGCAGTGTTGCCATTACCTGCTCCTGAAGAGCCACCTGGATGCTTTATTCCTCCAAGCTGATAGAGCGTGTCCTTGCGTTGGGAGCCCTCTTGTCCCACCTCAACTACCTGGACCTGCTGCAGGGGGGCACACCACTTCATGGTGTACTTGGGCCCCACTGGCACCAGACTGCTAATGTCAGGGGGGCCCCTGGTGGTGGAAAGAAGAACAATGTGATTAAATTGACCAATAAATATTCTCACACACAACATAGTAAAAAGCATATGAAAGACCTGGCCTGATCAGCTGAGGGTACGTAGAGCAGAGTGGGACCCCCCCAGCTGTAAGGTGTTAATGTTATTATTCATGTATTCTTGTAAAGCACTGGTATCACCTTGTTAAGATCTTCTAAAGGGCATGTCAAGCCATGCATTAAGAACAGAGACTTGCAGTGGAATTCAGCTCCATCGCAAGCTTTTTCACTTAGCTGTTTACCTTTTGCACTGCTGAGATGTGATCAATGGGGCTGTCATAGATAATCTATTTGAGTGAAACAGAGGAGCCCTTTATGCCTATGATCTATGGGGATAATTCCCATCTCTGTACCTAAACACCCTGCCATTTGTTCCCAGATAATGACGGCCCATTTGACTCTGCCCAATTGCGTTCTGTGCCTTAACCAATAGTAGCTAACCCCTTCTTGTTCACTGCAGCACATTGGGGTTGCATCACTGTAATGCTTCAGTAATGTTTAAGGAGGCTCCAGTCCATATTTAGACCATCTGATGAGCGGCAATCTGTAAGTGCGGACATAAGGGGGACGGAGTGACACAGAGAAAGCCAATTGACCTTGTCCAGGACACGTACTTGACGTTGATGTTGGCACAGATGAGCATGTCACTGAAGAGAAACACTTTCCGCTCCTTAGACTTGAGGACCTGTCCTCGCTCGCCGTATACCGTCTCAATCAACGTCTCGCACAGGATCAAAGAGCCCTGCTCAGAGTTCAGCGACTGAAGAAAAGATAGTATGGAGAGACTGATTACATGCAAGTCTTCTAAAATACAGGCTACCAATTACATGGCTGCACACATATTTAGAGGCTTAGGCGTAAGATATAAGACACTTAAAGGTTAATGGAAAGGCGGTAGCTATGTAAGGCTGGTACATCAAAACCCAATATATAACTAGAGCATAAACGTATATATGCTCCCTTAAAATACATGGTGAAAATCCAGTAAAAATATCCAAGCTTTCTAAACAAGATGTATTTACCTGAGAAGCAAAACTGCATGTGATATTAAAGGAATAAATAAAAAACGGACATAAAGGCAGCATAAAAGTGATCATACGGCTTGATTTTATTAATACATGTCTTCTGAAGCGATACAGTCCTTTTTGGCTGAGAAAAAAATAAGTTAATTGTTCATGTGTCAAGCACGAGGAAGATGCAAAAGAGAGGGCTGATGGCAAGATTTATAATAAAAAAGTAATTCTAACCCAAAACTGATCGTATCGCTTCAGAAGACATGGATAAAACCACTCGTCGTATTGATCCTGCTTTTATGTCCTTTTAGTAGTTTAAAAGTTTTGAACCCCATTGACTTACATTGTATGAAAACAAACAAATCATGCACATCTATTAAAACATCTTGGTTTGTTTTCAGCAGAAGATAGAAAGTCCAGCAGCTCAAATAAATATTCTGAGCTTGTGTTTGATCAGATCAGGAGAGTAGTTTTATAAATAATGCATCTGCTTCTGTAGCCTCGGCGCATCACACAATGAGTCGCCGGATCCAGAAGGAATTGGCAACACTGCTTGGCCTTTGTTGAAATGTATTGAGAAATTAGACCTTCAGTCAGTTAGATGCCTTGCTGCAGGCTTTTTCTTTTTGTTTTCTATAGTAAGAGCACCCCCCAAAGGCCACAGAGGCAAACAAGAAGTGTTGAAGGATAGGCATACTTTTCAAGGGACTTGAATGGGTTTTTATTTTTTAAGTTTGGACAGCTGTTGGTATGTGAGAGACAGAGGTTTATGTGATGTGCGTGTTGAAGAGAGACAGGGACACTGCAGTCATGCCCATGCACCATGTTATATCTCCTGGCCTATCTTAGGTCTGAGATAAACTGAGACAGAGAATTGATATTTCATCGAGTGTTTATGGGGTAATGGCAGGGGTTTCACATTAGAATTGAGCTGTCTCACTGCACCGAATGAAACAATGTGATTGGCCTGAGAGCTCACTTAAACCTACTGCATGAAGAAAACAATGGTGTGGTCAGAGTTCCTCATGACACATAAGATCAGTTGTACTCATAGGGACGTGGGTTCATTTCTTGTCTCTGGCCCATACTTTGTCACTCTCTACATACCCATGCTGAAAAACCAGTAGAGACGCAGAGGAAGAGAGAATTTAAAGGAATACACCGGGTCCAAAACAAGTTTAGCTCAACAGACTGGCATTTCTGGCATAATGTTGCTTACATAAATAAATGCCCGGGCAGATTTCTCTTCCCAGTCCAGCCCTGGTTACAGTGAGGCACTTACAATGGAAGTGAATGGAGCCAATCCGTAAACATTAAAGGGATAGTTTACACAAAAATGTAAATTCTCTCATCATTTACTCACCCTCATGCCATCCCAGATGTTTATGACTTTCTTGCATCTGCAGAATATAAATGAAGATTTTTATAAACATATCTCAGCTCTCTAGGTCCATATTCTGTTTCTCACCCACACCTATCATATCGCCACTGAAGATATGGATTTAACCACTGTAGTCTTATGGTTACTTCTTTCTTCCTTGATGTGATTTATGGAGCTACAAAGGTCTGATCACCATTCACTTGCATTGTATGGACCTACATGGCAATATAGCTGTTCTTCTAAAAAATCTTTGTTTGTATTCTGCTGAAGAAAAAAAGTCATAAATATCTGGGATTGCATGAGGGTGAGTAAATGAAGAGAGAATTTTCACTTTTGAGTGAATTATTCCTTAAACTTTTACGGATTGGTTCCATTCACTTGCATTGGAAGTGCCTCACTGCCACCCAGATTATTGATTCCCCCTTTTTTTTTTTTAAATGAGGGTAAGAGTCAATTTATTTCCTTTTTATTTTTTATTTTTTTCTCATATTCAACATTATGTCAAACATTCTGTTGATTGATTTAAACTTGTCTTGATCCTGAAATATTCTTTTAACTAAAAAAATAAAGAGGCTTTGTTCAGAATGTAATACAAGCTTAACGCACAGTCTATTTTTTTATACAAAATTGTATTTTTATTTTATTAAAAAGTTATTCCATGATAAACATTTTAAACAGTAGTACACTACATTTATAGCATGACCTAATCAATGCATTTAAGTGGCGTCCAGTTAAAATCTCAGATTTTTTTTTTTTTGTATTTATTTATTTTTTTAGACACACAAAACAAAGTTTTCAAGATTTATCCATTTCAACTGAACAGAAAATGTTCATCTAATTGAATTGCCTAATCATTAACTAAATAAAATGTATAAATCTTACAAAATGCAAGTTTTAATAATTAAATTTTATTCAAGAATATTCAATTCAATTAGATGGAAATTTGTTATTCAGTTGAAATGGATAAATCTTAAAAATAGGTTAAAATATTTTTTTGAGTGTAAAACAGATTTAACAACAGTTGACAACTGCATCTGTAATTACTTCCACTATATTCAACAAACTGGAAATGAAAGTTAAATTGATTGTGCTGCTTTGTACAATTTGTGCTTATGTGCTTAAGAGTATACATACTATCCGATCATTATACATGCTCAACCAATATTGGATTTTGCGATACAGAAATGATTAAAAAAGCAGATTACTGATTACTCATCCAATATGTTTGTTGAATTTGTTGAATGTGTTAGAAATGTTTGTCCTTATTGTGGTGGGCACAGACATAGAAGCCAAAAGAGTCAAAATTAAACAAAATCCCAGATGCAGTTTATTGTGCAACCAAAATTGTGTTTTGGTGCATTAAGCGGGACTTTTAACCATTAGACCGAAAAACACTGTGGACTTTTATTTTGAAATGTCCCATTTGCTCACACAAGAAGATAAGGAAAGCTAAATCTGCCCTCTTAGAATCATCTACAGCGTTTTACCATATAAAAACTATAGAGTAAACATTGTCATACTGTATAACAAGCATGAGCAAAATGGATTCAAAGTTAATAAACTTTTTTTTATTAGGCCTACACTAGTACGCTCACACTTTTCACAAATGTGTGGTTTTCCGGTATTACTAAAACAGACTTTTGTATTTTTTCTCTAGAAACAACATCAATCAAAATCAACATGAACTCAACAATCAGTAAAGTTTCTATTATGGCAATGGTTCATGTGTCTGTTATTATAACATCCCAAATATAATCTTGCATTAATCGATAAACAGTGTGGGAGACAAATGAAAACTCTACATGAAAGCATTTACAAAATTAAGGTTTCCATAGCCAATACATTCACCAGATGAAGGGTTTTGTATATTGCACCAGATGACGTTTTTATTGTTATGCACCAGATGAAGTTGATAATGAGGTATGTGCTGACTATCGGCGGACTATCTTTGTTGAGTTCTGCCAATAACCGAGATTCAAAAGCAGCTACTGGCACCAAATAATTGGCAAAAATGATTAATTGTTTGACCTCGAATACATACTATAATCTACATAAATTAAAAGTAGGAGGGTACTACACTATTCTGAACATAGCCAAAGAGAAAGAGAGGGAAAAGAGAGCGTGAGAGAGATGCAGACCAAAAAAAGAGAGTGAGACAAATGACTGCAGTGGAGGAAGGCAGGAGACACGGAGATAGACAGAATAAGAGAAAAAGCAAGTGAACCGAGCAAGAGATACAGAAAGTAACTGATGTACTGAATAACATCCTGATATAGCATTTAGTGTATATAATACTGCATGATGCGTCGATGCGGTGCAGATGCAGGTGGTGGTCCAACATTGTAAATCTAGTCACCATATACACAAATGCATTGAAGGCTTTTGCACGTTTTCAAGAATGAACACTGATGTTGATGAGTTTGCAGTTCAGTGTAAAAAACTTGTGTCACTGTGCAAACTGAATGATTAAAAATTGCAACTTTTTTTTTTTTTTTCCTGCATGCAGCCTTGAAAAGACTTCATTCAAGCTGTCAAACCACAAAAAGACAAAGTTGTAATACGGAAAGTACATTGTGTTGTCTTTATGAAAGATGCATTTACACAAGATATCATCCAGTGATGCTAGATTAAATAATCAAGGACCTTTGATAATGATTTGGGACGAATTTAATGGAAAACTATACAAGTTGCGCTCTGTGGCATCACAGAATTAAGCAGCCTCCAGAGTCGTCGCTGGACAGTGTGCATACCTTCATAGACAACAATTGTTTCTAATTTTAGAATGCATTGTATCATCTACCAGACGCGTCTGGTGTGCGACCCCCTTTAATTAACCTTGGTGCTCACACTTTACCAACGTTGTGTTGATAAACATGTATAAAGAGACAAAAACTATTGTGCAACGATTAGCCCTATTTATATATATAAAAAAAATATTGATCTGTTATAAACAAATAATCACAGGGAAAATGTTCTGATTATCAATGCGTGAAAAAGACATTGATCCCAAGCCTTATAGATGGTTTTCAAAACGACTACAAAATAAAACATTTATTTATGGAAATTAACAAGGCTCTCCTACTGTATGTCATGAGGCTGCAAAACCTTTTAGGTTCTAATTTTAACCTTTATTTTTAAGAGTGTTGTTGGGTTGTTATCGCAATGTGGTACCATTACATTATAACCAGTGTATAACCAATGTAACACTGTTGTGATTGCATCTATCACAGCTAAGTAATTGTTTGTGTGTGTGTGCGCACGCGTGTGTGTTTTCCTCACCTTGCTGAGAGAGCGGTCACTGACACAACGAGCCAGCTGCTGCGTCTCAGTGATTTGATCAGCCACCCTTTTCTGCTCATTCAGTTTCTCAGCAAGGGTCTCCAATTCAGTCAGAGCGAGTTGCAAGGGCAGCCTGTCCACATGGCCAGTGGGAGTGTTCTTCAGCATGTCCTAAAAAGAGCGGGAGACAGAGAGAGAGAAAGATATGTCATGCAACAGGCAAATAAAACTAGACTAAATTTATGCACACTTATGTCTTACAGAATAGAATAGAACAGAATTATTTTATTTCCACACAGCAAGGCTGGTTGAAATTGTTGTAGGTACAGCACTGTAACAACATTTAGCTTTCTTAATTACTTGTTCAAATTAATGTAGACAAATGAAGACTTTTAGATGAATATTTCTGCTCTGTAGGTCCATACAATGCAAGTGAATGGGTGCCAACTTTTTGAAGCTCCAAAAAGCACATATAGCCATCATAATAGTCATCCAAATGACTCCAGTGGATTTATTAATGTTTTCTGAAGCAAAACGCTAGCTGTGTATAAGGAAAAAGTTCAATATTTAAAACTTCTTTACTAAAAATTCACAAGGGTTGAGGTCAAGCGTGTTAGCAAGTTCACGCGATAACTGACGCATGAAATATGAAAGAAAAAAATAGAAGTGCAGTGTTGTCTACAACAAAGGAGCATAGATGCTGGTTTGGATACATCAGCTGCAGAGCCATCTTGGAACAGACAACAAGGAGAGCTGTTTGAATCAGTGGAGTGGGAGGAGGACATGCCTCAGACCGAGTTCCTTGCTCAGACCGCCACATATACAGTTTTTGTGTCGAACTAGGATTGCGGTCCATAGAAACAGCTGCTAATCAGGGATCTACTTATGAATCTCTATGCAGAGGAGGCACTTACGTCACATGAGAGGCAGTTTGAACTCCACCCTCGTCAATGTACAAACCTCAAGCTGGCCGGAAGCAAACATTTTTAGTAAAAATAGATTAACATATTGATCTATATCTTGAACACACCTAGCGTTTTGCTTTAGCATTAACTAGACCACAGGAATCATTTTGATTATTTTTATGATGGCTATATGTGCTTTTTGGAGCTTCAAAATGTTGGCACCCATTCACTTGCATTGTATGGAATACACTGTTCTAGTGTGAATAGAGAGGGGCAAACATAACAAAATGAGTATTTCAAATGATACCATATTAGTGTGCATGCGGCCTTTGTTTACTTTGCTTCATTTATAACCGTTACTTTATTTCATTTTAATGTATTTTTATTTTGCACCACTAATTTTTATTTTTTATTTTTTAAAGGTATAGTTTATCCAAAAATGAAAAATCTGTAATTATTTACTCAATCTCATGTTGTTCCAAACCAGTGTGACTTTTGTTCTTCTGTGGCAAAACAAATGACGATTAAATTCTGAATCTTATCCTCACTCAGAAAAAAAGATGCAATGAAAGTGAATGGTGACTAAAGCTAACAATTCGCCTAATATCACCTTTTGGGTTTGGGACAACATGAGGGTGAGTAAATGACAGAATTTTCACTTTTGGGTGAACCACCTCTTTAGTATTACTTATTTGCTGTATTGTCATTTCAACCTCATTGAATGCAGTGATGCAAATGTACCATTTTTGTTGTGCCAAGAAACAGATATAAAAAAAGAATAATAATAATAAGCAGAGTGGTGGGAGGTGGTTAGGTGATGGGTTAAAAGAGAGAATGAGGTAATAAGAGAATGTGAGGGTGAAATGGCAATACGATGATAAAGGAAAGAACCCAAATGAAAGGGAGTATCACAAAATCATTTGAGGAAGCTAATGCCAGAGCGTAATGGGTGCACCTCTACGGCACAAAGAACACATTAGCCATTGTGATGTACTATAGTACTATTACTATTCATTTGAAGCTGGTACCTTTACACCCACTCAACAGCATCAAGAGAGGGTCAAATTAAGAGCACCGTCTCAAATTCTGGAGACAAACATGTTATCAACCCTATGGGAATCATTACAACAGAGCCGTGCCATTGAAACAACAACCTTTGACAAGCCCTCTCTGAAAGACAGAGGATAGAAGAGGGAACAGTCAGTGTCGACAACCCAACAGTTTAGATTACGCAAAAATGTGAAACTATTTATGACACCCGTTAAAGGAGTAGATCTCCCAAAAGTGACAATTCTGTGATCATGTAATCACCTTCATGTCATTCAAACCTAAACAATATTTTCTTTGTTACATGGAACACAAAAAGAAATGCTCTTTTCCATACAAGGAAAGTGGAAGGTGATTTATACTGCCAATCTGTGTGCATATATTCCAAGCTTTCTCTGAAGTCATGCTTTTTGCGAGGAACATGCCACAATTCAAGTCGATATTCACCGATAACCTTGTGTAATCGCACTTGTGTTCAATGATGAAAATTGATGCCAAATGTGACGTAATTGAAGGTAAACCAAATTTGTTGTTGTAGTCCAGGAGCAATCACAAATCATTCGATGTTTTGAATTGAACGCAAAAAAGAATAGGATTTGAGAGCTGTGGCAGATGGGAAGATTATCAGCGAATAACTACTTAAATTCCGGTCAGTTCATTTCTTTAGAAGACTGCAATATAAAGATGTTTTGTTGTTCTTTTTGGAGCTTGGCAGAATAAATCACAATCCACTTTTACTGTATGGAAAAGAGAAGCTCAGACATTCTCCCAAAGATCTGCTTTTGTGTTTAAGGAAAAAAGAAAATTATATTTGGGATGAGTTTGCAGTGACATGGGGAGTGAAGACTATGTACTGTTGTCCTAGCGACTGGGGTTCAAAACCGTGTTTCTTCCCGCTCTTTTTCCCAGCCGATTTTCTTGTTTCCACTTAATATTTCCTTTAATACTACTTAAAATATGATATAAAAATGAATATAAATGTTGATTTCATCACAGTGATTTGGTCACTGTGAATGTCTGGGGGTGCACAGAAGGGTTTGATCTGGAGGCGGGTCTGTCGATCCCACTCATTCTCCTGTGTGAAACCATGGTTACTGTAGTAAAACAAAGGTTATTTTTCTAAGCTAAGGTTAAGGTCAGGTTTAGCAGGAGGGGTTAATGTAGTGTGTAGTCTGTAGTCTGTGGGACACAATAAACACACTGCAGTGATGCTTATACTGTATGTTAGTATGTCAATATCGGTGCAAATAGTATCTGCCACTATTTGCATCAGGGTACAATTATTTTTGCTCCAAGGAGCAAATAGCATAAGCCAAAAAAAATTACACACTTCTGGTAAATATTTTTTGCTTGAAGTAGGCCACAAAAGAAAGCTAAAAAAGATAAAAGAGAAGTCTTAGCCAGTCTATTTATCTTTATCTTCTCATATGTTAGCTCTAAAGTCTGAGCTTCAGGAAAATTCCTTAATCGCATTCATAACATATCTATCAAAATTCGTGCATAATCGATGCCTATTGAGGTATGAAGTGTCGCAGCTCTTCCCGAATGGGAAAGTCCGGCTCAGAATTCCGTGCTTGTTCTTTGTCCCTTAAAAGGAACATAAGCGAGGGAGGGACAAGAGAGAAAGCAAGACGGAGTGAACAGTCCTGCGGTGGAACAGTGACATTTCACTCTCATCTGAGACCGGCTGGTTGCAGAGGTCAGCGGGATATTTCTGAATTAGTTTCTGTTATTGCACTGACATTTCAGCACGTGATGTGCATGCGTAGACAAGAAATGGGCGTGAAGGGATGGTGCTGTTTTTATATATTTCCCATTTATTTAAGCAGGTTTGTGGTTTATTCCAACCTGATCTAATGAGAAGTCATAATAATAAAAGTACGAGATGGCACATTCGTAAGAAATCATAGTTGGCCGTAGGAGTTGGTATCACTTTTACTACCATACGCTAAAATAAACGGACCAACGAACAATGATTTTATCATTTTTCTTCAATTTAATCCCTACACCAAACCAAAAACGAATCATAAAATGTGACCCCCTTAGCCAAACCCTAAACCCAACCATGACTTTAATATCTTTTTAAAATATCTTTTGCCTACCACAGAAGAAAGAACACTTCTGGGTTTGGAACGAGACGAGGGAAGTGCATCACAGGATATTGACAAACATCTGTCATTTGAACTGAATAAATAAATATGGAATGAGTCATAAGATTTGTTCACTGACATTTATTATCGTAAGATAAAGTGTTGCCTAAGAGGCTTGCTCAAAGTTCATGCCTGTGATGTATTGATGTGAATAGGCCTGTCATGATTATTAAATCAATCTAACCATGATTATTGTACACATTATATTATCCAAATAAGCAAATTTAAGCTAATATAGAAATGCCATGAACGCACATTTTTGTCTCATTTCTGGGGTTATTGCATTATGCCAGCGCTTCAAATGAACGCAGACCATCTCCTGCACTATGGAGTGCACTCAGAGTAGCATGACATAGCATAATATAGCATAGCATAATATAGCATAATATAGCATTGCATAATATAGCACAGCATAGCATAATATAGCATAGCATAATACAGCACAGCATAGTGTAGCATAAAATAGCATAGCATAATATTGCATAGCACAATATATCATAGCATAATACAGCACAGCATTGCATAATATAGCACAGCATAGCATAATATTGCATAGCATAATATATCATAGCATAATACAGCACAGCATAGCATAATATAGCATAATATAGCATTGCATAATATAGCACAGCATAGCATAATATAGCATAGCATAATATAGCATAATATAGCATAGCATAATATAGCATTGCATAATATAGCACAGCATAGCATAATATAGCATAGCATAATACAGCACAGCATAGCATAGCATAATATAGCATAGCATAATATAGTATAGCATAATATATCATAGCATAATACAGCACAGCATAGCATAATATAGCATAGTATAATACAGCACAGCATAGCATAATATAGCATAGCATAATATATCATAGCATAATACAGCACAGCATAACATAATATAGCATAGCATAGCATAATATAGCATAGTGTTGTGTAGCATTGCATAACATAACACCTATACAGGTTGGCTGGGTTAAAAAAGCAACAATGTAAATGGACCAAGACTAGGTTTAACCAAACAGCGAGAGTTTTTGGAAAAAAAATTATATTTAAAATATTATTTTTCTTGTCATTATACCCACAAGCAATATTTTTAAAAGTTTTTAAAGGAAATTATACATCCCTATTTATTAAATGATCCAAGTTAAATATGGATAAATGACTTTTAAGATGACAATCACTTTAGTATGACAATTTGTATGCAAATGAATCATCACAATCGTGAAAGCCAGAACAGAGATAATGAATGGTCATAATCGCAATTATTTGAATGACAATTCATTATCAGCCAAATTTCATAATCGTGACAGGTCTAGATTTGAAATAATTTTTGTTGATAGGATGGAATTAACAGTCATACCATATCATACGATTTCGGCATCTCATATGAATTATTTCATACGAGTTTTAACAGGGCTGTTTTGGTTTATTGTAGTTCTCTATAAAAGTATCAGCCCTTGGATACCATGATGTGCACACCCAATGTTTTATCATGGCAGTGAGCCAGAAGAACATGGGACTCTGAGCCAATAGGTTGCCAGAAGACCTGGCATGGCCTTAAGTTGTTCAGTTTCTAATAGACTTGCTTGGCAATCAATTTCTAGGCACTTGAAGGAGCGTGGCCCCTCAAGCACTCTGAATGACTGCACTGTGAGAATATAGTTACTGGGTAAATACTGACCTGCAGAAGAAGGATGAACTGAGGAAAACGCTGAATAGGCTTCACCATCAGACCGTAGAGTGTTATGCGATCAACGCTGGATGCCTGCTTTTTCTGCAAACGTAAAAAGAAGCACCCACTTATTGAGAGGGAAAGAAGGGTAGACACAGAAGATTCTTGGCACTCAAGGAAGTCAGAGAGGTGGGTGGAGGTTAGCATTATACTAATAATTCTTTGGTTCCAGCCAGCAGACTTTAGCAGTCATTAGACAGCGCACTGTCAGAGAGTAGGTGTGCTTGAGAGCCCTCCAGCAGGCCCAAGGATATCAGAGTACGGTCAACTGTGTATTTCAAAATCTTTCACAGGTATTAATCACAGGTACTATACCAATTTTGGTACAGTAACTTCATCTGAAGCAAATATTACTGCCATGGAAAAACTACAAATAATGTTTTGTTTTCATTTACAGTAAAGGGATAGTTCACCCAAAAATGAAAATTCTCTCATCATTTACACAACCTCATGTCATACCAGATGTGTATGATGTTCTCTCTTCTGCAGAACACAAATTAAGATTTTTAGAAATATATCTCAGCTCTGTAGGTCCATACAATGCAAGTGAATGGGTGCCAAAAAAATGTATGTATAAAATTGAAGCATAAAAGTAATCCATAAGAATCCAGTGTTTTAATCCATATGTTCAGAAGTGATTTGATATGTGTGGGTGAGAAGAAGATCAATATTTAAGTCATTTTTTGCTAGTAATTCTTCTCCCTGCCAAGTAGGGGGCGATATGCATGAAGAATGTGAATCACCAAAAACACAAGAAGAAGAATGTGAACGTGAAAATGAAGATTGACTGAGCAGGGGGGAGAATTTATAGTACTATAAACTTAAACATTGATTTGTTTCTCACCCAACCTATCATATTGCTTCTGAAGACATTGATTGAACCACTGGAGTCTTATGGATTAAGTTTATGGAGACTTATGTGGTTTTTGGAGCGTCGACATTTTGGCACCAACTCACTTGCATTGTGTGGACCAAAAGAGCTGAGATATTCTTCGAAAAATCTTAATTTGAGTTTAGCAAATGAGCAAATTTTCATTTTTGGGTGAACTATTCCTTTAAGTGTACAGATAACCTCAGTTATCACATTTACAAGGTAAAACATTTTAAATCATATAAGAGCAACACTTAAAACTAGGGTATATTCAGAGTTCAAATATGAGTGGCTTGACTGATATGATCTAACCTCTCTAAGCTACTAAAATGAATGTCTACAAGAGGGAGAAAATGACAGGAGAATAAAATACTCTAAAGTTAATATTCCATAAAGTAACACCTCCACAGAGGCAGACAGACGTTATTTAAGGTAGAGCATGTCAAAAGTGTTTTAGCAGCTATTAGAAACAAAGACTAGCTCTTACCTTGAGGAACTCCAGAAATGCGGGCTTAGACATACAGGCTTTCTTAATCATGGCCATGGCACCGGTGAAGTTATTGACATACTCACTATATACGTCCAGCACCATGGACTTGGAGAACTAGGATTAGAGAGGAATGATTAGGGAAATACATTTCATAAGGTTATGTTCATTATGTTTATTGCACTCACAATGGACCGTTTGTCTTTATCAGTGGTGTTTCTTTACCTTTGGTGTAACTTTGGAAACACCAGCATTTCAATAAACTCTTAGTAACATAATTTCTACAACATTGTCTTTAGGCTGCTCGAAACTGCTAGTCTAGGATGAGTTTCTCCTACCCAAATCCAAACTTTATCAATTAGTGAGATGGGACTCTAGATTAGAGACGGCAGGCAACATTGCCCTACACTGTTTACTGTATGTGTGTGGAGAGAACTTAAAATGTATATATTTTAAATATGCATAATTGTAAATAATTACATTTTAAATGATTTTTTAATATATATATATATTATTAAATGTAAATATGTATAATTAAAAAAAAATTTTTTTAACTGATTTATGTTTTAAATATGTTTTATAAAAAAGTATTACATAAAAAAGGTTATTTATACAATTATAAATACATGTTTTTATCATTTATATAATTCAGAATGATTAAAATTACGGTGGCATTAAAAAACAAGCTTATCGGAGCAAATTGAGATCAGGATCCATATTTAAAAGTGCACTAATTCATTTAATTTTTATTTTGCACTCCTCCCATCTCAGCAACTTGGGTCTCATCTAGAATTCCGAGTTTCCCACTTGAACTTCTGACTTCACCGGGTCATTCATTTGTTCGGAATTGTTACGATCCCGTGTTGTCTGCCCCGTGTTTTCTGTCTCACTCTCCATTGATCACGTTCCATGTCACGTTTTCCTTGTTGTCCGCCCGTGTTTCACTGTCCTTGTATAAACTACACTTCCCGTCTTTCCCGGCCCTCATCACCGCTGTCACAGCGTTATTGTCCGCACCTGTTCGTGATTTTGTTATTACCGTGTCTGTCTATTTAAACCCTGTTGTTTTCCCTTTCCTTTGTCGTTCGTTGTTTCGTTGCATGTTTGCGTTCCATGTTCTTCGGGTTCTCTGTTTTCGTTCGAGGTTTCCCTGCCCTTTATGGATGTTTCCCCAACCTGTTTAGCCCCTTTATGTTTTTCCATATTTAGTTTATTTTCCCATCGTGGACTTTTCATTTGTTCCTGAGTTTGTTTATTGCCAAATAAAAGCCGCGTTTGGATCCGCACCTCCCGTCTGCCTTCTCTTGACTTCCCAAACACGTTACAGGAACTCAGAGAGAACTCGGAGTTCACTTGAAGGACTCGTGCTGCTGTGTACCAGGAGACCGGGGAAGAGCAATCTTTTCAACATTACAATATCTTTATTTTATGTTACCAACATTCAAATAATCTCAGAAATAATGAAATAAAAGTTTAAAGCCGTTACCGTTTGAACTGGCTGTTTTGATGTGGCAAAGATTTATTTTATTTTTTTTATAGTTAAAGAGGAGTCAGAACTGGGGCCTGGATAGCTCAGCGAGTATTGACGCTGAATACCACACCTGGAGTCGCGAGTTTGAATCCAGGGTGTGCTGAGTAACTCCGGCCAGCAACCAGCCAGCCAGTCTCCTAAGCAACCAAATTGGCCCAGTTGCTAGGGAGGGTAGAGTCACACGGGGAGCTCCTTGTGGTCGGAATTAAGTAGTTCTCGCTCTCAATGGTGTGCGTGGTAAACTGTGCGTGGATCGCAGAGAGTAGCATGAGCCTCCACATGCTGTGAGTCTCCGCAGTGTCATGCACAGCGAGTCACGTGATAAGATGCGCAGATTGACTGTCTCAGAAGCGGAGGCAACTGAGACATGTCCTCCACCACCCGGATTGAGGTGAGTAACAGCACCACCACGAGTACATACTAAGTAGTGGGAACTGGGAATTCCAAAATTGGGGAGAAATGGGGATATAAAAAAATAAACAAAAAAAAAAGAGGAATCAGAACTGGAATTGTTGAAGTCATAACAGGGCATACATCCAGATGCGCAAGTACTTTTTGGGCATTTTCAAGAGTCAATTCAGGTTCCTGGTTTTCAGAGGTAAAGTTTTCCAATGCACAGTACTGCAACTTCAGCCATAATTTTTCACTCTGCAGTACTGCATTGTGCTTCTGGGAATTAAAGACCAACAGTGCAAATCAATAAAAGCAGGTCAGAGGGGCCAAGCGCTCTCTTTTAACAGACAAATAATGAGAACTGCCTATGGATGCTTTCTGTAAGGAGGGTCACTACAGGAAGCTTATTCATTAGTCCATTAGACACCCTGCGGCCCAGAGATGCTAACACACTTTATCTGCCCTCACAATGGTTGGAGACAGCAATCGTCACTCATAGTAATTGGCTACGCTTTTGAAGTAAACCAGAGCGGAACGCTGTTAGTAGACAAAACACTTGCCAGCTCTATTAACATTAACCTCAGAGCACTATAATAACACACAATGCTCTAGTTAAATATGCATGGTTTTTTACAGTGTGGTTTGCTTCAGAGTTTAGATTAGGGATCAGTACTTTCACTACATTGGGCCTAAAAGCCTGACTCAACATACTGTTTGTTATTTTATTTTTTCATTTTTTTACCGAATCAACTATGCGGTTGAAAACAAGAGCTCCGGACAACGTGATAGAGAGTGCTACTATATAAGCTTGTCACTTAACAATGAGTTTAATCCGCAAACAGTCATGAAAACATTAAATGTGACTCCTACAGTAAAATAAGAGAGTCTGTAATGTTAACAAAATGGACATAAAGCTGTATAGTGCATATAAAGGAATAGTTCACCTGACAATGACAGTTCTGTCATCATTTACTCACCCTCATAAACCCAAATGCCATCACCATTAGCCTCAGTCACCATTCACTTTCATTATATGGACGTGAATGCTGACTGAGAGGAACTACTGTGAACAAGCTTCTCTTAGTGCTCATGAACATGCAAGAAACGTCAAGATTTCCGCTGAAAAATGACATCAATTTTGGATTGTTTCTCAATAAAACCTACAGTATGCCTTCAGAACACTTGGACTATGACATAGCAGCTGCATTGACTACTTATATTATATTCTTGGGTCCAGTTTTTAATTGGAATGAAAAGTAAGTCAGTATTAACTGCCATTGTATTAAAAAACTGTTGAATTTGAAAATGGGGCCAACATGAGGGTGAGTAAGTGATGACATAATTTTCTTTTTCGGGTCAACAATTCCTTAAATAATGATTTCAAATCTATTCTTCTTGATTTCTCAGGTTTGTGTTGTATAATATGAATTATAGACAAAATACATTATTTCCAATTGCTAAACTAAACCTTACCCATCCTAAACAGTCTATAAACAGACATGCGCTCCCGAGTACTTTCATACTCACTGAAGCTACAAAGAGGTCCCCAATTTTTTCACTTGTATCCCATTCGGCCACCCGGGATGCCAGGGCAATCTGGAACATCGAGTGGCACTGCATGATTTCCCACAGACGGAAGAAAATAGGCCGTATTTTCCTGATACTGAGGATCCGAGGCTCCGCCTCCATCAAAGGTCGTTGGTATTCCTAAAGAATCATACGAAATGTAGATTGCATTTCTTATACATGCTACCGCTCTAAAGGTGACATTTTTTTCTTGCATTTACTCATGGGAAATTATTTCATTTACAGCTCTTACTTGCTTCACCTTGACAAGGGAGTGAGATTACAAATGCGTTGAATTAATTTTGAATGGCGTCTCAGTGCATTACCTATTTCATTCATTTGAATACAAGATTCAAAATGTCCAATTTGCATATATGAATACATCTTCGAAATAACGCATGTCTTTGATACATGGAGATGTATGCATACTTATGGAGCTCTTTCAGGACATCTTTTCTGAATCAGTCGGCCTTGTTTTAAATTGTATGAACTGTCCTCTGCTTTAAGCTATAGGATGTTAGACAAATTCCTCTGAACAATAAAGTAATACACAGGTTTCCAAATATTCTGCAAGGTTTCTGATTTATACATTTGTCAAGCTCCCACACTATATTTCTTAGTCCCAGAAAACTATGAACTCCTAAAGATTTTAAAGTTTAATCTCTAAAATGTTAAAGGAATGTTTTTCTGGGTTCAATACAAATTAAGCTTATTCGAAAAAATGTATTTAGACTCACCCCTCTTCTTTAAAAAAAGTAACAAATTAAAGTTATAGAGAGGCACTTGCAATGGAAGTGAATGGGGGCCAATTTTTGAACATTAAAATTCTTACCGTTTTAAAAGTATACCCACAAGACGTAATGGATATGCATATAAACATGATTTCTGTGTGATAAAATTTACAAACCTTTTCTGTGTAAATTTATAGCCAATTTTACAACTTCGTTACCATGACAATGTAATGTCAACAAACCCTAAAACCCTAAAATGACTGTAAAAATGAAAATGTAAACAACTTTACAGCTCAAATAACAATTTTAATGTATTTTTTTACAGAAGATATAATGTAGGTGCTTTTTAAAATTATAAGCTTCATATTATTTATAGCCTTTAAACCCTATAAAAATGGGCACCCATTCACTTCCATTGTAAGTGCCTCACTTTAATCCAGATTTTTGCTTTTTTAAAGAAAAGGAGGGTCCAAATACATTTGTGTGGTTACCAACATTGTCCCTTATATGCTGTCGATTGAGCTGAACATTCCTTTAAATACTGTGCTCCCTATGATACCAACTCTGTCTGCCCTACAACAAGTCTCAAATTTTAATGAAACTCGGCTAAATATTTGCTCAGGCTTGAATTCCTCAAATTGCGAAACAATCTGGATAATGCCCATAAATAAGCTACAAGAGCTAATCTTTAAAAGCCAAGACTCTTTGCTAGTTAGACTGTGGACACAATAGATTTTTCATGCCTTCTCTCTTCCCTACCCTATAGTCTCCACCGCTAATGAATTATCGACAAAGAGAAAATAAGACAAAGGATGAGGCGATGGGACTATTTATTTTTCTAAAGATACGTCTGGCCAAAACAGCATTACTAAATTTAATTACGTGTCCCGCCCCCCTGGTTTTGGGGCCCAGTTCTATCTAGTCGCTAGTCACCGAGAACGTGTCTAGCATGTTATAAAGAGAGCAGGAATTGTAAATTACACCTGACAGAGCTTTGATTTGACAACAAAGCTAGATAAGAGCGATTCTGAATGACTAGATTTCATAGAGCGTAAAGCTGTCATTGATCTGTGATTCGATTTCAGACGGTGCCTCTGCCTTTAAAGGAGTGTGATTACATACTTTTCTCTGCAGCTCTTGCGGAGATACGAATTACGTGTAACAAAACTCCTCACTATGAAACCCACCAAACCTGCATGCTTCTTTTAAAGGGTGTGAATGTGAATGCTAATGACAATTTATAGTGTTGTCTGTTGTTTAGTGGCTTTCAGATTCGAGAGGAACATCAGCATCGTCTGTAATCCTTTCATGTGCTCTTTCCTTCCAATCAGGACAACTATTTAACCATTTCAAGTAAAACAAAATGAGGCATTTTGACTGATATTTTAACATAGCATTTTAAGAAACTCTAAAAGAGGCAATTGGATTTCTCTTCTAACCACTCTTTTGGTTAGAAGAGAAATTATACACAATTCGATTACATTGAACTTTTTCAGTACTTTTATAATTATGAATTTCTTAATTTTTGACATAAAGAGGACTTTTGTGTGTAGGACATGTTTTGTCCCTCATCTCAAGAATCAGTTTAAATGTAGCCCACTTCATCCTTTCACAAGCTGTTTTACCAGTTTTGCCTGCACAGCTGTTCTTGGCCCAAAAACCATTCGTCTTACCTGTAGGATCCGTTTCAGAGAGTCCAGGTAACTCCTCTCACTCTGCACAATTGAGCCCAGAATATGGCGTCGGACAATCTGTGGAAAAGATAAAGACATTGTCATCCACAAAGACAGCCCTAGTTAAGGCGGGTGCACACTGTATGATTTAAAATAGTCCTTTACGATTGTTGCTTGTCAGACTGTATGATATGAACGCATTGATATCGCCATGACACACTGTGCGACGTTATGTCAGACTGCACAATACACATTGTAGCCGACTGTGGTCCCAATAGTCCCGATCGGTGAACGTGACTCAAGTTAAGGGAGTGTTGCGGAATAGAAGCTAAATGGCAAAATTTGCCCACCACGGAGGAGCAAAGAAAGTCAGGACATCAGCACTTCCGTTGTTCCAATATCACTCCATCACGAGCATAGGCTAACACTGTAGCCTAAGCTCTGTATTATATAATTCAGATAATAATGCATGTTGCTGACATGTTACACTTTTCTCGAAGTATTTTCTGATTATACATTTTTATATAAAATGTAAAGAAGAAAAAACATTGAAAGTGCTTGAGTAGAGTGATAACTGGGCACAAATGATGCTATGGTGGTGCAAACGCAGAGCAGGTTTCTTTCCAAGTGAATTCGGGTGCGAGAGAGGAGCAGAATATCTCATCTGGCCGTCGTAATAGCAGTCACACTATACGCTACGATGCTAAATTTCAGACACTGCCCAAATTTCGTCGGAGGCTGAAGATCATCACAAAGGCTATTAATCAGCCGTCTGTGCACATGTCACACTGAACATTGTAAGATTGCCGATTTTGCCCTGTGACAAGAGAAATCCTTTAGGATTCCCGAAATTTGTCTCAGACGGCAGAATTGTGGCCAAAATCATTCAGTGTGCACCCGCATTAAGGGTTACATTTTATAATAATAGCACATGGGTAGTTGAATCATTACATGTCCAGCAACGTTTCTTTCAATCAACATCAAGATTTTAGGTTACAGTTTATCTGCAGTCATAAGGGAAAGTGCATTTTTAGGTGCTGTGTTACTTATCACCATTTTAAATACATTTGAAAAGCATTTTTTACCATTTTTAATCACCTTTATGCCTTCACTAGTTCATTTTAAATGGTCCTTGCGTTGATTTACCATGTAGCATCTCTATTAATATAAGGTCATAAATAAGGGGCCGAAATTTGACACTCAATAATCATTTGAGGAATCGATAAATCAATAATGCATTCAATTATCAATATGTAGATACTGTAAGAAAAAAAAAGGCAAATTAAAAGTGCCATTAACAATAACTTATTACATTTAAAAAATATATATCTTTAAAATATGTCATATTTATTTGTATTATTATTTCTATATTATAAATTACAAAATGTGACTGAATGATTTATTTTCATATGTTTATCTCAGGATGTATTAATTGATTAAGTTTTTTATTATCAAATTGCAAATTATTTGATCTATTTGTCTGAATGTTGATAATTTATTGCTTGATTTTTTTTATTGAATTTTCAATCTATCTATCTGTTTTTATTTTGATTTATCTATTTTTTTATTATGTGATTTATTGCATTTTTAGATGATTTGTAGGTTTCTCAAATAATTATTGAGTGTCACATTTGGGTCCTCTTATATATAAAGATGAAAAGATAGACAGACAGACAGACAGACAGACAGATAGATAGATATACAGACAGACAGACAGATAGATAGATAGATGATAGATAGACAGACAGATAGATATACAGACAGACAGACAGATAGATAGATAGATGATAGATAGACAGACAGACAGACAGACAGACAGACAGATAGACAGACAGACAGACAGATAGATAGATAGACAGACAGACAGACAGACAGACAGATAGATGATAGACAGACAAACAGATAGATGATAGATAGACAGACAGACAAATAGATAGATAGACAGACAGACAGACAGACAGAGAGAGAGATAGATAGATAGATAGATAGACAGACAGACAGACAGACAGACAGAGAGAGGTAACACTTTACAATAAGGTTTCATTCATTAACATTAGTTAATGCATTAGTTATCATGAACAAACTATTAACAAAACACTTTTTCATCATTAATTAATCTATTGTTAATTTTAAATTTATGTTAATGTTATTTAATAAAAATGCTATTATTCACTGTTAGTTAATGTTAGTCCATAGTGCATTAACTAATATTAACTAATACAAATTTTGATTTTAAAAACGTATTGGTATATGTTGAAATTAGCATTAACTAAGATTAATAAATGCTTCAGTAGTGTTCATTGTTAGTTCATGTTAACTAATGTTGACTAATGGAACCGTATTGTAAAGTGTTACCAATACATATATACTGTTTACAACAGATTTTGAATGAGATAATATTTATGCAAATTCTTTAAATCTACATAAACTGGGATGGAACTCTATTACCAATATGCCAGGTTCCCTCAAATTTGTACGTTTTGGCATAGGCTATTATGCTTTCCATTATTCTCTCTCTCATCGTCATACCAATAAATACATAAACACACCTGTTGGCTGCTAAGTCCATCTGGCATTGGTCCCAGTTGTGCAGGTGGGTGTTTTGCCTCTGATACCATGACATCCAAATACCCTGTATCATCCTCAATGTCTTCTGTAATGATACACATAAACACAAGTTCAAATACTTTTTTATCTCTGCAAAGCAGAGCGAATATTCACTTGTAATCTTATTACAACTCTGAGAAGCTGCTCATACAGAAAAAGTACAGTGAAAGGAATATAATGCTGTTTGGAGAAAAGCTGTTCTAAGCCACATCCTAACAATCTTTCCCTTCACACAGCTACAAATGAATATCCTTCTGATATACTGTACAATTTTGCACCTTTTCAGAGACCCGAAGCCATAAAATATTCATACCTGTTTCAGGAGGCTCTTAAAATAATTGTATAACCTCCAAAACAAAATGTTTAGCACTTTATGCAGCCCCCACAGTCATCAACAGTTGAAAATGAGAATTGGTGGCCATATCGAGTTTGGTTTCAATAGGCAGCCAGTCTCTGTTTCCAAATGATAATCTTGCCCCATTGTGCAGAAGGGCAATATGGGGACCAGTTCCATCCAATTTCCCCCCTCATTTCCTGTGTATCAAATCCCCTCATCAGATCTTCTCTCCAAATTTTATATCAAAGCAGTCCATTCTCTTCTTAAAAGTAGAATTTACGAAAGCTCTGAGAGCCATTTGACATTCTTGTCTGTCGCCATGGCATATTTCAATGCACCACACTGTTCCTCTGAGAAAAAGCATTCGAAATGTTTAATTGCCTCTCTCCTGGAGTGGTCTTTTTCTATCAAAGGAAAAAGGGGTGAAGAAGGGTGCTTGAGAGAAGATATATTCTTAAATAAAATCATTCCTACATTACCTGAGTGGTCCTTTTTATGTAGAAATGAGACCTTTCTCATGACTGCGATTTTGGTCTTCTCCAGGCCATCTTTCGTTCCACTACGTGCCGCATGCATCAGCTGATGGACCTGTGCATGAACCAGAGGGAACAAGAAGATGATCGGCAATCCAGCTGGAGGCCCTGTAAAGCCAGTGATGTGGTACACCCGTATGGAAAAAGGTCAGCCATCTCCAGTGCTCAAACATAAACAGCCATACGCAGATCTGCCTGCCATTTGAGAGACACCAGCTCAGTGCACAGAGCTGCAGATTCACATTGAGCTGTGTTCAACTGGGTTTGTTTCAGTGGCCACAAGCCACAAGATCCAAATCGTGTGAGAGAACATCAAGGCACAATGATATTTTTAGATTTTTAAAAAGCAGGGGGACAGTCCATCTCTGCAAATGCAGGTCATTCATAGAGAGTCTTGCTTGAATCACATGAGAACTGTTTACTGACACTGTTCACCAGTGTCCCCATTACTCACCCTCATATATATCAAATTAGAGATTAAGGAAGCTAAAGCAATATGGAGGGTTTTTATAGTGGAAGTGTTCTGAATGGTGCATGGTTATTTAAAAAAATGGCAGCAAGAGAGGTACAAAAAGAAAAAATAAACTGATACGACAAGGGACCTTAAGCAAAGAACGAGAGGATAAACAATGAGAGACAGAGAAAACAGGATAGAGAGATATTTAGGGACCGTTCACATATGATGCATTCCTTCTTTCAAAAACGGTTAACCAGAACAGAATGTAACAGAATGCAGGAGTCTCCAGATTCATTCTGTTTTAAACTGACATACTGTCTTAAAGCTGTAGTGTGTAATTTCTGTGCCACTAGTGTCACCAAACATTATTGCAAAAAAAAAAAAAAAAAAACTGATTCCAGAAAACTTTCACCATCTGCCATGGGTTGAAAAAAAGATAGTCCTGCCTCAAACTCATGCCGTTGGTAGAGTAAATGTTGCTGTGTTGGGCTGGCCAGGACCCTCAAACAAACAGCACAGGGTTAAATATTGCTACAGAACCACAGTGCTTATATTTTTTAGAGAGGTATCTCATGATTTACTCGCTCTCCTGGCATCCAAGATGTGTATGACTTCCTTTCTTCTGCAGAAAACAAATGAGGATTCTTAGAAGAATATTTCAGCTCTGTAGATCCATTCAATGCAAGTGAATGGGTGCCAAAATTCTGAAGCTCCAAAATCCACATAAAGGGAGCATAAAAGTAATCCAAATGGCTCCAATGGTTAAATCAATATGTTCAGACACAATATGACAAGTGTGGGTGAGAAACCCCTACCCTTGATACCCCTGCCCAGTAGGAGGCGATATGCACAAATAATGTGAATCTCCAAAATCAGAAGGAGAATGTGGAAGTGAAGGAAAAATTACTTAAATATTGATCTGTTTCTCACCCACACCTATCATATTGCTTCAGAAAATATGGATTAAACCACCAGAGCCCTCTGGAGTACCTTAATGTTGCGCTTATGTGGATTTTGGAACTTCAAATATTGGCACCCATTCACTTCCATTGTATGGACCTACAAAGCTGAGATATTTTTCAAAAAATATTGGCTTGTGTTCTGCTGAAGAAAGAAAGTCATACAGATCTGGGATGGCATGAGGGTGAGTACATGATAAGAGAATTACAATTTTTGGGTGAACTATCACTTTATGAAAAGTGGCACATACTGTGTTATACTGTGTGAGTTACTGAAACAACAGCAACAGCCAAAAATATTAGAGACTGAATGCAAGAATGTGGTCTGTGTGAATGGCCCCTTATCCTACTGAAAAATACATAAATGGGTCTTTTGTTTAGTTCCCCACATGGATTCTTCACTGGGTTAACCAGCAACACTTCCTTGGTCAACCCTTACCAGACAGATCAGCTAATTTTTGGTTGGTGAACAGCATGGCTATGTTGGCTAACTAGGTAGATCAACCTCATATCGGCACTAACCAACATAATATGGCATTGGCATGGAAATGTAAAAAGACCCTATAGAGGACAGGGAGGGAATGTGTTCTCTGAAATACTGTTGCTTCCCCTCACAAAAAGGTTTCCTTTTTCCTCGCAATAGTTTGTGTGCAAAAGTTTAGCATTTTGTGTAATGAAAATAAAATATGGTTTTATTACAGAAACGACAGATGAACTATGATATTTATAGTGCTTTATTATTGTAACTGAATGGGTAATTTGTGGTACATGTACAAAGGTTAAAACTAACTGCAGGTTGACTACGGTATAATTAAACCATTATTAATTTTCATAGGCATTTATTTATTTATTTTTAACCATACATGTACCACAAACTTACCATTGTGTTACAATAGTAATACTGTAATTTTTTTTTTTTTTTTTTTTTTGGGGCAGAATATGATTTTCCCTGTATTATTAATAAGGTTTTACTATGAAACGCATGTTTATAATATGGTTATGTAGAAACAATGGTCAATTTTGTGGTTATGATTTTACTAAAAAATACCATTGTTGAACTACAGTTACTTTAGTAAAACCATGGTTAATTGTTGAAAGGAACAGATGAAAGGTATTGTGAGGAACCCAAAATAATTGCAAGGGAACGCAAAAATAATTCAATATATACATTTCCTCCCTGTCCTCCAAGGCAGTGTTTCTCAACTGGTGGGCAAGTCTGTTCAGATAGGGTAGACAGCAGGGAAAGACCCATGCTAAATGCATAGAACCATAAAATCATGCATAATTAGTTTAGCTAAATAAATAGGCTCATCAGTTTTTAAAGTGGGGGAGAATTTCAACAACAAAATAATGTCACCTGATACATGCCCTTATACTTGAAAACCCTGAACAAATCTAGAAGCGTCATACCCATTCAGACAAAAGAGGCACGTACCCAAACTAAGTTTGTTTTGCCAACCACCATAAAAACCACCATAAAAAAGAAAAGAAAAAGAGGAGAAATAACAACAAACTTAAAAACACCACGACGTTTATTTTCTGGAGGCATATGATAAAGACTTTTCAGCAGCATTCAGAATTCACAAGGATGTCTACGCATTAGAGAGTTATTTGTTTGCATTTATTAATTCACATTTCATTAGAGAGAATTATCATTTGTGTGTATTTTTATACATATGCACAGACGTTATGAGCGAGCATCATTATGAAGCACATTCAAACAACTGTGACTTCCCAAAAATTCTAAGACTGTTATTTGAATGTGCCGGTAGGCTAGCCCATATTTTCTATTTTTAAACAGGATTATCAAATTAAAATGTATTAATTTAAAGGTATACCATTGTGTCATCTTTGTCAGGGAACGTCAGAGTCAGGACAAAGGTGTAAAGTTAAAAATAAAAGGGAAAAACACAAACCAAAAACTCCCACAAGGGGGAAAAACAACATAAATGGCCCCAAAGGTAAAAAACACTAAGTAAATAATCCAGGCAGGGCAGGGTTAAAAGGGAACAGGATGGACCGGACTGGAAAACATGAACCAGGGAAAGAGCAACGAGACTGACAGGAGAACCGGGCAGGACCGACAAGGAGAACAAACAAGACTGGAAACAAGACGAACTAGCACTGGACAGCAAACACGAGTCGACTAAAAAAAGGGAGAGAAATCAACAGGTTAACAATAGAGGGCAGGTGTGATTAATAAACTAATAATGGGCAAACAAGGAGGTGAGGTATGACGTAAGACAGAGAGACATGCGGCAATACAGAACCAAAACAAAACACCCGAATGGCATGAGCGCACATCAAAGACAATGAGGCAATATACGCCCATGCCAACAGACAAACAAGATGAGAGAATGCATAGCAATGTCAAACAAATCGATGCCACGCATTTTCACACTAAACGTACCCTGAGCGCACATCGTGAGGCTAACGCCACGCGATGCACGCAACAGGTGACAAAAACAAGACAGGACACTTGTGCGAGAGTTTGGCCACACAACCCTGAACCTCAGCACAACATGAAGACCGCTCGCGACCCGGGTGCACAATGCAACGCGAGCGTGATGCGAGGCACACCCGTGTTCCTACTGACGCTATTGAAACTATTGATGCGGATTTACTATATTGACACGAAACGGGCCGAAGGGGTCGCGATAAGCTGAAATGAGCTGCCGCATTATGTAGAACGGGCCACAAAATGGCAACAGTTCCCTTAAGCACTTAAAGTATATTACCTATATAGTGCACTGTGAGGAAATGATAACTAGAGAGAATAGTGAACGAATAAGCCTATTTACCTTCACTTATGGAGGTTTCGGTGGCTGGCCTTGGTGCCCCTCAAAAATAAAATAATAAAAAAATAAAATAAGTACATGACGCCCCCGAACAAAACTATCCAAGATGAAAGAAAATGTGACACAGGCTACATTAAATACAGGTTACGTTTTTTTTTTTTACTGTATTGGGTCGCCCCGTCCAATATAATACCTGAAGCAAAACCAGTTGAGAACCACTGCCTCAAGTGGCTGCGTAGAAATTCATGCTGGTCTAGGTTGACACTTTGAGAATGGTAAAGTGAGAAAAAGGAGGAGATAGCTTGTAACGTGGAACCCAAGATCGGCCCAATCGAGTGCTCTGAGCTAGAACACCTCCGAAGTCCATTCTTCCCCATATATGTTTGAGTGTACCTGATGTCTGCCCCCCAGTCTCATGGCTAGCTCCTTTTTGGTCCTGGTGTAACATTCTCTCAGTCTTCGCACATCAGGGGAGTGCTAGGGTGTCATCACGGCAACAACACAGGCCATGGGTGAGAGTGCAAAAACATGGTAACATGGAGGAGAGGAAGGAATGGAGGGGTAAGCATAAAAGTGCAGGAAACAGAGGAATGAGGGCAAGGCAAAATCAGCAATAGCACTTAAAGGGATAGTTCACCCAAAAATAACAATTCTCTCTTCATTTACTCACCCATGACTTTCTTTCTTCAGCAGAACACAAAGATTTTTAGAAGAATATTTTAGCTCTGTAGGTCCATACTGTGCAAGTGAATGGTGATCAGACATTTGTAGCTCCAAAAATCACATAAAGGAAACAAAATAGTAATCCTTATGACTCAGAATATCTTCATATCTTCAGAAGCAAAACAATAGGTGTGGGTGAGAAACAGAACAAATATGAAGTCCTTTTTTACTCTAAATCTACACTTTAACTTTCAGATATGAAAGTAAAACTAAACAGACACCAGTGACTTTCAGACGTAAAAGGAAAAGTGGAGATTTATGGTAAAAAAAGGACTTCACTATTGATCGGTTTCTCACCCACACCTATTATATCACTTCTGACGATATGGATTAAACCACTGGAGTCTTATAGATTACTTTTTTGCTTCTTTTATGTGCTTTTTGAGCTTAAAAGTTCTGGTCACCATTCACATGCATTGTATGGACCTACAGAGCTGAGATATTCTTCTTAAAATCTTCATTTGTGTTCTGCTGAAGAAAGAAAGTCCTACACATCTGTGATTGTGTGAGAGTGACTAAATGATGAGAGAATTTTCATTTTTGGGTGAACTGTTCCTTTAAGGATCAACCACAAGAGCATATGCAAGAGCAGTGACTGGCACTGGGCGCATGGCTTTGTTATAAGTCAAAGCAGCGTGAGGTCGACAGAGAAAGACAAGATTATAACAGTCTGCACACCCTCACTAATGCCAATCTCAGACAAACACCTCCTCACTGTCAAACCAAAGCCACAGGCTGGGTCTATAAACCAAAATGCTTTCTTCACAGGAGAAATCAATGTACTCTACAATCCAACTGTTTGTGTTACATCCCCAACTAAAATGCTTTCATCCAGTTGGTTTTTGAAGCAGTACCAATTCTTAACAGTTTTGTATTTATTATTATTTATTTATTTTAGTCATATTTTATTTATTATTATTATTATTATTATATTCATAAAATAAAATGTATATTTTAGTGATATTGTTATTTTAGTGTTGGGCAGCAAGTCATTTGGCTTTGCACACAGCCACAAAGACTCAAACCCATTACTCCATGTTGTTGTGAAGTCACTTACTGTTTGAAGTTTTAATGTTTTTTATAAGCTTACCACAGGGTATTATGGCATGCTTTGGAAAGAAAAACATTAATTTCCAATTATAGATGCACAAAAATATATGGAGGAACAACTGGTTAAACTAAGCACAAACCATTTTTAGACTCAAAAATCTAATTCTTTTTTATCGAGAGGCGTTTGGCTGCAGGAAGCTTACAAAGCCTAATACAGCAGAGGTAAAGGTGAGTCTGGCCATGGGAAATTGGTTTCTGAGGGACTACTGCCTGGGCAAAGTGTTTTCCATACCAGTGTGACCTCATGAACGTGTAAGGTCAGATAACGCAGTGCACACTGAATTCAAATTTGCAGCAATATAGAGCAATGAAAAAAAAGTGTGTCAGTCAAGCCCAGCTTTAATAGAGGTTTGGCATATGCTGGTAAACACTGCCCTCTCGTGGTGGAAGAACATTTAGGAAGCCTTCATACAGATATTAAAGTGTCACAAGAATCAGGATCTCAGATAAATCATCTAATCATGGACCAATCCATCAGCCTGCAACCTAGAGAGGATTAAATATTTGTAAAGACTTTTGCAGTTGATCATTATGAGGAACATGTCAACGTGTCAGGACATAAATTCGACATAAATGTCATTCGTTTGGCACAATGTACACTACCAGTCAAAAGTTTGGACTCACTATATTTTAGATTTTCATGATCTTAAAAAAAGCCAGGTTGACAATAAGGCCGTCCGAGGTAAAAAAATATATATATATATATAAAGTATATATATATATTTTATCCAATTTAAAACACAGAGTTTATAAAATGTATTCTTTGAGTCCATGTTGTTTCACAATAATAATAAAAAAAACAACTAATTGAGACAATTTGAAGAATACAGCAGTTATTTAAATAGAACAAATCACTTTTAACATTATACAAGTATTCACTGTAATTCATGATCAATTTAAAGCATCAAATTGTCATTTTCTTATACAAACAATAATTTCAAAGCGTTTCCAAACTTTTAATCGATGGTGTAGTTTTGATTTGTTTTGAACATTTTCAGTCACTGCTTAATACCCATACTTTTTTTCTTTATGTATCCCCATTGTTTGTTATCTTGTTGTTTTGATGCCTTTCCTATTATTGTAAAATGTGGGAAACAGCACTAATAATAATAATAATAATAACAAAAATGGCTGCAAGCAGCAATTATGGGGCCAACACCAATGGCAAACATTTAGATTGAATATAGAATTCCGGTTATGATTTTAAGGACATGTGAAGAAGTTTGTTTTATTACTTGTAGTGTTAAACAAATGCTTATAACCTTTTGACCAATAGGAGGCGCTGTAACCAAATTGGCATGGTATTGTAAGGGCTTGTTCGCAATGCTGTATTCCAAGTTTCATGTCAGTACACAAGAGCATTCAAGAGATACAACGTCAGATCCTTATTGGCATCTTGTCATTCAATTTGTTGATGTGTTAAACAAGAACAGTTTGGTCTATCAGAAAGCTTTTCATAACTTTTTGTCATGGGTGTCTCTAGATGATACATGCAAAATAGTGTGTAAATCAGACTTACGTTCTAGGAAGAGTTAGAAAAAGATATTACAATTAAAAATGGCAGACAGGAATTATGGCCGACAATGTCGAATTTGGTATCGATGTACTCGGCATGACACAAGGAGAAGTACAGGTCTCTGCAGAACAATAATGGGCATTTCTCAATCTGTGGGTGTTTTCAAATCAGGATGGGCATTTTTCAGATATCCAATGAAAGTAGGAAATCTCAATGTAGTAGGCAAATCATGTAAAGCAGTTGAAAAACCCCCATCCTGGTTTGAAAATGCACACTGAAACACAAGTCTCCCCAAGGAAGCTAATAGCACCAGTCTTATGAAAATAGGCCAAATTAATTAAAAGCTATAAGCATTTCATTGTATATTTTAACAATTGGTGGCGCTGTCCCCAAACTTTTTGAGGACCTTCAGAACAGGGCCCCAATGACACATACCAAATTCTGTAATGATATACCAATGTGCTTGTAATATACAGCAATTTAGACTAAATTAAAAATTGCCAACATCCAATATGGCCGACATAGGAAAATTAGGAATCATTCGACTCAGTATGGCCCAAGAAATATAAAGAGACTAGTATCACTGCAAGTACCCTGAAGACAAGCTTGTGATTAAATATAGTAAGTTTCATGTCAATATGCTAAAGGATTGCGAAGATACAGCCTCATGTCTATTTTGACGAGTTCGCAATCAAATTTGTTGAAGCGTAACGTGGGAGTTTTGTCTATTATAATAAATCTCAAAACTTTTGTCAGGACTGTCTCTAGATGTTACATGCAAAATTTCAAAGTGAAATGGACGAACGGTCTTGGAAAAAGTAGTTTTTTCGGAAAATTAAAAATGGCGGGAAATCTAGTGGAAGGAGCTGAAAAACTATACCAGGTTTCCGAATGATCCAAGGAATCACAGGAAAAAATATTTTGTTTCTACGACTTATGGTTGAAAAGTTAAAGGCCTGTTTTAACTGCTGTGAGAGAGAGTGAGTAAGAGACACCAAATTGGGATCAGTTACATTTGACACTGTCCTCTATCAGTGTGCCAAATTTTATAACTTTGCTATGTACGGTTCTATGGGCTGCCATAGACTTTTGGCGGAAGAATAATAATAAGAACACTAACAGATACAATAGGGGCTTCACACATTCGTCGCCCCCTAGTGTAATTACTGCATTTGTGGATAGTCTTAAATTAATACACACACCTTGCTGCGGGTTGGTGCCCTCTCAGTATCGGACTGCTCATCATAGCTTTCAAACTCACTTGAGCTCCAATCGTTATTGGGCCCTTGAAGCCCCACTTCTCTCTGAACGTCCTCATAGATCAAGTCAGCTGAAACACAAGCAAAAACAGCATGTGGATACAAAACACACACACACACACAGACACACAAATTGACCAATAAAATAAAAAATGCACATACTGTATACTGTAGATACTGTACAGAGGGGTCTAAAAGTCTGAGACCACTAGTTTAAATACTTCTGTTTTATTTTTTTTTATTTTTCAAATTTAATTTAGATTTTATGATTTTGAGATGGTTCCAAAGACCATCTTTTTTAAAATCTGTGGCCCCACTGCAAAGATATACTGTACCCTAATATATGCAACAATCTAACACAGTCTGGAAGATCCACATAAACTCAAACACAGACAGACACAAAAACAAATTTCATGGCTGACCTTCTCCTGGAGACAGATCTTCACAGGGGACGTCGTCATAGATCACCTCCTCACTAGCCGTCATGATGTTCCGACTCAGCAGAGCCCTCACCTGGGAAAAGTTCTACAAAGTGAGGAAATGTAAGGTAGGCCTAAGAGCTGCTTGTGTGTGTTTGTGTTTTCTATTGTATAAAAGCAGCAAAAGACACCTATTAATTTTTTGCAGACCTCTTGACACTCCCTGATGGGAAATTGAGAAAGCCTCAGAAACACAAATGCAGCTCTTTGCTTGAACTTTTTAAGGATTTTACATTCAGAGGATTTTATGTACCGCTTCTCACAAAAAATTATTTTGACCCTTAAAAAAATGAAGGTTACAGTGAGACACTGTGACGGGGCAGGCTTGGCGGAGTGATGACGGCGTGGAGCGAGGCCGAGATGATCTCACCCAGCTTTAGGAATCGCGACCAGAGCTGCAGTCAAGAGAGAGACTCCAGGATAGAGAGAAACAACAATCCTGTGTATGTGCATCAGTGTTTTATGTCAGCTTTTTGTCTAATAAATTTAAACCATAGTATGTGCACCCGACTACTGCTTCCTTCTTACCCTGACAAGCAGAGATTCGTTACACTGGTGCCAAAACCCGGGAAGGAGGAAGATCACGCTTTCCTGGGAGTACTCGCTGTTGCCATCAGCCCGGGGGCTGAGAAGCCTGCTGCTGTCCGCCAGGAGATGGAGGAGCCGCTGCCGTCTGCCAGGGGGCGGAAGAGCCGCTGCCATCCGCCAGTGGGAGGAGGAGCCGTTGCCATCTGCCAGGGGATGGAGGAGTCGCTGCTATTCCGCCAGTGGGCAGAGGAGTTGTTGCCGTCCACCAGGGGATGGAGGAGCCATTGCCATCCATCAGGGGACGGAGGAGTTGCTGCCATCCAGAAGGAGACGGAGGAGTCGCTGCCGTCCAGCAGGAGATGGAGGAGCAGCTGCCGTCTGCCAGGGGGCGGAGGAGCCGCTCCCATCTGACAGGGAATGGAAGAGTTCCTGCTGTCCGCCAGTGGGCGGAGGAGCTGTTGCCATCCACCAGGGGACGGAGGAGCTGTTGCCGTCCGCCAGGGGATAGAGGCTGTTGCCGTCCGCCAGGGGATAGAGGAGCCCGCTGCTGTCCACCAGGGACCAGGTGGGCGGCGGCCTGGGAGCCGAGGAGAGTTGGTTTGACCCGCTTTCTCTGTCTCTCATTCTCGCTCCCTCCCCACATCTCGGCCTCCCTCTGTGGCGTCATCGCTCTGTCCGCCCGTGGACAGGATTGACCCCATTCACGGATTGACCCCATTCACGTCCATTGTAAGTGCCTCACAGTAAACCAGACTTTTGCTTTTGTTTTGAAGAAAAGACTATTCAAACATACTTCTTTGTTAATGAACGTTATTCCACAAATGTTATCGATTCAACTTAACTTGTATTGAACCCACAATATTATTTTAACATTAAAGAGATATTTCACCCATAAATTAAAATTATTTCATTTACTCACCCTCATGCCATCCCAGATGTTTATGACTGTCTGTCTGCTGCAGAACACATAAAAAGATTTTAAGGAAAATGTCTCAGCTCTGTAGGTCCATACCATGCAAATGAATGGTGATCAGACCTTCATTCGGAGCTCCAAATATCACATAAAGGAAGCACACAAGTAATCCATATGACTTTGATGTTTACATCTGAAAGCCACATGTGGTGCCTGTTTAGTTTCAATTTCACATCAGAAAGTTGAAGTGGAGATTTAGAGTAAAAAAAGGACTTAAATATTGTTCTGTTTCTCACCCACACCTATTATATTACCACTGATGATATGAATTGAAACACTGGCGTTTTATGGATTACTTTTAAGTTTCCTGTGGCAGGGCGGAGGGCGGGGCCGGGTCGTGATCATACACACTCGGTCCCGTATTAGGCTAATCAAGCCGTTGAGGTTTAAAGGTCGACTGCAGAGGATCGTGCGGGAGAGAGAGATCGTTAGCGGACATGTCCGTCATGTGTGTGTTTATGTTGTCTTTTAAGTTTACTATTAAAATATGATTTACATCATCAAGCCGGTTCTCGCCTCCTCCTTTCCATTGATCACTTTACATTTCCTTTATGTGATTTTTGGAGCTACAAATGTCTGGTCACCATTCACTTGCACAGTATGGACCTACAGAGCTGAGACATTCTAAAAATCTTCCTTTGTGTTCTGCTGAAGAAAGAAAGTCCTACACATCTGGGATGGCATGAGGTTGAGTAAATGATCAGAGAATTTTCATTTTTGGGTGAACTATTCCTTTATCATGGCTCCCACGCTGCACAAGCAGGTTTCTGTAAGAAAAAACTGCACTATGGAAATGTTTGTGTCTAGAGACATTGACTTTTATTTGAAAAGAATAGTAAATCTAGGACATGTGCAACAACTTTAAAAACTCTTAAAATAATTATTGAACATCCATTCGTCCACATTGTCTGGCACATTGAATATAAGTGCAAAGAATATCAGACGTTAATGCCTCAAATGATTCATCTACATCAGAAATTATAAGCTACTAGAAGCTATCAGAAACTAAACAACTGTCTGCTAGCAAATAGCAAAACACATTTAAACTTAAGATTGTGGTCACAGATGGCAAAAGAAGGACTACAGCTCTTATTTAAACATTTCTATCATACCTATCTATCATATCACACTTCTATCAACCACAACAGTTTATTGCCGGTGGTGTTGAAACCTAAGGACAATTCTCTCCCTTAAAATGAATATTCTGGGTTCAGTACAAGTTAAGCTCAACCGCCAGCATTTGTGGCATAATATTGATCACGACAAAAATGTATTATTCTTTGAAAAATATTGATTAGAGGTTACAGTGAGGCACTTACAATGGAAGTGAATGGGGCCAATTTTCTGAATGATAAAATACTCACTTTTTCAGGAGTACAGCCACAAGACCTAAACAACATGCTTGTAAACGTGATTTTAGTGTGATAAAATCACTTTCTAACCTTTTCTGTGTAAAGTTACAGCCAATTTTACAACTTTGTTGCCATGACAAATGTCCACAAACCCTAAAATCCTAAAATGACATAATGATTTAAACAACTTTACAGCTCCAATAATATATATGAGATTTAACAGAAGAATTATTGTAAGTGCTTTAACAAAATTATAAGCTTCACGTGTCTGCCTTTAAACCTTCCAAAACCGCCCCATTTACTTCCATTGTAAGTGCCTCACTTTAACTTTAATTTTCGCTTTTTTATAGAAAATGAGGGAGGAGTCAAAGTTGATTTTTGTGCTAATCAACTTTCTGCCACAAATGCTGTCAGTTGAGCTTAACTTGTATTGAACCCAGAATATTCCTTTAAATGTACAAGATGAATCTCTATTTGTTAACATTCATTGAATTTCCTTACCAAGTTAACCATATAAATAATAATATAATGCTGAAGGATAAGTGAGATGAATGGAAAAGTACTTTGTTGCTTTTAGTTGCATTACCCAATCAAAATATGAATACAAATCAGATGTCAAAATATGACACAACACTGAATCATCAAACAATGCACTTGTGTTTATCAAACCAAACTCAGTATCGTCTCATCAAACATTCAAATCAACAAAAATGGTGGCAGTATATACAGTACACATAGTATATCATTTCTATTATTATAGTACATGAAGTTTTTTCTCTTACCTTCAGCATTTTGCACTGGACTGTGTCTGATTTCCTCAGGTCCAACACTAGGTTCAACAGTGCATGTTTGCGTCTCTGTCTTCACCTCAGTGCAATTCGCTGTCTGATCTTCCTCTTCGTTTAATTCTTTTGGTGATGCAGCCAAGTCTGTGGAAGCTTGATCTCTAGAACATTCCCCAAAAATAGAGCCATATTATTGCTGATCTCTCAAGAGTATTTGCTTGCTCAGATCAGAAGGGGCCTTACTTGAAGGTGGGTGGGAGGAGAGAGAGGGGAATGTTCAGATGCCATCAGCCCCACTCAGTCTCACAAAAAACACTTGTGTTTGACTCAAGGGCGTAGATTGTTCATTGAAGCATTTACATGTTTCCATTGATCATGGTGCAAATATGGGAGGGGAGGGGGAGGGTTGTATACAAAATAATATTTTAAAATAATATTATACTGTATGCATAATATTGTTGATATTTATATAAATATTGTATTAATCTTTTGAAATATTTAGGTGGTCTGTTCATTCTAGGCCTAAAAAAATAAAACTTTTTAAGATTTACGCAATTACATCACAAAAATTGTATTCAATTTAATCGAGTAATATTCAATAAAATAAATATATTTTATGTAAAATGGTCTGCACTTTTTTAACCTTAGTGGTTTCCAAAGCACTTTACACTGTGTCCCAACCACACATTCACACACACACACACTCATACACTAGCCTACCAAGCCTACTAGCAAGGCACTAGCCTACCATTAGGAGCAACTTGGGGTTCAGTGTCTTGCCCAAGGACGCTTCAGCATGTGGAGTCATGTGGGCCGGGAATCAAACCGCCAACCCTATGGTTAGCAGATGACCCGCTCTACCACCTGAGCCACAGCCACCCCAAAAATGCCATTATGAAATTATAATGTTCATGCCTTTCAATGCTGTCAATTGAGAGCACTCACTAAGATCTTTGTTGTTTTTGTGCAAGATAAATACTGCTCTGATTTGCAATTTTTAAAAAAAGCTATACACTCACTATCCCCATCTTCAGTTTGTTTGGTCCCTGGGAATCAAACCCATGGCATCATATTGGCAGTGCTAGTGCCATAATCTACCAATAGAGGAACCTTATACTTGCTTATATCAATTCACCCCACTTTCTACTTTACATTTCTAGAGCTGCACTTCATGTGGTGAAGTAAACATGCCAACGGAAAACTAGCAAGCTCTGAAGCTTCATAGAAAGCTTGGCAGTCAGCCTTGTAACTGCAGTTTTTCCATGTAGAAATCTGTGGAGGGAAATCATAAAGGCAGGCTATCAAAGATAATCTCATGAGTCTGTGAATGCTAGGGGAAAGAACAGGTGTTTTTGCAGCAGAATGCACATAAGACTGTGAGCTGTGAGCTCTGTGCATTTCTCACTGAAGATATGGCAATGTTCCCTACTTTTCCACTCCAACTACATTTACATTTACATTTATTCATTTGGCAGACGCTTTTATCCAAAGCGACTTACAAGAGAGGAAGAACATCAGCGAATCATCTTAGGGAGACAGTGGTACAAAAAGTGCCATATTACAAAGTTTCACTATCATCAGAATAGTACACCAAACAGATTTAAGTGCAACAAGAAATGTAAATACTTTTTTTTTTTTTTTTTTTTTTTTTTTAGTGACCGGTTAAGTGCTTTTGGAAAAGATGTGTTTTTAGCCGTTTTTTGAAGATAGAGAGTGAGTTAGCTTCCTTCCAACTAAATACTAAATTTATTTTTTTTCCTCATTAAAAATGCTTTCATCTGGGAGCATGGGTAGCTCAGCGAGTATTGATGCTGACTATCACCCCTGGAGTCACGAGTTTGAATCCAGGGTGTGCTGAGTGACTCCAGTCAGGTCTCCTAAGCAACTAAATTGGCCCGGTTGCTAGGGAGGGAAGAGTCACATGGGGTGACCTCCTCGTGGTCGCGATGAGTGGTTCTCGCTCTCAGTGGAACGTGTGGTAAGTTGTGCGTGGATCGCAAAGAATAGCATGAGCCTCCGCATGCGGAGTCTTCGCTGTGTCATGCACAACTAGCCAAGTGATAAGATGCGCGGATTGACGGTCTTAGAAGCGGAGGCAACAGAGACTTATCCTCCTCCACCCAGACTAAGGTGAGTAAGCGCTCCACCACGAGGACCTACTAAGTAGTGGGAACTGGGGATTTCAAATTGGGAGAAAAGGGAGTAAAATAAATAAAATGCTTTCTTCCCAAATAAATAAATAGTAATTTTGAAACTTATGTTTAAAATCATGAGCACACACATGATATGAAGACTCCAGACATATCAGTTACCTCATAAAAGCTGTTTTATTCTACATGGAGAGGGTGTACTCATTTGTCATCTAACTTCCTGTTTGTATGGAAGCTACTGAGATGAGTAGATACAAATGGATTACGTGTAGGCAGGGCCATAGTAAGGCCATCTGGGCCCCCTGAATGTATACTGCTCTGGGCCCCTTTCCAATTAAAAATCTCGAATTTGTTGTGGGGCTCCTTGGATCTTTGTGCCCCTAGAATCGTTATTATCTTTCACCCGACTAGCTACGGCCCTGCGTGCGGGAGCACATTGATCGACTGAAGTCATGTGGATTACTTTTATGCTGCCTAAATGTGACTTTTGGACCGTCATAGAGCTGGCACCTGTTTACTTGCATTATAAGGACCTGACAGGGCTTTATCATCATCTAAACATCTTAATTTGTGTTCTGCTGAAGAAAGACAGTCTTGCACATCTGGGATGGCATCAGAGTATTTGAATAATGAGAGAAATTTCATTTTTGGGTGAACAATTCCTTTAATCTTAGTAACTGCCCTATTATTGGACACTTTCACTCATGTATTGAATTAATCATGGCTAACTGTTAATAGTGAATTTCTACAATGAAAACAGTAACTGACAACTATTGCGTTTGAATGATTGTGCAGGTGGTGGTCTCTGTACTAATTGGCAATATTGAACAATTCTGGCCCATTGTACAAAGGTGCCTCAGTTTGTTCTTGGCAGCATCAGATGCCCTAACCCCACCCCCACCCTAATCTTAACTCTATGGAACCTGTAAAGCTTGCCAGGAACAACCAGGCAGTGGTGGCTCAGTGGTTGAGGCTCAGGGTTACTGACCAGAAGGTCTGGGGTTCAAGCCCAGCACCACCAAGCTGCCACTGTTGTGCCCTTGAGCAAGGCACTTAACTCCAGGTTGCTCTGGGGGGGATTGTCCCTGTAATAAGTGCACTGTAAGTTGCTTTGGATAAAAGTGTCTGCCAAATTCATAAATGTAAATGTATGGCACCTTTCACCCATTGTGAAAATTGTAGAGGTTCTACTATAGGTAGGCTTCAAACAGTGGTTGTACATATTGCTGGTTTTGTTCGCCTTGTTAAAAGCAAGAACACCGATACAGATATAAAAAATATAACTCAACTAATTTGTCCATGCTTACATTAGATCAGCCTTTGACTTCAGTAAAAGTCAGAATCTTCCAAACAAAAGATTCTGCTTTAATGGTACAGTTGTATCTATGAACAACAGATTCATCTTTTTAGTCGCTCAGTTCTCGGTCAAGTCAGACATGCTGAAATAGCAGCACATTATTGTAGAGTGCTGACACACACCTCATCAGTGGAAAAGGATATTGATAGCTCCAACTTGCAGCATTATTGACATGTCAGTTGTGGAAACGTACATTCAGCAGAATATGAGGGTAGCAGAAGCTGAAAAGGGTATTTTGAACACAACTCTCACCACAGGAAAGCTCACAGGAATGGTCCTGCCAGATTTTTCTATTGGCACATGTTTCCTCACAGCAAAACTAAACTAAACTGGGCCACTGCATTACATGCAGTTCACTAGTGAGACTGGAGACCAAAATTACATTTGCACTTTACTCTAGTTCATAAAACGTTTGATTAAAGAAGAGCAAAAGCTGTTTTTATTCATTTGAAAAATGTTCACAAAATGTTTTGTTCAGATTATGTGATCCATACATAGCATGCAGATGCTGTGAAAGTAATGGTTTCAATATCCACAGTAACTCTGAACAGATCTGCCAATTGATTAACATTTGCAACTATGCATGAAATAAAAAGGCATCTATAACATCTGCATTTTGTTACTCAATGGATGCATTACTTTTTTCATTTGTAATATTAAAAATAAATGAAAACATCAAATGGCAGTTGGTTTGCTATGAGAATGGTGACACTTGAAACTAATAATGGTCTATTAAAGGTTCCCGTGACAACTGATTGTTCTGAGATAGTTTTTTGGAAAACTATCGGTGAGAGGCAATTGCAGACACTATAAAAAGACCAGTTCAGTACCTCTAGCACATGAAGGAGGAAATAACTTTTCTTATGGATTTTTAATTGCTTTGCAATTTTTTAAGATTTGTCTTAATATGGGTACCATCACTATAGCAGTTTTAAGGTATGCTCAATATCTTGTATTTGGTTTGTTTTTGGTTGTTTCTTTACCAGGTACTAAAGTCAAGTATTTTTGCAGCTTTCATTTCACAATTCTTTTTTATGTTGGTGTTAACAGCAATAGAAGTGGTGAGTATTTACTCATCTCTATTGTGTAATTGAGTTGTCAACACTTGCATTACGCTCTTGTCTTGTGTTCTAGTTGATGGTTTTACTGGATATTATAAACATGAAGTGGACCCACAGGCTCGTCTTATGCAGGATGATCTCAAACTACAGAGATTCTACAGCTGGTCTGGCCAAGGAGATGACCTACAACCCATCAGACCCTTGCATTCTAAAAATATTGTTTATAGTGCTCCACAAGTTACATTTACATTTATGCATTTGGCAGACGCTTTTATCCAAAGCGACTTACAGTGCACTTATTAAAGGGACAATCCCCCCGGAGCAACCTGGAGTTAAGTGTCTTACTCAAGGACACAATGGTGTTGGCCATGGGGATTGAACCAGCATCCTTCTGATTAACAGCTATGTGCTTTAGACCACTACACCACCACCACTCTAGTTAAGTGTGAGTTTAGTTAAGTTAAGGGTGGACATGGCAATACATTTCACTTCAGCTAGTTTTGGTCCAGTGAAAAATGGGTTTAGGCCTGGTTCTAATTCTGACTCTAGAAGCCAGTTTCATGGCTCTCTGGTTTCTTTAGCTGGTAGTGGCAAGGTTATTTATGGTTCTTTGGGTAGTGCGATGAGTACAGGTGTGTCAGGATATGGATCAAGTCAGTCAGCTAATGTTCAAGGCTCTGAGGCTGTACATTCTTTAGTCTTAATGCCATTGCATCAGAGCAATGTTTCTGCCCTTAAGCCAGCAGAGCTCCCTTTCCAAACTCTAGTGCAGACCAACAATGAATCACTGACACCGTCAAGCAGTCTGCAATTATCACAAGCCAGTAGCCAGCAAGCAGCACAACTGGTCCGCCACCAGTCTGCAGTACAGCACAGTGACCAGCTACTGGTCAAGCCCCAAATAGATTTTTTTCAAATGGGTTTAAAGCTTTTTTCAGCAATGAGGCCAGTCCAGAATCCAAGTATTGGTTTCACCTTAAAGCATTTGCAGCTAAGAAATAATTCTGTATCACAAGCCAGATACCAAATGGTACTGCAACATCACAATGAGTCTGGAATTAAGCTAGTGCAGGCCAGCTACACATATATGGCTCCATCTACTAGCCAGCAGTTAGCCCAGACCAGTGACCAATCTGTGGTCCAGCCCAGCAGACCGCAACCAGTGAAGACCAGCTATGAGACCGTGTCTCAACCACAACTGGTCCGCTATCAACCTGTGATTTAGCCCAGCAGCCAGTGACCAATCTGTAGAACAGCCTAGTAGCCAGACACTAATTCACACAAGTGACCAGTCTGTAGAACAGCCCAGCAGCCAACAAGTGCAGACCAGTGGACCGTCTGTAGAACAGCCCAGCAGCCAGACACTACTGCACACAAGTGACCAGTGTATGGTCCAGCACAGTAGCCAGCAACCAGTACAGGCCAGCTATGAAACTTTTGCTCTGACTAGCAGCCAGCAATTGGCACTAGCAAGTAGCAAGCAATTGGCACAAGTTGGCTATGAGACCTTGTAGCCATGAAGCACAACTGGTCCGCTTCAATCTGTGGTTCAGCCTAGCAGCAAAGTGCAAGCCAGTCTGCAGACCAGCCCAGCAACCAGTGCAGACCAGCTATGAAACCATGGCTCTGTATACCAGCCAGAAGTTGGCCCTGCCCAGTGGCCAGAAACTAGGGCAGTCAAGTGGCCAGTCTGTGCTCTCGCAAAGTAGTCGGAAGCCAATGTCAGCCAGTGGTGTGCCCCTTGTCAAGCCCCACAGAACTACACTTATGCATGTTGGCTCTAAGATCTTTTCCAGTAACAGGCAAGTCCAGAGCCCAACGTTTAGTTTTGTCTTCAAGCCATTTCAAACAAGCAATGAAAATGTACTTAAGCCAGCACAGCTCATCTACCAGTCTGTTGCCCAGTCTAGCAGCCAGCAACTAGCACATGCCAACATGCAACAAGCTCTAGTACAACTTGCACAGGCCACCTATTCCTCTGTAGCCCAGCCCAGTGGACTGCAAGCAGCACAAGCCAGTGACCAGTCTGCAGTGCAGCCCTGTAGCCAGCAAATGGAACCATTAATAAATGTGAAGCCTTCCTGTGGTGATTTGCAATGCGTTAGCATTTTCTGATTACTTAAAAAGTAGCAATACAAAGTGCTATTGAATTGGGTCATAGAGTAACTATGGAATTCCATTTTGTAGGTAGTCCGTACACTTACCTCTTAATGTTGGTTGATGGCTCACCTGCAAAGAAAGTGGAAAGTGTTACACGATGTAGGATACAAATTTCAAATGCAAAGATTTCCACAATGGAGGTTGTACAGAATTTTGTGAAGACATGTAACTATTAGATGCATATCTATCAAAAGTTAATTTTGACATGAAGGTATACATTTGTATGGGTGCTATAAACATGCCCCAGTAGCTCTGTGTTTAATCTATGCCACTAAGTTTTCTCTTCCAGCCATATAGTCCCCCCTCCTCCAATAAAAGAATGTTTATTGATCTTCATAAAATTATTAACAACTCACTAATACGTATGGAAATGGCTAAAAATAACTAACCTGCACTGAGAGTACTGGTACACTCTTGGCCAGCATGGGAACCAGAAATGATGCCTTGAGATAAAGCTGCATCTTTTTCCAGAGTTGCATCCAATTTGCTTGAATGTGTCTGAAATTCAATGTGTTTGACTGAGTCTGCCGTAATCTCATTTTCTTTGGATGCAGCTATGGCCTTTTGTTGGCCAACCTCCACGTTATCTTCAAACTTAAATTTCTCCGCTTGCTCTTCCTCTTCCTCCACATTCTCCTGCTGCTGATGAGATACAGCTGTGGACATAGGCTCTGAAAAGCAGGAGTCAAATGTTACTCAGTGTCATGCTATGCAAATGTAAAGACAAAAAAGCACTTATGCTGTGATTATGGTTTAAAAGTTAAATTTACTCATTGAGCAGACACTTTAAAGTAATTTGCAAATGAGGCATGCTACAACAGAAGTGATGGCCCAATATCGTTACTTTTGCATTCAATGAATGCTAAACTACATCTCTGTCCACTAACGTAACAGAAAAGATTTCATTGTCCTATTAATAATGATTGGCCTGTGCCTGTGGGTTCACAAAATTGAATAATTTTGAAATTGTGAGTTCACTCACTCAATGAGTTCATTCATTACCTGAGTTTTAAACAAAATACTCCTTCACCCACATGGGATTTGCATATTGATGAGCTTGACAAATGTTTACTATGCTGGCACATTTCATGCAGTGATAAGTTCGTTGTCATCGCTGTCCAAGACAGGCTTATTGTGGGCGACACAGTGCAGGAATTATTGGTTCTTATATTAATTTCATCAGGGATGATTCGGGAGTAGATTCTAAGTAATAAGTCATTTTTATTTGCAGAACACAAATAATGTTGCAACCTAAAATAAATTACAAGATAGAATATTAAATACCTGTTGATTGTTTTTAATTTGTCTCAATGGATGGTTTAATGGGCTGTAAGAATTTGACATGTGCAATAAAAAGTCCACAGTTATGAACGCTTGCATAATTACTTTATACATATCCACCCAAAACTTAAGACAAAGATCAGTTGGATTCATTGGTAACATATTTACCCAAAGGCAAGCTCACTGCCATGTTGGATCCATAACTGGTCTTGAACTCATTAATATCACTGGTGTCTCACCCTGTTTTGGAATGAGACAAGATGAGGGTGTTGAGATGAGTAAAATCATTTACAATAATGCTAATGAAAGACATTGAACCACTACAATCAGCCAGAACATGCCACTACATCATGCCTTTCAGAAACCCTATTCATGTATGCCCATTCTGAGAAGGCCACTGTGTTCAAGGCCTTCTGTCACATACAGTGGGCCACAAACACAGTTTCTCCACTTGGCCCACTTCATGTTATACCACGCACAATGGCACTGTTGTGATCAGACCTTGGGACAAACTCATTGTTTCTGTATTTGTCACTGAGGAATGCCTGGCTATTTGTTAGATCACAGGTCAAAAGATCAGTGGTATGTGGTGTGTTAAGTGGTGGGACCAAGCACTGGTGGAGAGAAAGAAGTCTGTGTCTGGGTCCAATATGTCATACATTTGTAATAGCACTGTATGACACGTGCTCTCAATAAGACTTGACAAGGAGGAACATGAAAACGCTGTCTGAATGACGTACGAATAAGCACATACACCAAAAATGCTTACACTTACATTTTTATGAAGCAGGTCATCAAATGCTTTGCTCATGGTGTCAGCTGTATGATGCTTGACATTGAAGAGTATTGATGCAGACTGACCTTGATTAATGCAGTAAAGAGAGAGCATGGATGTCATACTTTACAAGGACAATGTTTGCTGTCCACCCTTTTCCTGAACACAGAAGTGTTTCGTGAAGCCTGTTTTCATTTTCTGGTCTCTGGTGTTTTCATTTGCATTGCCGTATGTTTTTAGTGGATAATATGATGTTTAAAATGTTTAATTGTAAAGAGCATGTTGTTCCACATTGCCGTGTCAAAATTTAAGGAGTGGGTAAATGACGTCAAGCTAAGAACCAAGGTGAGTTATATTGAAATCATTAAAGGGATGGTTCATCATTTACCAATACTTATGCCATCTAAGATGTGTAAGACGTTCTTTCTTATGCAAAACACAAACAATGAGTTTTAGAAGAATATCTCAGCTCCGTTGGGCCGTACAATTAATAGTAAATCACATAAAATAAACATAGAAGTTATCCATAATACTCCAGTGGTTAAATCCATATCTTACATTTACATTTATGCATTTGGCAGATGCTTTTATCCAAAGCGACTTACAGTGCAGTTATTACAGGGACAATCCCCCCGGAGCAACCTGGAGTTAAGTGTCTTGCTCAAGGACACAATGGTGGTGGCTGTGGGGATTGAACCAGCAACCTTCTGATTAACAGTTCTGTGCTTAGACCACTACGCCACCACCACTCCAATCTTCAGACGCAACATAATAGGTGTGGGTGAAAAAAAGATCAAAATTGTCCTTTTTGTACTTTAAATCTCAACTTTCACTTTTTACTTTTACATATTTAAAAAGTAACGTGGTACTTTTTTAGGTTCACTTTCACATCTGATAGTGAAAGTTAAAGTGGATTTGCATATTGATTAATTCTGTTACCTTTATGTGATTGTGAGCTTCAAAGGTCTGATCACCATTCGCTTGAATTGTATGGACCTACAGAGCTGAGATTTTCTTCGAAAAATCTTTTTTGTGTTCTACTGAAGAAAGAAAGTCAAACACATCTGGGATGGCATAAATGATAAGAGAATTTTCATTTTTGGGTGAACTATCTGAGTTGTTATGACAGCCAACATCTGCACAAATTAAGCCTGAACTAATCTTTACTAACACTTCAAATAGTTGTTGTTCTCCATCTGGAATGCTCATATTGGTAGATTTTGCATTGCTTCTTATGGAGACCGGGACCAGAAAACAGTCCAGTGGCACTAAGAATCACAATGGCGGCACCCAGTGGTTGGCCAGGAAAACTGTGGATAGACAATTAAAATTTTTGTTGCAACATTTAGAAGTCAAAATATTTAAGAAGTTTTGCTAACTACATGCCCTCAGACCAAAAACCGACATATGTTGTGTTTTGAATTCTGGTCCACAACATGGGATGCTAGTGTGCTGGTGTTCCAACAAAGCTTTTGACTAGCTTAAAGCTGAAGTATGTGATTTCTGCGCCACTTATGTGCCACCGAACTGAATTACAAAATTAAAACATTGATCAAACAAACAAATTGTCCCGTCCCCAACTCGTGCCATTGGTTGGGACAATGTTGTGTCAAGCTGGATGGGTTGCTCAAAACAGACAGAGATAGTGTCACAGAGACAGTTTTTATAGTTTTTGAGAAAATTAACCTACAAATGGCTCACTTGTGCTTGTCTCTACGTATTAAGCTGGGATAGGACAAAGTATTTAAACACCAAAAAAGTTACACATTGCAGCTCTAACTTGCTGGTGCTGGTTTGTCCATGAACAACATGATTATGCTGCTCCACCAGCTAGACCAGCGCCAAACCAGCACTATACACCTTAGACCAGAATAGGAATTGCATGTTGGTTAAGCTGGTCTTTTTAGCAGGGTAACTTCTTCACTTAAATCTTCCATAAAGGATGAGTGTATCAACACAAGGAGGAAACTTCCTTTTCCGCTTCTTATCTGTGTCCCAAGTCTCCGTCTCACGAAATAGCCAAAGCTATTGTAGGACAGCTCTGAGATATGGTGGGTGTTATTCATACACAGAGATAATGATGATGTTATCCTTACCCACAGGGGCATAGTACTTAGGCTGTTTGAGTGCATTGCAACATTTTAGGAGTGTGTGAAAAAAGATTGTATTACTATAGTATATGTTCATTTTTAATGGCAAAATAGCCCTGTGTAATTAAGTCTTTAACTCTGACTTTGTTTAATGTTGTGGCTTAGTTAAATATTAGATCAAAAACCAAAAACCAAATGATGCAGAAATCCAGACAAATCCACGTGTCCACATGCTGTATTTCTTCTTGCAACTGTATTTACTGTATATTGGGCAAGCTGGTTTTGTTCACGGACAAAAGGTATAGGCTGTATTTACAAACTTCATCAAGGAAAGGAGTGTCAAAGCTTTCTCATTTGATGGCAGGCTCCATGGAAACCTTGTGCACTTAACCCTTGTGTTTAAACAGTGGGACAACAATGTACACGCCTCTTCGTGTCCTCTGTTGTCACAAACGCACATGAAGATATGCCACCTCAGCACTGGCTGCTTCTGCAGAGCACAGACATGCAAAGATGCATTATTTATGGATGCTGAGTTGTGTGCAAAGCATTTAAACATTTGACAAGCTTCTTTGTCAATGTAATGCTGCACCACGACACACAAAATCAATCAGAATGTATTTGATGTTTAATGACCAGCTATATGGAGTGGGATTTTGGAACAATGAGATTTCACTGTGGGCGGGGCTACCCAACGTGATACTCTCGAAATCTAATCCAAGCGAATAAGAATGTCCTGTTGCTCATCGTGTATCATGGCTAGGACAAAAATTTAGCTTTATCGCTTGTTGCTTGATCACATCATGTCTGGTTTGGACACGGCATTAGTGGTACCAATAGGTGCCACTTTTTCAGCCATCTTGGTTCCAGAGGTGTCTTCCCATTCATTTGTTTAATATGGATTTCATAGAATCAATCATAAAACAGTTCTAAGCCATGAACCAAACCAACCAGCTTCGATGTGAATCACAACATTACAAACTTTGAGTATTTAAAAATTAGACAAAAACACAAAGGTACAAGACTATGTAAAGCCTTTAATGAGGGAATGAACTACAATCCCATGAAGCATTGCAAATGACATAACCAAATTAAAAATGATGGAAATATATAAAAGTATAATATGAAAAATATATGAAAACTTTTGACTATTGAAGTGGTTGACTGTAATATCAGACGAAAAATATTTTAATGTTATTGAAAAATATTCAGATATGTAAGTACTGTAGTTTGACCGACTCTATTGCGTCATTCAGAGTGCATCATTTTGTGTGTGAGTGTAGTATGTGGTCATTTTTTTTAAATAAAGGATAAATAATGCAGATTGATAGGTTAGACAGAAGCATACACCATCAGTCAACAACCTCAAAGCTTAAAGCAGGTCTACCTTAAAAGATTTGTAAGTTCTCATTAAGAATCAATTCCCCTTTGGAAAAAACATGAATTGGATTTTTACTTCTGGAACAAAACTGTTGCACTTTATAGCCTGATGAGATTAATATGCAGAAATACCAACTGTACATAACTAAAGCTAGCAACAAGGATGTCGGAGGCCACCTAGTAATAGTGAGGTCAAAACAAAGTATAACAACAAAGAGTGTCATGTAACAGGTCATTGTTTATTTAGATTGTTCATTCACGTCCTCAAACCTTCAAAGCATGATGTGGTCTTGCATGCACATCTTCAAAAGACCTATTCCATTCTGCCTTTATGTGTATTGAAATAATCATATAGAAACACAATCTACGTCAGAGGCCCATGTTCTCCTCTTTCACTCATTTTCTGAATGGCTGACATATATTGTTTCATTTTTCTCATGCTGTTGTGTAATATGTTCTCCAAAAGGCCAGAGGTCTATTCATAAAAGACTTTACAACACCTTTCACTTTCTGAGGCCTTTCTAAGTGGGAGTTAGTCACACGCCTTAAGGCATTGGGCAAGATTCAAGAACCTTCAAACTTTTTCTAGAAACACTCCTGGCTAAAAGAGGTGGTGGTGACGTGAAGAAAGTAGAACCTCCACCTAAAATTCAGTAATGTATCTGTCAGGAGGCCCCAGTTGGGCCCAAAATCCATCCGCTTGGATATGGAGGGCCTAGAGCAGGGGTGCCCAATACGTCGATCGCAAAGGCAATGCTGGTAGATCACACACAAATTAAATGTACTTTCGTTAAATTTGAATAAAAATAAATAGAATGTCTTTCCTTCTTTTAGTTTCTGTCTGACTTGCACTTGATGAGTAAATATTGACCAGGCGAGGTTTTGTTTATTCAGTTGCCATGACAACTAGGTTTGTGTATACGCGCCTTCCAAGGACTTCTGAGAACAGAGCGCGAAATTGCGATGCTACTGCCCGGATTAGGCAAAAATTTCGCGCTCTGTTCTCAGAAGTCCTTGGAAGGCGCGTATGCGCAAACTAGTTGTCATGGCAACTGAATAAACAAAACCTCGCCTGGTCAATATTTACTCGTCATCAGAATAAGGTATATGTCCTGGCTATTGTAATCTATTGTGCTGTAGGTGTTTGGGTTTAGTTTTAAAACTGAATGATATCAACATTGAACATTATTATATATTTTTTTATTAATTAGAAGATTAATTCCATGTAGGGATACATGCAGTAGTCCCAACAAGCATTTTCTTATTTTAAATGAAACTGTGTTTTTTTAGTTGGTAGATCTTATGGAGGCTAACAGGATGCATTTATACTGGCACTTTCTCTTGGCTACACATGGACTGTTAATCGTACTGTTTACCAAAAATTTCAATTTCGTAAAACCAATTTGCGAATAAAGCATCTTTTCCATCCCATGTGTTGAAGACAACAAACTATCGTCACTTCTGAGGAAAATGGTGCAAAATAGAAATGAATATGGAAGTTGAAGCCACTGTGGCCTTTTTATTAAACGTAATAAATTACTTTAAATTTAGAGCATTCAGAAAAGCGCTCTGACAAACTTAATGTTTGCTAGCGTTCAGCATGAGATGTCTTATGTCTGGGAGCAAAAGCGTGTCACGCAGTTTTGGAAGATAATAGTCGCCAATCATTTTGACGAGAGGCTTTGGCATTTTAGAATAACCAGAGAAACTTTTGAGATGCTATGTGATGATTTTGATGATATTCTCTGAGCAAATCATGGATTCACATGGCTTGGTGTCAGGAGGCCCTTTCGGCACCTCACAGAGTGTGTGAGTATGGATCTTAGGCTGGAATTAGTCCATGAAGGGCTGCTCTACTTTCTTTTACAAATATGGGGGTGCTGTCCATAACAGAGTTTGCGAGTTCCACATCCCAGGTGGAGATTTGAGGTGCACACTTACAGTGCTGTACCAGAAGTTCTGCCGGCCAGCACTGGGTTAATTGTCTGTGAGATCGTGTCTCTTTGGTGTTTAGGGAATTTGTAAGACCCCTCTGTTTCTGCAATGAGCTGCAGAAATTAGGGAGAGTCCACAAGCTCACACAGAGCAGCCTCCTTTTCTCTTCTCTCTCCTCCTACCCCCACTCTAGAGAATAGACCCCTTTTTCATGGTGCCCCTGCCTTTGTTGCATGAATGACAAGCAAACCCAGAATGCTAGTGTGTGTGCATCTCAAAAAAGTGAGATTAATAGACCAATAAACAGTTACAACTCACCTTTTTGTCCTCAAAAGTACTTCCACAGGAAAGCTTCAGCACCTCCCGAGTGGGACTTTAATCCCAACAACCTCCCATGCACTTCCTGCTATGAAATCAGCTGCCTGCTTGAACACATCCTCATCCTCCGTTCAAACGCCAGCTCCTCCTGCTGCTGAGCTGAGGCCTCTGAGAGGGTGGTAAATACACTATACCGTTTAATTTCCCACAGCCAGCAAGTTCCTCCTCACTCCCTCGTTCTTGTAAGCCGAATGAGCCTCCCTCTTCCTGTGGCTTCTGTCACTCCCTTCTTTTCTCTCTCTGTCTCTCTCTCTCTCTCTCTCTCTCTCTCTCTCTCTCTCTATCTCTCACACAAACTGACTCTCTCTCCTTCCCTCCCCTGCTGTTGGACAGTTACAACCCTTCAGAGCAAGCATAATGGCTTTTAAGATCCACCAATGGCTAAACTGCTGGCAGACTTGTCGGCCAATTAAGTTGGGTTAGATGGCCAAGGGGCAGGGCTTAGGGGGATAAAGGAAAAAATAGAGTTGGACAAGTCTGAAGAGGGAGGGAGAGAGAGAGACAGAATAGAGAGAGAGGGATTACACCATCTCAAAAGCTGGCCAGAAGTGGAATAAATAGTTTTAGCTAAGTGGGTGAGAGTCCATTCAATATTGTGCAAAATCTGCAGAACATATTGTTATTAGAGAAATATCACTTAGATTTATTTTTACCCCTATATAATCCAGAGGCATTAGCCTTTATTGCACACCACAACTGACCATTCTGTCAAAGACCACAAGAAATCGTCTTTATTTCGTGTTGACAATTCAACGTGAGGTCATGCATTCATTCTCACTCATTGTCTACCATTGTTTAAGTGCAGTGGAGCAAGCACACCTTACTGACCCCTCCAAACAGAACATGAATATCCTTTCTGAATATTTGCTATGTTTCCCACAAGATTCTGCAAACATTGTATCTCACTATGTATTCACTGTCTTCAATTCACTATATATTCAGTGTATATGTGTAAATAAATATACCTTGACAGCACACGTACATCACACAGACATCTATTTGATGTGTTTGTTACCATCTGGAAGACATATTTAAGTTGTTTACACATCTGCAATAAGACGTTTCCTCTCCTTGTTACGTAATCAGATTACTTTTTTGAGTAACGAGTAAAGTAATGCAATATTTATTTTAATTTTAGACCATAATTTCTGAGTTACTTTTTAAATAAAGTAACACATTGCTTTTGTACACCTCTGCTGTCCCTGTATTGTGAGAAATCAGGATTAAAAGTATGCAAACTTCAGGGAGGAGATATAGTGGATGATTGGCATTGTAGTTCTATAGAGTGTGAGGCTAGAGACTATTTAGCAGAGACGAGTCATTACTATTTAAATGAATGGGAGAAATTGGAACGCCCGACCAAGAAGCTCTAGCACCCAACAGTCAATGGATGCAGAAAGGAAGTCCTGCCTTCCAGGTAAAAGAGCCAATCACCTTTTAGATACAGACATCACCTGTCAAATAATGTATTGCTTTGAGTAATATAACATCAACATTTGGTTTAGTAAAACACGGTTGATTCATGTGTTAATACACTGCATTAAAAGTCAGTAAACATTTTTTTCTCTCTCCAGGAACCAGGCCAGCCCAAAATCTTGAAAAACTAAAAGCTTTGGTTTGATTTAAGCCTGAACATCGAAGAAATGTGTCCGTATTTACGCTTGCACAGTTTGGCTATGAGTCTGGAAGCTGACAACCATTACCACTCTCTTGCCTAGCACGGTATCCAGCAACTATCAGACACCAGCTACCAGTGTCTTGCCCAGGCCCTTGGAGGACAACTAGCTTGGGTAGGCAGCCAGCAACCAGCCAGCTACCAGTCTGTTGCCCACTAGCCAGCTACCATTGTATAAAATGGCTATATAAAATGTGTACAAATCAACTGTGATTTATAATTTTTTTCAAATGTGCACACCCCCGCCCCAACACACTGTTAAAAATGGGCTTTTATCTGCAGGAAAATTAGTAAGCTACAAATTTCATCCAAGCATTTTGCACATAACTGATGTCTAGGCGTTCAATAGCTTTGCTCTTAGAAGACCTAATTTAACACTGGTTGTTCTGTAAACATACCCTATTGGAAGCCACTTCATGTTCTTGTCAAGCTTGTCTGGTTTGGTGTCAAGCAGGTATGTTTGTGTTAAGCTCTCTGGCTCTTCAGATGTGTGTGTGTGTGTATATATATATATATATATATATACATATATATATATATATATATATTTTATTTTTTTAAGATTGTAGCTCATGGTGTATATCAAGTGTGCCACACAAGCCCTCAAAAGTGAAGCCAAAACGTCTCTTCTTCTTCTTCTTTTTTCAAGTTTAATGGCGGTTGGCAAACCAATCTTTAATGGTGCATTCCCGCCACCTACTGGATTGGAGTGTGGATAACGTTATGGTAGTAGTGACCTAAATCCTGTTACTTAAATGAGTGTCTTTTAAAAAATTTAATACTTCTTCATATATTTTAAATTGCTTTGGGCCATTATCTAATAATGCTTGGATAGACAAAACTTCCATTTCCATTTTTCTTAATGCTTGAAATAATTTAAATCTTTCTCTTGCATAAGCCTCACATTTTAATAATACATGTTCTACAGTTTCCATATTTTCAGAACTACATTTGTCACAATACCCTGTCTGGTGTTTCCCAATCCTGACCATACTTTTAGTAGACAATGGCCAATGCGCATTCTTGAAATTATAACATCCTTCCACCTATTTCCAAAATTTCTTCTTTCAAAACCAACAGTTTTTTGAATTTTGTATAAATGTCGACCCATATTTCCACTATCCCACTCCTTCTGCCATTTCTTCCTAATTTATAGTTATATTCCCAACAATCACTTAAAACATTCTTAACTGGATGATTTTCCGATTGACCCATTACGTTTGCCCAGTATCTCATTCTTAGCTTAATCCTTCTCATTCCCAGAGGCATTACACCCATCGCCAAAACGTCTCGATCGCCCCCCCGGTGACTGGTCCTAGTATAGGTCATAAACCCCGCCTCCCCATGTTATTCAACGGGACGTGAGACCAACTAAACAATTAAATTACACTTCACATATCTTTTTTCCAAAGATAGTTTCTGTCATTTACTGTCGTTTCTATCACATTGATGTAATTTCAAGTGTTTGTTTTCAAAATAAGTTTGTTTTTAGTTATTTGATGCTATAAAAATGCTGCTGTGACATCATGATTGACAGCTGTGATTGACAGGTTCTCTGAGCGATGTAGTCACTGAAGCACCAACTGACTTTTTTTCGGGATCTTCAGAGGACTGAGGAGATTGGAGCTTTAAATTTAATATCTAAATTTCTATAATGAATTATTTCACACCGTCAAAAGTCAAAAGTGCAGAGGCGTGTGCTGTAAAAGTATTGTTCATTGTTAGTTCATGTCAACTAATATTAAGAAATGGAACCTTAGTAACATTTATTAATATTGGTCAATGGTCATTTATTATAAATCTACAATTGTTCATTTTATGATCTATTAATTAATGTTTACATCAAGCATGTATTCATTTATATTGTAAAAAAAAAAACCTACTAGTAAATGTTGGAATTAACATGAAGATAAAAATGTGTGTAATTAAGTCTAACAAATGTTAACAACTGCAACCTTAATTTAAAATGTTACAGAGATGGTGGTGTTATAATGGATGAAAACTAAACCTGTACTAAAACTAAATACAAATAGTCAAAAAATAAAATAAAAACAATAAATGCACCATTATAACTAACTTCAGCTATACTGAAATGGGGTAAAAAAAAAAAAAAATTTAAAAACCCTGTTCATTATGTAAAGCTTTGAGAGTAGTTAGAAAAGGACTTCCATTTAAAAAGGGATGAGTCTAAATTATTTTCTGTGGTAATAAACATGCCACAAATGCTGTCAATATACTTCAACTTGTATTAAACCTGAAACACTCATTGTAAGAATAAACATCCATTAATTAACGTAAAGTCTCAAAGCAGTGCTGGTTTTCATGGTAATATCTGCTGGAGTGCTGTTTCTCACTTCATTTTCAAAAGTTTTGGGGTAAAAACAACCTTTTTTTATAGATTTGATGTGCTATGAGAATGTTAACACCTGAAACTAATAATTGCCTATTATGGGTTTCTGTGACAACAGATTGATCTGACGCTGTGTTCTAGTAAAGGATTGGTGAGAGGTAATTGCAGGCATTATAAAAAAGACCAGTTCAGTTGCTTTAACACATGGTTGGGAAAATAGTTCTTTTATTTTTATTTATAGTGGGACTGGGTGTGGTTTTAGCTGGGTGCTGATAACACTGCCATGATGGTTTTAAGGTATGATGTTGAAGTTATTTGATTCAGGTTGTTTAGCTGCTTTTCCTAATAAGTGCTAATAGAAAGTTATTTGTTTTGCAGCTTTGCTTGGGTGCTTTGTATGCTGCTTGTCTATGCTGGAATTGGTAAGTGTTTATCCAGGTTAATTGCATAATTGAATTTTTGTACTTTAAATGACCTCCTTTTCTTGATCTAGTTGATTGCTTTAATTCTGGCAATGGATACCAAAACCCTGAAATGGAGGATGATATCCCCATGCAGGATGATATCAAATTGCAAAGTTTCTACAGTTGGTATGGGAAAGATTATCAACCTATCAGACCCCTAAGTTCTAAGATGATGACTTCTAGTGCTGTTAAGGGTGGGTTTGGCATTGGAAGCAAAATATCTTCAATTGGTTCAGTAAGTTTCCATCCAGTGACAAGTGGCTATCAGCGAGTAATGAGTCTTTTCTGAATCCGGTGCAACTTGCTAACCAAATCCATATGCAGGCCAGCAATGAGTCTGTGGGACATTCCAGTGGGAATCAACTTGTGCATGCCAGTAGCCAGTCTGATGTCCAGCTCAACAGCCTGCAACAAGCACTGGCCAGCTACCTGTCTGGAGCCCTGACCAGTGGCCTACCTCTTGTCAAGCCCCAGAGGGGTCCACTTTTGACATATGGCTCTAAGCTTTTTTTTTCAGGTGTCAGGCCAGCCCTGAATCCAAGCTTTGGCTTTATCTTCAAGCCTGGGCATCCATGAAATGTGTCCGCTCTCAAGACCGCTCCGCTAGCATTCTGTAATGCAATTCAGCAGCCAGCACCCATCAGACACCAGCTACCAGTCTGTTGCTCAGCCCAGTAGCCAGCACCCATCAGACACCAGCTACCAGTCTGGCAGACAACCAGTACAAGCGGGCTTCAATACAGGCTAAGCAAGTGCAGTCCCAAGTACCAGGCACAATCCAGTTACGATTCTATATTTGATCCCAGCTCTCTTCTGTGCCAGGACAGTCAAGGTACCAGTCCCTTTCCAGGTTTGGTTCCTAATCCCTGGGGAGGCTCTGTGATCTACCCCTCGCTTAAAGTTATGAGTTCCATTTGCTGCAACGTGGCTTTCAGTATCCAGCAAAGTTTCCAAACTGCCTCAATGTTCCTATGCCTGTTCCAAGTAACCAGAGTCCATCCCAAAGTATGAGGCAATTGCAACATGTGAAGTCATTATTGTCCACTTGTCTTGTGGTTTTAAATATTCTGATTTGATTTTTCAATAAACTGTTATTTTTTTGACTTTAGTTTTCTGTGACTTCTTTCAAAGGACTGTGTAAAAAGTGTTGACCCCCTTGTTAGTTAGCTTTTTCTCTGAAGGGAAATTGGTGAGCTGCAAGCTTCATTCCAAGTATTTTATTTACACTGACGTAAACCGATGCATGTCTGGGAGTTCAATAGCTTTGCTCTTAGAATACATGCAACTAGTGTTACATTAGGCCAACATACTGTTGGAATCCACTTAAATGTTCTCTTCCAGTTTATCTAGTTTGACAAAAACAACAGATTACAAATCAAAAGCTAGAGATCTTACTACCAACATACCTGCTTGATGTCAGTTTAAAAAGGGGATCATTGTGCATACTGTGGGATTCCATGTTAATGACTAAAATGGGAACCTGCACAAGCATGAAAATGACTGCAGCTAAGTGAAATGTGTTAACCAAACACAATTATTTTCAAGCATTGTTGGATGGTCTGATTTAAATGTATCTCTAGCTTCATTTCTATGTTTTCCTCCAAACAGTTGATTTGACATTGGAACAACACTGCAGTTCACCTCCATCTGTAATGTTCAGAGACCCTTAATTTCTGGGTCAGGAGCTCTAGTCAAGATTAAACTAGCACGCTACAAAGCACTGACTGCAAATAATGCCATTGTTAAAACATCAAGAAAGTGGCATTACATAAATTGGAACCTCCGTTGACCAACATCTGAATACACTTTCCGTGAACTTTGGCAATAAGCAATTTATTCTGTATGCGGGCTGTCTCGCACTAGGTCTGTATGATTCCAGTCCATGCTGCAGAGATTTTTGAGTAGGCCTACATACTGCAAAACGTAACCTTTTAATGTTTTAAATGCAGTTAAAAATGTGCTGTAAAATTCACTGTTCACATTAATTTTACAAATGTTAATAACTGCAACCTTATTTTAAAAAGTTAGATATGTTGTGGTGTTATGGATGAAAACTAAACCTGTACTAAAACTAAATAAAAAAATAAAACCAGCTCCATTGTATAATTCTTTTGAACATCAAACTATACCGGAATTGCCAATGTTTCACACTGTAGATTCAAAAGAGCCAGCTCGAGGGTCGTTCAATCAGGAATCACACACATTAGTAAAGCTGTTTGTTTGCGGAGTATACCTGGACTGCTTATTGGAAGTAAGCAGTCCAGGTAATATTATTTACATGTGCTTCGAAAGAAAGAGTGCTATCCAGAATGACACCCAGACTCTTAACTTTGAAACAGGGAAGGAGAGTGGAATTGAGAAAACGTCTCCCCTCACTTGTGTTCTTCTTTGAATTTTCGGACTTTTTTGCCATTGAAACGCAAGAGCCAGCTTTACAGGTAACACAGAGGTTGCACTAATACATTTATGTTATGGTCAGAGTTGTACATTTTACATGGTCTATTTCATCTGTCATATTAGTTTAAATATTCCTAATATGTAGCAAATTTGATTTTGTCTCGATATAGTCAACATTTTCAGTTAGAAATGGCTTCAATAGTAACGCGAGTCTGATAAAACATTTGTTCTATTTAATAATTTGCAGGGTTGGGAAACGTACTTTTAAAAGTGTACTTGCATTACAGATGTTTCTGGATGAGAGTGGCAGAGCATGTGTGGCAATCACTTTCACACACACACAGACAGAGCACAAGCTGGCAAAAGAGAGTGAGAGAACTTACTTTGAAAAATTGTGCGCTGCCACTCTCAGCCAGTATATATCACACATAAGGACATATACATGTGAAAACTGATGTGCAGTATCAAATACACGATGTATGCTAGTACTAACTGTAAAGAGCACATCATTATGAAGACAAAGCCAAATCCCACACAATTAGAGGCAATGTTTAATCCTGGCAGGATGCATTTTTCATATCTGAAAAAGAGGACATGTCTGGGGAAATGAGGACGTATGGTCTCCCTGTGTCATGTTATTTGTTTGCTTGTTTGTTTGTCATTGCGTCACAAATGCAATGGACTCAGCTGAACTTGGAAAAAAATTCTGAGTCCTAAAGGCTCGAGTCCGAGTCAAGTCTGAGTCTTTTAAAATTGGACTTGTGACTCAGACTCAAGTCCGAGCTTGAATACCCCAACTCTAGTTCATTCATTCATTCATACCCTGCTACTGTACAAAATTTGTTTTCTTTAGAATTTTTTCTTTATTTTCTGTGGTAATAAACATGCCACAAATGCTGTCAATAGACTTCAAATTGCATTAAACCTGAAAAACTTATTGTAAGAATAAAAATCAATTTATTAATGTAAAGTCTCAAAGCAGTGCTGGTTTTTATGGTAATGTCTGCTCTAAGTGCTTTATCCATGCAGGATGATTCAAATTAAAATGTTTGTATGGCAAAGAGGAATACTCTCAATTTATCAGACCCCTGAGTTCGAAGACAATAACGTATAGTGCTGTTAAGGATGGGTATGGCACTGGAAGCAATAGATCTCCTCCAGTTGGTTCAGAAAGTTTTGGTCCAGTGACTAGTGGATATCAGCTGAGCAATATGACCGTTCCGAATCCTGAACAACACTCTAACCAAATCCTTGTGCAGGCCAGCAATGAGTCATGCTGTCCTGTTCAACAGCCAGCAACAAGCACAAGCCAGCTACTTGTCTGTGGCCCAGACCAGTGGCCAGCCTCTTGTCAAGCCCTAAAGAGGTCGACTTTTGATAATTCGTTCCAAGCTTTTTTCAGGTATCAGAATCCAATCTTTGGCTTGATCTTCAAACCTGGGCATCCAAGAAATGTGTCTGCAATTAAGCTAGCACAGCTCCGCTATCAATCTGTAACCCAGTTCAGCAGCCAGCACCCATCACACAACCAGCCACCAGTCTGTTGCTCAGCCCAGTGGCCAGCTCCCATCAGACACCATCTACCAGTCTCTTGCCCAGGCCCATGGTCTGCAACTAGCTCCGGTAGGTGGCCGACAACCAGCCCAAAACCGCTACCCATCTGTTGCTCAGCCCAGTAGCCAGCACCCGTCAGACACCAGTTACCGGTCTGTTGCTCAGCCCATTAGCCGGCACTCGTCAGACACCAGCTACCAGTCTGTTGCTCAGCCCATTAGTCCGCAGCTCACAGACACCAGCTACCAGTCTGTTGCTCAGTCCAGTAGTCCGCAGCTCACAGACACCAGCTGACAGTCTGTTGCTCAGCCCAGTAGCCAGCACCCGTCGGGCACCAGCTACCAGTTTGTGGCTCAGCCCAGTAGCCAGCAACCAAGCTACATGCCTATTGTAAAACTAGGTCAGTCCAGTTGCCCTACTGTATCACAACCCAGTGACCAGCTCCTTAACAAGCCAAGGAAAGATTTGTTCCAACCTCCCAGGTTCAGCTACCACTCTCTTGTTAAGCCAGTGGAACACAACAAGCCCGCAAGTAGAGGGCTACCAGGCGACCCAGCAGCCTTTCTCTTGCACATCCCAGCAACGATCTACCTGCAAAGCAAGTGAAGACCAAGTACCAGCCACAGGCACAATCCAGATATGATTCTGTATTCCAGCTTGGATCCCAGTCCTCTTCTGTGCCAGGGCAGTCAAAGTACCAATATCTTTCCAGGTTTGGTTCAAATCCCTGGCCAAACTTGGTGACCTACCCCTCGCTTCAAGCTACAAGTTCCATTTACAGCAACCTGGCTTTCACGATCCAGCAGAGATGCATTTCCATTCTGTCTCAAATAACCCTATGGCTGTTCCAAGTAACCAGAGTCCATCCCAAAGCAACATCAGGCATTTGCAACATGTGAAGTCACAGATGTGCACTTGAGGTTTTAAATCATTCGTTAACAATGCTTTTTTTGATGTGTGGTTTTCCTTGACTACTTTCATTGGGCTGTATAAAATGTGTATAAAGCAACTGGATCTAGCTTTTTCTTTTTCCTAAACATTGAGCTGCATTTTTTTTTTTTTTTACACTATGAAGTAAACTGATGCATGTATGGGTTCAATAGCTCTGCTCTTTGCAGGCCTAATGTAACACTGGTTGCATGTAAACATACCCTGCTTGCTGTTGGAAGCCACTTCATGTTCACTTCTAGTTTGTCTGGTTTGGTGTCAAGCAGGTACTTCTGTAGTAAGCTCTCAGGCTTTTGACATGAAATCTGAAATCTTATGAAGCTTGAGAGGTCCTGCAAAGAAGAACAGGAGAAACTGCCCAAAAATAGGCATGCCAAGCTTGTAGCATCATACTCAAAAAGACTTGAGGCTGTAATTGGTGCCAACGGTGCTTCAACAAAGTATTGAGCAAAGGCTGTGAATACTTCTGTACATGTTATATTTTCCGTTTTTTATTTTTAATAAATTCGCAAAGATTTCAAACAAACTTCTTTCATGTTATTATGAGGTATTGTTTGTAGAATTTTGAGAAAAACAATTAATTTAATCAATTTTGGAATAAGGCTGTAACATAACAAAATGTGGTAAAAGTGAAGCGCTGTGAATACTTTCCGGATGCACTGTGTGTATATATACATACACGGGCGTAATTTTCTATGGGGACAGGGGGGACATGTCCCCCCCACTTTTCAAAATCCCGTTCGTGTCCCCCCCACTTTCAAATTCGTTTGTTATTATTTTTTTTTAACCGCGCGCCGTCATCGCCACGGAGGAGCAGGACCGAGCAGAATACAGACATCCTGCCTGTCTCTGTCAATGCGCGCGTCTGCGTGCCTGTACGTGGACGCGCGCATTGACAGAGACAGGCAGGAACGTCTCGTGCACACTCTTAATAGTGTAACTGTAAGCGCACTGAAAGTTCTACTGAGCAGCCGGTATCGCAGTAGTCAGTCATGAAACGCCAGCAACAGGTTTTAATATCTTCATGGATGAAAAAAAGAAAGGAGATGTGAGTTGGTTGATCCAGTAAATTAGATCAGGTCAGGGTAATTTTTATTTTGTCTACACCTGTTGATACTAACATTGACTGAGCTAACGTTAACATACATTGTTGCTAGGTAACTTCAAACTGTTAGCTAAACATTTAATGTTGCCTAGCCCTAGAACATTCTGTGTACCATGAAAACGAGTCCACTTTAAACCGCAGCGTTTTCTGTCAGCAATGTATGACAAGCAGACTCTGGCTGCTAGTTTATTGTTATTCTCAACTCAACTCATTATACTCAGATGCAGAAATATTTTTTAAAGTCTTAATAATAAATGTTTTTCTAAACTTGAGCTATTGTTGTTCACTTACAATATTTGTTCATTTAAAATGTAAGCTAATTTTAAAAAAATATCTGCCGACATTCGCAATCCGCAAACTACGGAAGCGTATTGCATTCACTTGAGAAAAATCTCAGAATTACGAGATAATTTTTCATTAAAAAAAATATTTTGTTCTGTTTTTCTGAATTAATGAGATCCCTCAAAATCCTGCCAGGAGCTCTATTTTAGCTGGATTGCATGGAAGAAAACATGTCCCGCCTTTCAAGTTTAATCCGGTTTTATTTTACTTTGAGTCGTCTGAGACTTGGATGCGCATGAATTTATAGAGATATATTTTAAACTTGGCCTTCAATACAAAGACATTTCTGTCTATGACATTTGTAATACTGTCATGGCTGAGACACGCTTTGATCTTCCAAAGGACACGAATCAAGCAATAGACTTGTACTTGCATTTAACACGAGAACTACCGGAATTCTAGAACTACTAGAATGGCCATAGCGGTCATTCTGACCGTTCATACTAGACTGTACCAAATGTCATGTCATATTTACATTCGAAACTTCTATTAAGGTTTTAGAATGAAGCTTCTAATGTCTGTCGTCATATTTTATGGCGTCATCACCCTAAAAATGTATTGAATAAAATAGAATGGATTAAATGGAGCGCCAAGCGAACGCAGATAGTCCTACATAATACCATCTTTTTTTGTAATATATAATAGTGCTAGACTATATAAATACACATATATATATTATATATTAGCTAGACTGCCCCGGAAGGTGCGTGCCTCGCTTTGTGTACAGCAAGTTTTTTCCACCACAGTGAAAATGGTTTTGAAAGTCTAAACGCCAACAAACATGGATTGAGGCAGAATATTTCGTTAGATAAAAACATGTTGTGAATTTTGGAAATTATTACATCTATCCTTTTTCAAAACATGTTGACTTTTGGACTTTACAACGCTCTGGAGTTATTGGAAATTGGAAACAATCCATGTGTAGCCGCCACTGGAATCAAATCCATGAATAAATGAATCTGTTATATTAATAATAAACACCAGGACACGAAATTTTAATTCTAATGAATGTGAAAATGTAATAGTTCATCGACAACCAGAACTTGCTATTGTAGCTAATTACAGATACAAATTTGATTATTTATATTAAATTATTCTCCTAAAAGGGGGCCCCCTTTTTTGTTCAAGTGAGCCCACTTTTAGGAGAATTCGTTCATAATGATTTTATAGCATACTATTTTCATTATAGTTTTACAGCATGATATTTTTGCTCACTGTAAAACAAATATTGCTTTCTAAATCAGTTTTCCCAGAGTTAGCGAATGTTCATACCTATTATTTATTAACCGCTTTGGCCATTTTGGGTTAGGCCTATATGTGTTTCATACATGTCTAAGGTTTTTACTATGCATTGAAATACACATTGCTGATGTTTTTATAAGCTATTGTATTGATTTGTTTTTATTTTACAAAGAGAATAATTTAATATAAATAATCAAATTTGTATCTGTAATTAATATAATAGCAAGTTCTGTGGTTGTCGATGAACTAATACATTTTCACATTAGCTCCCATAGAGCTCCTGGCAGGATTTTGAGGGATCTCATTAATTCAGAAAAACAGAACAAACTTTTTTTTCCATGAAAAATTATCTCGTAATTCTGAGATAATTAAGTCGTTAATTCAGAAAAACAGTAGATTTTTTTTCTCAAGTGAATGCAATACGCTTCCGTAGCAAACAGCCGCTGACTGTCCGACGGTAACAAGGTTGTGCTGTTTAGGATCCCGCCTCATGAGGAGAAATGAAAACAAATGAGCGCAGCACACAGAAATTCAGTGAACAGCAGTAAAAATTCATGTAGAGTTTTTATATTTATACAGTTAAGCAACATCACACGACCAAGAGTGTGGAATACCACCATGTGACACCAATTTCATATGACAGTTAAATAAACAAGGAAATAATATTAAGTCACTTACATTTTATACGCTATATTGACTCTCACAGGAACACGTAAAGTGTTTTCATTACTGAATGATTCAGCGTTTTGAACGAATCGGTTGAGTCAAAGATTCAATGACCCATATAAATGCCTAATTCCTGAACAAATCGGCAGTTTGAATGAATCGTTTGAATAAATGACTCACTCATTAAGACGTTCGCCTGCCGCCTCCTACTGATGATTTAGTTTCTTGTTTAAAAGTATCATTCTTTCCAATATTTCATATTTGCATATTAAAAAAAATATTTAAAACAATCTCATAACATTATTTAATGCAGTTGTAATTTTTCAATGTAAATTATTACATTTGACAGCCATATAGTGTCTTATTATTCTAATTTAATTTATTGATCAAATTTAAGAATTTAAAATGAAAGATGAATAATATATTTTAAACGATTAGGGAAAAATGCCCTTTATAAAGGTTAAAATATCATAAATATGCAGATTTAAATATGTCAAAGCTGACTGAACACTGATGAAAGAATAAATTATATTTAAAATAAAAGAAAATCCTATTTTTTGCCTGGACAGTGAATGACCGATTTACTTGTTTGAAAAAAAGAAATGCTGGATAAAGTCAGCAAGGAAAACATTTGCCAGGAGTTTATCATGGCGAATGAGTACAGGAAGCATGTGTTTGGTTTTTTCATGTGAGAAGAGGAGAAAGGACAGTATAGAAGGGTGGATAGTTAGTATATGGAGAGATGGGATTGAATTGATAGATGGAGGACACTAAAAAAATCTCTTTATATTAAAGTTAAATGTTTGTTTTTATGTTTGTGAGATTGTATTTCAATTTTGCATCTTGTGTAACAAATAATCTTGTGTACCTGTGGTTTGGTGGATGTATCTCTGACTAATGTCAGATTAAACGGTTAGTTTGAAATAAAAGTTTGTTTTGTGAAAATTTTTGACTTTATAAAATGATTCTCTCAAGTCTTGGCTATTAAACAATAAATAAGGTAAGACATATTTTTCTTATATATAGTTTAGTAGCCTATTATTCTTTTTGGCAAAATTTATCATTATAAACAACTTTATATCCATTTCCTGGATTTTGTATCGCCATAGTCCCTAAATGTAGCCTATGTAAATGGAGGAAATGGGATTCAAATAGAAAACATTTTTCGATCGAGAACATCATTGTGTCCCCCCCACTTCTCAAACCAAAGTTACACCCTTGTATACATATATGTGTGTGTGTATTCTACATCTAGCATTAATTCGAACAGATTCATTAAAAGTAGTTTTTAATCCACCACATGTGTGACATCATTAACCAACGTGGTTGAACAACCAATTTGCGACAATACGGTTTCGGGAAACAGTCGTGACTAGCAAGTTGATTTCTTCAACAGTGCATCGTACTACGGTAGTGGAGCAGCAAGTTACGTTGTTGTACGGGAAACGCACCCCAGAGCCGTTAAATATGAGAGTTGCGAACCTAGATGGTTGCGACAGTGATCTCGCCACCGCGCGGTCACGTGATTCGTGTACCTCTCAATAGTTCCAAACAAATTGCGTTGCCAATGATTTTAAGCGGGGCAGAGAGCAGCAGCTATTATTGCAGCAATTATCGGTAAATATTGACGCATAATGTACATTGCTTATTATGTTGACACTAAAATGACTCATATAATAGCATTGTTTTTCTGGAGAGTAGCAGAAACACTGCATTAATAAGTTTTTGTGTTTAATTTTGGAGGGAATTTGGCTGCTCCCATAACATAGAATATATATATATATTCTATGTATGTGTGTGTGTGTGTGTGTGTGTGTGTGTGTGTGTATATATATATATATATTTATATTTAATGGCATTGTGCAGGTTTATGTGAATGTATCATAACATTAGGATGTTAATAATTATGACATAGACGCTCGAGAAAAATATATACAGTAAATACTGTAAATGTATTATACCTTATGGGAACAGTCCCTTCCCTCCAAAATTAAACACACAAAAAATGTATTCAATTCAAATATAAATATATATATATATATATATATATATATATATATATATATATATATATATATATTAGTAGTATATATCTGACTAATTAATGTCATATTATTAATAGATTGGTGTGCCAAGAGTGACATTAGTCTTCATGTAGACTGAGTTAAGCAAGAGTCTTGTGACAAATTATAATAGGACATTATGGCCATAAAAAACCATAGTACTTGGATACTTAAGTACATTTGAAGGCAAATACTTTTGTACTTTTACTCAAGTGAATTTTTAAAGGCAGCACTTCTACTTTTACTTAAGTTATATTTTACCTTGAGTATCTTTACTTTAACTCAAGTACATGGTATGTGTACTTCGTCCACCACTGTCTATGTTATACTGATTTACTAGATCTCAATATTTCCAAGCAATGCATGGCTTACACTATATTTCTACAAAATGCAATACAATGTAATAAAGAAAACACCAGATTTTACTTTCACAACGTATGTACATATTTATTTTGTAGTCTGTATGCTACTAAACATTTTCAAATAGCCTACAATGTGTTGCGTTTAGGCTAAATGTATGTAGGCTAAGTTGTATACAATAACTTGGCATTATCATGGATGAAGCTTATCATATTACACCTTGATTAAGAATGCAAACTTTTGTTGAATTTTATGAGAAATCTACAGACGCTGAACAGACGAAGTGTAGTAAAATAAAGACCTAAATGTGTATTTCGGACTTTTTTCACCACAAGTCTGAAAGAAGACATGTTATTGAAGACAAATATCCAAAAATCTCAAAATTGACCAGTAAAAAAAAAACTATGTTTTTGCCTGCCGTGTCTCGCCTTAATATAAACACACACTGTTATCAGTATTATTTTGGACAAAGTTTTGCACATTTCACTTTAATGTACACTGAAGCATGCGTCGTGAATTAGCAATGTGGAAACGGTGGTTTGTTACTGCAGTAATATCACGTTCAGTGCTATAAATCTCTCCGTTCCAGAATATTTGGTTCATAACATCAATCTTTGATTCAGGTGTTTGTGCAACCGTGCCCTGAAGATTTAACAAAAGTCTGGGTAGGCCTAAGTTAAGAAAAAAGTAAGTAGGAATTAGGAAAGTATGTGAGAAGCTTGCTTCATTCCGCCATTTCACCTCAGTGCGAGAAAAACATGCATCGCTTCTTCTGTACGGAAAACGAGCAATTTTAATTGGTCGTCAATTCACTGTGAGTCTGTGTATCGTAGCAACAAGCACAAGACTGTGCTGTTATGAATCCAGTGAGAAAATAGATCTTGTGTATTGTTTATATATTTCGTGTGTGTATGTCTCTATGTGATATAATTATTATTTGATGCAAATAATTCTAGCCGGCTCAGCCAAACTTTATCAGATGGCGGCTCAATTTGGCTTACGAAATTATTGGCTGGCGGCGGCTGAAATTCTAAATGGCGCAAATGGCGGCGCCTGGCGGCGGCTTCGGGGTCTAATGTAGAACTCGGCCAAATACAATAAATATTTATTTATTTTGTCATTAATGCTCAAACTAGTATAACAACCCACTGAACCATTTAGTCTTAGCCTTCTGATACAGTCATTGCACCGAGAGTTTATGAAAACAGAGAGGCGTAGCCAGCGGCTATCACTCTGTAAAAGAACAACTACAAAATAAAACATAGATGTAAGCAGCGATGGTGGGCCCAAGCACAGCTGGTCCATTTCAGCATGGCTTTCAGAAAACAATGCAAGGTGGACACATGTATTTAGCATTTTACATTATTCTAAACCATTTTGAAGCAATCTGAATAAATATAAGAGGACTATTTTAAAGTCAATTGTAAGAGCCACACATCCTGCTGCCAGGGGGTGGCACTATGACCGTGACCCAAAATAGTCAAATCCAAGTGATTAGCCCCCAAGTCAAAACATACATCTCAATTTGGATCTAAATCACACATTAAACACAGAAGATATGAAACACTTCCTGTTTCCCATTTTTCACCATTGATTTATTAATGCCTCGCCATGGCAACACCATTTGATATATCAACATCATCAATGTCTTGGCACGATGTTGTCCACATTTGGTACCTGTAACATGAAATCCCTAGGAGTATTTCAAATTACAGAGCATATATTTTTCAAACTATCCAAAATGGCCAACTTCCTGTTGGACCGCGCTTATGACTGTCAGCACGAAAGCTGTCTGGCTTGATGAGATCTATATGTGTACAAAGTTTTGTGATGGTTGCTCAAAAGGGATGTGCTACAGAGCCCCCGAACATGCCCATCTTGTAGGTTGCACTACAGAACCCCCCCCCCCCCCCACCACGCAACTTTGACAACTCTGATGTGTGTGCAAACATTTAAGAGTTTTTATTTTTACATGTTAAGTACCCCCAAAAGTACCGATAACCTTGAAAAGAATAATAATGATAAATATAGCTGCAAGCAGCGATGGTGGGCCCAAGCACCATGGTTCTATTTCCACCCGGTGGCTTTCGGGAAAAAATCCAAGGTGGACACATGTATTTGGGCATTTTACATAATTCTAAACGATTTTGAAGCCATTTGAGTAAATACAAGAGGAATATTTTTGTCTGGAGAATAGCATTAGGAAGAGTTTTTGGTGTAGACCTGAACTGCTAAAGAGAGAGGGACTCCATCCCACCTGGGACGGTGCCACTCTCCTCTCTAGTAATTTAGCTCATAGTCTTAATAATGATAGTATTTGACGAACTGGGGCCCAGGTCAGGAAGCAGACAAACTGGTTAATCCAAACATCTGCTAGCTGCCTTGAGACGTCAAATGAGGCTGGGCATAGAAAAGCATAAATTGTTTGAACGCAAACTCATCTGCTATATTTAACAAAATGAGTATTAAAAAATAGTAACAACTATTATATTATAGAACTTGCTCTCGTGCAGTCTCATGAACGCACACAGGAGATCAACGGTCGGTCAAAGGTTTCACTAAATATTACATTCGATTTCGGTTTGTTTCTTACCAAAGCTCATCGTATGCTTTACTAACAATCATGAGTCTCATGGAATAATTTATTACACTTCTGAATTATACATTTGCATGCTTTTGAAGCTTGAAGGGGTGACCACCATAAAGTGCCATTGTATGACATCACTGCACACAATTTACCCACCCCATTCTAATCTTGAATTCTGTTGTACCGTAGAGATTGATTGTAATTTGTTTCTTGTTGTGATTGATTTTGTAAAGTTGACCTTGGGTTTTATAAAGATGCTATGTAAATTAAACATATTATTAACTCATAATAACTTACCATTATTTGTCTTTTTAAAATGTATGTTGTTTTGGATATTTTATATTTGTATGCAGCAAAGCTGTAAATGCTATGGCATTGAAAATGTACAACATATTTTCATGCCAATAAAGCACAATAAAACTGAAACTGAATTTCAAAGAAATTGTCATCAGCACTACCACGAAAAAGCTTCAGCACCTCCCTAGAGGGTCTTTAATCCCAACAACCTCCCATGCACTCCTCATTGAACATCCTCATCATCCACCAGCTTCAATGTCACTAGATAATTGTCAGTGTTCTAGCATGCAAGATTTGCATATTCACCATTAGTATAATTCTGATTGTCCAGAAAGTAGCATTTCTATCGGGAAGACACGCAGGCTTGAGTGAAGTTTGAGATGCCATTTATTTGATAGATGTAAAACGGGAGGTGATGTCTCTCTCTTTGGCGTAGGCCCCGTCCGGCGGTCCGAGGGAGTTGTGCCCGGAAACGTCATGTCCTGCTGGAGATAGGAGGCAGGGGCGAGGAGCCTACCCCCCTGTGGGACAGGGTTCAACTGGTGGTGGTGGGGAGGTGGAGGTTGCAGTGTTAGCACACCGAAACAGCAATGTGATAGATTGTGATCAGACTTATAAAGCATTGGCTTACGTGCGATTGGCTGGGAATTACCCAGCTAATGATGTGATGTTGTACACCTGCTGGTCTTCCCACTAGAACTACGCTCCACTTCCATTTACTGCAGAAATGACCTGTTTTAAGTACATTGGTGCAAGAGTCTATCTGACCCCTAAGACACAATATCAAAACATACTATGCATTTGCCTACAGGATTCTGCAAACATTTGAGAATTCAAAATAAAAAAGGCGCAGATCTTATTGGAGAGAATTTAATAAAACACATTAAACAAATACACAAGTACAAAGTGAAATGACAACAGATCACTTATCTCTTTTCCATATTCTTATCTCTGCAAAATAGCAATACTGCTTACTGTTTTGCTTATACATAACTGTTTAAAACCAGGAGAAGCACCTCTGGTCCAAAGTAATCTGGAGATATCTTACATGCTGTGTTTTCGTTGATCCTGGTCTAATTGTGTTTAGACCAGGATCTTTTTTTTTTTAAGCTTTTGAAGCCTAATGTGTAATTGAATGAAAAAAAAACTTGTAATATTAGACTGAAGCTTATTAAATACTTCATACATTCATTCATTGGCTTCAGTTTGATTGCATTTAAATGGAGCTTAACGTCAATATCCATACTGTGATAAAATGTAAAAGGTACAAATGAAATGGTATAAACTCATCACACAGGATTAAAAATAAAACTTCATTTCACAACACATTTTATGCTGCTGGCTCTCTCTTCATAACCTCAGGTTTAAGGTCCCTTTACTCTTGAAGCTGTCTTTGTATTTCTTTGAAATCATTTGAGGTTTATCTCATGTGTGTGAGTGTGCGTGTGAACATTTAACTGCATTTAACCCACATTCGTAGTCTACACAAAAATGAGCATCATCTTAAAACGCTTGTTAAAACTACTCTGCGAAAGAAGCTACAGTATAATCAAGTTTACGGTCAGCGATGACACCTCTGTGCCATTTACGCCAGTGCTGAGATGCTAAAAACGAACAGAAATACTTCATATACATTAGAGTAATAAACTTGGCTAATACCACAGACTGAAACGAACTGAGTATACAAGTTATTGAGAGAGGTTTTTACTGCGTTTGAAATGGCCCATTGGAAATGCCGTCTCCCCGGTCATGTCCTGTCTCCATGTAAAGTGCGCTGCTTAAAAACACAGATACACAAGGCTTTTAATTTCAAAGTTAAATCAAAACAATCCATGTTCACATCACTGATGGCACAAGAACAATCATGTCAATACCGTCCATGAGCTTGGCTTAGAAAGTTTTTAGCAATTCACAAAATGTCGGGCAGAATGTGTCTGACGATAGAAGAATATCATTAAATAAAATAACAAGTTCACAAATCAAAAATATCTGCATGTGAGCTTACTGAGTTCGGTAATGGTGGCATGAACACTGCACAAAGGAATTAAAACCATTCCTTTGTCCTTTGTGGGATGAATATTCTGGTCATGTCAGAATTTAATTTTGAATAGTGTGCAGTAATGCACTTACAATCGAAGCTCATGGGGAAATCGTATTAAAGCAAAACTGTGAAGGTTGTATTTTTGTTGAGGCACCTACAGTTAAAAAACAATACACTTTATTTCGTAAAAATGGTCTAAATTGTCCTTTTGATTATTTTTCTTGCCACAGAGGATGTCAGTAGCGCTTACATTCAGTTTAAGACAGAATATTCCTTTAAAGTTGTGTGTAAGCCCCAATGTTTCACAGCAAACAACACAATTGGGAATTTTTTTCCAAATTTTCGGTGTACATTATCAGCTCAAAGGCATGAAAACAGTGTTCCATTTGCCATTATTTGATTACCGCTCTATCCTTTAACGTTTATAATTGTAAACACTGTAACCTTTTCTCTATAAAGAGTCATGCAAACTGGAAAAACAATCCAATACAATTGAAAAAGCAAACATTGAGGGCTGGCATTTGAGGTACTCTTCATATAATCTTCTTACTGAAGTTGAGTCAATGACAGTTATTGAACTAATCTGCATTTAGATGCACATTTACAGCAATAACCTGCAGGGGTAGCAAAAGCATGCCATCCATGAGCAGAGCCAGGAACAAAGCATAGGCTAGGAACTAGTAGCACCTCCAGGAGCAAAGCAGAGGCTAGGGACTAGTAGAACCTCCGGATGGCTCAACAACAGCAGAGATGAAAACGTCCTCATTACGTAAAAAAACAAAACTAAAGCTCAGAGGACTGTCAGAATAACAGTGCCCTCTTCACAAGTGTCCACAGTCTCTCCTTACTCGATCAAGAGTTTTGCATTGGAGAAGTTAAAAAAGAACGACAAAAAAGTATGTTACTGTACTGAATAAAACTTACAGGCGCATACAAGAACAGATGAACATATTCTTAAAGACAAAAGTGCAATTGATTCGATCTGCTGTTTAATATTCACTTTTTGGAGGAGGTCTCCATGGTTCTGTCCGTAGGTATCTTACAGAGAGAGAACAGAATGGTGGGGGCTAGTCCTCGATGCATATGACATCACTGGGTTTGCCTGATTTCAGATCAGGGGTGGGCACATCTCTCAGAGTGTCAATGGACTTTTTCTCCAGGTGGCTGGTTGGGGGCGGGGGTCCATTTGAAGACACTAGGAGCCCGGAGAGAAACAGCTCAGATTTTATGATCTCAGGAATGTTATACAGCAATAAAAAATATATATTTATATGTTTTTTATTAGTTTATGCCTTCATAAATATATCATACATTAAACCTAGAGTAGTTACTATAAGTCACAGACCGCCCACAGTCCGTTCACTGACTGCCTGGTATATATTGCACACAAAAATGGAAAGCACTTGCGAAGATCGCAAGGTCCAATCAGCCTTGCAATGCAAGACTGTTCACAACAGAATAATGCAGGGATCTAAAGACACATTTAAAAAAATCTGAAACTTTGTTTGACCTGACACAGTGCCCAAAAAACACAGAACTTATGACTAGAGACGATGAAAACTAGTGAGGCATGACACAACCAAAGTAAGATGCTACAAAAGTACTTCGACCAACAATAAAAAATAGTGCTTACAGAGGTAGGCCAATAATAGGGTTATGTTCAATGATATAGAAATAAAATAATGTAAGCAATTTAAGTTTGAAGTACCACCTGTTTTCAGCAGGGGGCAGTATGCAAAACTCCAGCTGTATTGGTAACGCGCAGCTGTACAAAAACAAACCACACTCAGACTTGCTGCCCATTGTACAAACGCCCTGTCCCAAATGGTGCACTTCATGTGGACTTGTGGTCTCGTGGCCTTCAGTTGCACGTGCTTGTGAAGTCTACAAGTCCGTAGTGTGTCCCATTTGTGATTTTAGTGCTTGCGAGGATTCTCGCGAGCACCTCCTTTGTGCCCTCGATGGGCTAACTGCAGTCTGCTACCCAACAGTCCTTGCGACAGACCAACCAGAAGGACTCCAGTTTCTGAGCTGGAGGATAAGACATGGCGGACAAGGCAATGTTCAATTGCAGATTAAAATTGTATTTTAATTATCGCTTTTTCCGGATTGTCAATGTCACTTGCTTATCATGGGTATATAGAATCACTTTTAAGTCTGAGTTTGTTTTGTTTAATTTTCAAGAGACATGGAATTACTCCTATTCAATTTATTGTTATTGTTGTTTCAAAGAGGATTTTAGAATTATTGCGAGTCTCTAAAATATCAAGACAGGATAGAATAATTGAATGCACATGGCTGTAGCTTGTACACTTTTACCAATCATGCCCCCTCATGGACTTGCTGACTAGTGCCCCATCGTTCTGCACTCTCTTACATCATCAAAGTCTGCTCTCAGAGGAAGACCACAAGGGTGGAGTGTGCCATTTGGGACAGGTCCAAAGGTGCCACTTGCTGTGTCTCGTTTCGAAGGCTGCGTGCCAGGTAGGATGCGTCCTTTGAAGGCTGAAGTATACGAAACGTCCTCCTTTAAACAAGCCTTGTTTAAATGAGACGGCCTTCGTAGGACAAATGGAAACGGAATGTTACATGGTTGCTATGACAGCACGCCACACTTTAACATGCGAGCGGTTTGAGTGAGAAGGGAACAAAGTCCCTCTGGAAGGAAATGCATGAGGTACATTCTAGGAGAGTTATAATGATGTAGAGAGAAAAGAAAACAGATTTTACAGGTGTACTTTTAGTCTACTAATTTATTTAAATTATATATTAATGTAATTATGCATATTATATACTCTGCACCCATCTACTGAGGTACTTCAACTTGGGAATTAACATTACTTGCTTTTGAACATCATATTTACGGGCAAATTGCCATCATTTATTTTTAGACATTTCCATTGAAGCAAAGAATTGTGGGTTGTGAGTGTCCACGAAGGTTCGGAAGATTATGTGGTTTAACACATCTAGATTTCTGCTGGAGAACGTGACTTCTGTGGCCATGTAAATGCATAAGTGGCGTTCTTATATGTTTTAAAAAATGCATTTGTGCAGTATGACGTAAGAGGGAAGCCCCGCAATTGCAGCGCAATGCTGCAGCAGGTCGAGATGGAAAGTTAAGCAAACAAGCACAGCAGCAGCTGTGTGACATCTGGAAATAAAGCAAAGCAATTGAGTAAAGCAATTAATGGGGAAGTCGTCCTCACATGCCATTTTCGTTATTTACACCAGCCTCCCAGGGAAATTATGTATTATGCCCTTTGCTGTGGAGAAAGTTGCTTACTGCAGATCGATCCGAATGTATCTGTTAACACAGTACATGTTACACGAAAGTTGCTTTTGCGTCTTAATAAATGGCTTTCTGGTGTCCATGTAAACAAGCTGATTGTTTTATCTATGCTCTTTATTTCAAGGTTAATATAGGTTTACTTAGGGCACTAACCACTAACATATGGCCCCAGGGGCATTTGGCTGTAGTTCACCATTGCGGTGCCTCCAGGCCCACGGAAACCTCCGGCAAAACTGCTATTATACATCTGAGAACAGCCAAATGATCCCTGAGGGAAAGGCTGAGGGGAGATAAAACAGAACATTCTGACATGAAGGCTCATTCACACAAGGTCTATCTATTATTCATCTTTTAGATGCGACAGTGATATGATATGAGAAGGTGTCACCCTGACCTGCTGAGGTGGCGGCTCGTTGCCCCGGCTGGTGAGCCTACTGAGAATCCCCCGCTCTGACATCTGCAGCCGGGCAGACACGGGTGGGACCCGCGAAAGCATGGAGGGCAACCGTGTCACGTCGGCCTTCATGTCACTTAAAAGCTCCTCCAGCTGGTTCAGCACTAGAAGAAGAAAAAAAATCATAATGATAAATCATTTTCTTATTTATACATTTTTCTTCCAGATCAGAAACCATAGGATTTCAAAACAAAACATTTTTGTTGCTTAGTTTCGATATTTATTTTTCATTACAGTATGCTTTCATAATCCATTAATAATGGGTAGGGCCTGGGTAGCTCAGTGGTAAAGACACCAGGAGTTCACTAGTTTGAATCGAAGGGCATGCTGAGTGACTCCAGCCAGGTCACCTAAGAAACCAAATTGGCCTGGTTGCTAGGGAGGGTAGAGTCACATGGGGTAACCTCCTTGTGATTGCTATAATGTGGTTCTCGCTCTCGGTAGGGCGTGTGGTGAGTTGTGCGTGGATGCCGCGGTGGATGGCGTGAAGCCTCCACACGCACTATATCTCTGCGGTAATGTGATCAACAAGCCACATGATGAGATGTGCGGATTGACGGTCTCAGACGTGGAGGCAGCTGAGATTCGTCCTCCACCACCCGGATTGAGGCAATTTAAAAAAATGTGTAGTTTTGGCTTATAAATTCTATACATTTACACATTATATTTTTAAGAATATTGCACCTTTGTGCAGCACAGCATTGGCTGGTTTGTTTCCAGCCAGTGACTCTTTGGAGAGGTGCTGATGGGATTCAGCCAGGCATTCCACCTCAGCAAACCGTGTGTTGAGGGCCATAGCAGGGTGACTGGGATCCTGAGACATGTTCAGGTATGCTGCACGTCGTAGCTGCTCCTCAATTACCAAAGCCTGTTCCAAGAGCTGATATGGAGAAAAGGGAAGAAACATTCAAGGCATGTTCTTTTTTAATTAAAACATCAAGTAAAACATGTGATTCATAGTGTACCTTGAATCGCCTGGCAAGAAATTTGTTCTTCATTTCTAAGTAGTTCCCTTTGTGCATTTCTGTCTTAAAAGGCTCATTGAGGATGGCATAGCGTGGGTCATTCTGAATGTCCTGCCAGCGGGCATAGCCATGTCTGAGACACTTGCTTAAGGGTTCGCCTCGTTTTCTGAGAGGTTTTTAAACTCATAATGCAAAATAAAACATTATGCAAAATGCAGTTTATGTCTGGTAAGAAATATTTACAGTCATCTGCCATTTGCAGATGTTGCAAAAAGGACACTGCTTCTATAAAAACTGAAAAAAGGGAAAAAATAAACAAGTGGCAATATTAAGAAAGCTCACAAGCACGACTGTGGAAACTGTGAGGATACGTTACGATGCCAGCCAGCAGCCAGTAGTCATGGCGACGGTGCCAGATGTCGTACATTTTGCCAGATGACACAGCTGCACGCTCTTCATTCTGCCAGAGTGTGTGTAACTCTGAGAACAAACAAAACACACACAAAAACACGCACATACTGTCCTTATCCATGCATTCTTTGCCGCTGTTTTCATTTGAACATCATTTTGATTCTGCTGTCCACGATGCAATATGTATCCATTCTGGAATACCTGTCAGAGGAAGACAACCAATCAGAACAATGTCAATAAGACTGTAACTCACCTGTGAATCCTCCATCTGCGATGTTGAACATGAAGCGCGTCTTGATGCTGGTCTTGTCATCTTTGTGGCTCTCGTCTAACGTGTCGTCCCTCACGTCTTTCTCTCCATTCAATTGGCTCTCAGAGGGTTCTTCGGATTTTAAATCATCAGGAATGACTGTGGAAACCAGATTAGTGATTTGAAAGATACATGGCACATGACATTTTGTAACGAAATGCCATATTTTTTTTTCCTCTTTATAATTTTCATAATTTACCTAGAAAACGAAGAACACAGATTATGTTTGTAAACATAAAAATGAAAAATGTTGATATAAATATTATTTAAATGTATCAACATTTTCTAATTTGTGTCTGTTTTTTAAAATAATTACTGGTTGGGCCTGGGTAGCTCAGCAGATAAAGACGCTGACTACCACCCCTGGAGTTCGCGAGTTCGAATCCCAGGGCGTGCTGAGTGACTCCAGCCAGGTCTCCAAAGCAACCAAATTTACCCGGTTTCTAGGGAGGGTAGAGTCACATGGGGTAAACTCCTTGTTGTCGCTATAATGTGGTTCTCACTCTCGGTGGGGAATGTGATGGGTTGTGCGTGGATGCCACGGAGAATAGCGTGAAGCCTCCACACGTGCTATGTCTCCGTGGTAACGCAATCAACAAGCCACATGATAAGATGCGCGTATTGACGGTCTCAGACGTGGAGACAACTGAGATTCGACGTCCGCCACTCGTATAGAGGCGAGTCAATACGCCACCACGAGGACTTAGAGCGCATTGGGAATTGGGCATTCCAAATTGGGGAGAGAAAAAAAAAATCCTGGTTATTAATTTATATATTGCCCTAAAATTAAAAGACGTTTAAAACGCAAGCAATGTGTTCCCGACTGAGTTAATGCCTTGAAACACTGAAAATACTATATTTTATAAAATACTGTATATTCATATAAATTTAGAAATAAAAGTAACTGTTATAGACGCGTGTAACGAGCTCTGATCCTCAAGTTCACCCCGCCCCCTCTAGCTCTCACGCTCGCTCCCAATCACCAGAATATTAGTTTCACCTGCACGGTTCACTTCCTCTATATATACTCTACCCTTTCTCCCCACACTTGTTGGTTATTGTTTAGTTACCCCTTCGCTTTGCCAGCTCTAGTGTTTCGCTAGCTTTCCCCTGTTTCTACTACTCTCGTGTTTGTCTTTGTTATATTCTGATCTCCTGGCTTCGACCTTACGCTTCCCTGTATTACGCTTCTTTGGATTTGCCCATTTGTTATATACTGATTTCCCGGCTTCGACCTTCCGCCCCCTTGACTACGCTTCTCTGGATTTGCCCCTTGGTACTTTTGCCTTTCTGCCATTAAAGCAGTTTTACCCCGACATTGTGACTGTCTCTTCTTGTGCGTGTTACAACGCGTTCTTACCTCCAACTCAAATTGAAGAAATGCCAAGCTATATTGTCCACGGCCATGTAAGTTTGGTCTTGCCCAACACTTTCTGAGCTTTCTGCTCTTTCTGCATGCAACCAGAAATAATGAAACGGAAACCGCAACCGCTGCCGTGAAACACTGCTTGCCTTTGTGTTCATATTTCACCCGGAGGTGGTGCTCTTGCTTTTATTTCCGCAAGCTTATGGTTGATTGGCTGCGAAAATGGGCCGTGACAGTGAAGCGTTGAGAAAAGTCAAAGGCAGTTGTTAAGTGTGACACCTTCCCTCTGTTTTTAATCTGTAAATGTGACAGGCTCACTGACTAGGAGGGCAAGATTAGTGAAAACAGTCATTAAGTGTGACACCCCCCTCCCAATTTGAGTCTGCTACTGGAGAGCCAGCTTAACTGTTGGAATCGATGTGTCACAAAAGCTGATTTTGTGAAATGTCCTGCATTGTGACATATTTTCCATTTAAAATATGTACATTTAAACCCAAAATCTTGATGGTCACCCCTTTTTCTCCAAAATCATAAACGTATTTCACTAATACTGACCTGGTTTTTGCTCCTTGTCATCTGTTTTAACAGGGCTGGATTTATTTTCCCCTCTCTCAGGAGAAGATTCTTTCACTTCAACAGAGTCTGGAAAATATTGTTGAAGTTGTTTTTTTAAAATAATTTATGAATATTTTGCAGAACTATTACATGCATGGTGAAAAAACGCTCACCAGAGGGAGTCTGATTGGCTGACTGCTCACTAGGTTTAGTGGGTGCCTGTGCTTGATTAGACGATGGCTCTGATTGGATGGGTGGCATGTCATTCTTCTTACTTTCTTTCATTTGCTTCTCTTCTGCACTGACAGTCTTTGGCTCTTCACTCTCATTGGTCTTCTCTACTGCAGAGAAGGGCTCTGGAATAACTGGCTGCTGTGAGAGGACAAAGAGACATTTTAATACACACTAGAGAGACGAGAGACATTTGAGAATTATATGCAGCAGTCCAACCTCAGTCTCTGACGATTTGGCGCTGCTCTCTGGTTCAGTAATCTCCTTGTCTTCTTGAGAACCAGATACCGACTCAGTCTTATCTGTAAAAACAGAAAATGTAACTGTCCAGCTGACCAAGAGCAACCAATAGCGGAATCGTTTTTTCATTGGCTAAGGAGACATATGCATAAACTACGATGGAATCACATTTACCGAATAATTTAGATATGAATATACACTAATGAGCCTAATATGATGTTGGTCCTGCACTTGCTGCCAAAACAGCACTGACCCACCAAAGCATGGACTCTCCAAACCCTTGATGGTCTTCTGTGGTATCTGGCACCAAGCCATTAGCAGCAGATCCTTCAAATCCTGTAAGTTGTGAGGCGGAGCCGCCATGCATCGGACTTGTTGGTCCAGTACATCCAACAAATGCTCAATCGGATTGAGATCTGGGGAATTTGGAGGCCAGGGCAACACCTTGAACTATTCATCATGTTCCCTAAACCGTTCCCGAGCAATGTGTGCAGTGTGCTAAGGTTGCCACGCTACCATGATCATATCTTACGATAGTATACCAGCTAAAGTATCAAGATACCAAATAGTATCACGATACCACAGATGGTCAAATGTGCGCTTCAAGTGGAGTAGGACATATCATAATTATGAGTTCCAAGCACATGAATGACCCCACAAAGTCATATTAACGAGTTTCCGAGTTGGGACGTTGGAAGGGCAGTGTCAACATGAAAGATGATTATTTTGCTAAATAATTTAAATAATATTAATTTGTTTTATATGACAGTCAACTAATGACTCACCATTCGCAGTTTGTTTTAAGCAAATTCATTATTAATATAGTATATATTAAAATGTTGCTCTGGAAGGGGTGAAAATAACTGATGGATGAAAAGGGAAAAGGCTCAAATGGACAAACTTGTTACCTAATACGTCCATTATTTCTGTGATTATTTGAATGTTGTTAACATAAAAATATAGACATTGTAACGTTGAAAAGACTGTTTTGAGAAGCTGTTTCGTTATTATATCCATTTCAGCCCTGGTCTCCCGGTAAACAGGAGCGCGAATGCAGATTACACACACTGATCACACGACTCAGGGACGTGATTCAGACATGTGTTTTAAGCATGGGAAAAACACTCATTGAAAAATAAACAATACCATGTAAGTGGCCAATTCTAAACAGCATTTTGTGCTCTTAAAGGGCACTGCGTGAAGGGGATGCCACTCGAAAAGACTATTTTTCAATGTTATTGCAGAAATAGGTCTGATTACTACCACACAAACAACATAACTTATGGTACTACCGTTTAAAAAATACTGTGACACCACCGGTATTTTAAAGCTTTATTATTGCAATAATACCATAGCACCGGTATACCATGCAACCATACAGTGTGGCAAGGCGCTTTATCCAGCTGACAGAGGCCACTGCCATCAGGCAATACCACTGCCATGAAGGGGTGTACCTGGTCTGCAACAATGTTTAGGTAAGTGGCACGTGCCAAATTGACTTCCACATGAACGGTCGGACCCAGGGTTTCCCAGCAGAACATTGCCCAGAGCATCACACTCCCTCCAACGGCTTGTCGTCTTCCCACAGTGCATCCTGGCGCAATCACTCCCCGGGTAAACGGTGCACGCGTACATGGCCGTCCACGTGATGTAAAAGAAAACGGGACTCGTTGGACGAGGCAATCTTCTTTCACTGCTCCAAGGTCCAGTTCCGATACTCACCTGCCCATTGTAGGTGCTTTCGACGGTGGACAGGGGCATCCTAGGCACTCTGACTGGTCTGCGGCTACGCAGGGTGCGATGCACTGTGTGTTGTGACACTTTCCTCCCATCACCATCAATAACATTTTCTGAGACTTGTGCCACAGTAGACCTTCTGTCGGTTCGGAACAGATGGGATAGCCTTTGTTGCCCTCACACATCGATGAGCCCAACACCCTGTCGCTGGTTTGTGGTTTGCCCCTCCTCGGACCACTGTCGGTAGGTACTTACCACTGCTGACCAGGAGCACCCCACGAGCCTTGCCATTTCAGAGATGCTCTGACCCTAACATAACAGGCCATAACAGTTTGTCCCTTGTCAAAGTTGCTCAGGTCTGTACTCCTGCCCATTTCTCTTGCATTCAACATGTTGACTACGATTGTTCACTTGCCATCTAATCTACCCAGACCTTGACATGTGGCCTTGTTACGAGATGATCAATGTTATTCGTAAGTTCTAAACCACAAATAAATTACTTGCATTACATTTAGTAAAAGAGCCACATTGGCTTCAACTTTAAATGTATTTATTTTAAGCTAGTTTCACCAGTAGAGACACTCAAAACACTGATTATTCGCAAATTGTTTTTGCACTATTCTGATCTTTCGCATTAATTAAATTCAGACGGTGACTATTGTCCAGTAGATACACATTTACATACCTGACGGCACAGGAGTGCTGGGTTGAGTCGGAACAGGACTGGCTGGGACTGGAGTGTTTGGGTCCGATGAGACACTTTCAGTTAATTTTTTAAGCTCTAAGCCTGCGGGAATCAAATCTGGCATGCTGAACTTTCCATTCACATGCTCAAACTCCTGAACCTACACACACACACACACACACACAATAAAAAACAAGGGGATATTTCAATAGACTTCACAGAGAAGATGGGGTATTTAATGATGTGCCGCAAAAAACAACAACAACATACTTAGGTAAACTAGGTCACCTAACTAATCTAGTCAACCGTTCTGACCTATCCCTTAATTGACATTATTCCATCCCTCACTGACTTGTTTTTGTTGCATCAATTAAAATATAACAATAATAATAGTAAGTTTAATTTACATACATTAGCACCTTTTCAAAATGTAAAGTTGCTTTACAGAGCTAGAAACTAATTGTGAACGCATGACAAATAAAAAATGTAGGGCTGCCCCCGACCAAAGATTTTACTAGTCGTTAATTTAAGCCATTAGTCGACTAGTCGTCGCACGTTTATGATATTAAGTTTTACATATAAGCAATTATGCCTATATGAGCCTTTAATGCATGAAGCAAGCCGCAGCGATACCGGCAAAATCTGTAATGATTCTGAATGTGTTGGGAAAACCAGAAGAGACTGTCTGAACATTTCGTTAATTTATAGAAAGAAATGCACATTCTGGTTGAGCAAACAGACGATGATCTCGAGGATCGACGATGGTCAGAGTGATCGCCAATACCTGATGCCTTTGACCATGTCAAGACGATATTTGGCTCGTTTTCTCATTAATCTATTAAATTATTATTATTATTATTAGATTATTATTATTATCAAATTAATATTAAAAACAATGTGCCTGTAGACACAAAGACACAAAGAAAAAACACTATTTTATATTATTAGGAACAGATGACAGAAAAGCCGTCTATGCGCATATATGACGCACTGATACGGAGGCGTGCAGTCTTGTGGAACACGCGCATCCCACGCAAGGATCTCACTCTTTGGTTCCTTATTTTTGGGGGGTTTTATGAGTGCTGCAAATGACCTCAGACATCTCAGTTCAGGAGGTGCTTTGAGTTTAGTTCATTTTATTTCCACAGAGCAGTTTATTGTGAACGCAACTCTGCAGCCTGTAAAACTATATAAAATAATACAAACTATATAAAATAATACAAAAACACGCTCACCTCGAACAATGATTTATATTTCAGTGATTATTATCATTATAATTATTATTTTTACATTAATAATTTTTTTTATGTCTTAATTTGTGTAATACATTTTCCACTACGTGTTTAGACGGATTCTTGTCTGACGGTAAATGGAAAGGTGGTTACTTATACTGTATCCATCCATCCATCCATCGTCAACCGCTTATCCTGTGTACAGGGTCACGGGGGCTGGAGCCTATCCCAGCTAACATTGGGCTAAAGGCGGGGACACCCTGGACAGGTCGCCAGTCCATCGCAGACTTATACTGTATATATATATATATATATATTTATTTATTTGCTTTTTTGTTTTGTTTGGAGTGCAATTTGAATTTAGAAATGTATTTGATTTAAGTTATTCGTTTTTTAAATAAATTATTTAATTTTCAATGCAAAATCACTAAAGCAATAATATTCACTAATCCCACATCCCCGAGGTTTCCAATGTAATTGGATATATATATATATATATATATATATATATTCACACACATGATATATTTTCCTGGATAACGAAATACCCGACTGGTAGAGAATGCACAGATGAAGCTTCTTTACCAGAGAGATGTTCACAACTGTTATAAAGCCATCTTTCAAAAAGTTGAACAACACTTTTTAACTTTTAGTTAAAATAAATAAAAAATAAAGTTCAAAGTTTGAAATCATTTATTGTGTAGGATAAACCCTAACACTGCTTAACGAAAGTTATCCCATAGTACCGCCTAGCATCCAACCAGCGGAAATACCGTTGTTCGTCATTTTCCTGCAGTTTTGTTTTATTTTTTTTTGACCAACCGACCAATCAAAACTTGGTCGACCAAGACTCTTCTCATCGACTAACGGTTATCAAAACTGAACACGTAGAAGCAAAATTTCTAAAAAATGACATTTACTGACATTCGGTGTATCAGAAATAGAATGGGGCATCTGCTTATTGTCCGTCTGATGCAATGGACGCATCCATCATTGAATATATTGGGAGCCATTTATTTTCAGTGATGTGATTAAGGTTCACGCTAAATAATGTTCACGTAATTTAAACAAATGCAAAAACCTAAGTCCTACAATTTCTTATACAGCGTCAAATTAGCTACTCATGTCGATCGTGTTACAATAAAATTTGCATGGATTACCTTCTTGCGAACCAGAGACATAACACCGATCCGGGTGAGAACGTGTTGGCGGGATAGCCCTTCCCTCGGGACGCCATCAGCAAATGTCTCGGCTCCATCTGCCCCCGGCTCACACAGGTGCCTCATGAACAGAGACACATAAGCCCTAAAGAACACACACGAAAAACTGAATGTTTCATATGTTCACGGAAAAACATGAACATACCGTTGCTTGGGGAAAAAAAAATCTAGCTGGTCTCCAAGCCCAAACCACCCAACTGATCATTCTGACCAGGCTGGAAGACCAGGTAAGACCAGCCAACCAGCTTAGACTGGTTTTCAACATATTAAGGCACTGATGAGTTATTTAAGATGCATGAGACATATTCAAACTAAAACTTGTCCACAGTCAGACAAACGCAGTACCTGAACTCCTTCTCGCTTTTTCCTCTCAGGTCGCGGACCAGCCAATGAGAGTTGAAGGCATCTTGTGGCGGCATTCCCCAGCGCATAATCGCATTCAGGAAGGCCTTTCGCTGGCGGGCGTTAAATCCCAGCACCTGAAATCCCAAAGGTACGTAAATATCATGCATGACGCCACAGCTTGACCTGAAGACAGAAGGTACAGGAGCTTCACCTCTATGTTTCCGCTGACTCTAGCCAGTAGTGGCGGCAGCGGTTTGTCCCGATCGCTCTTCAGCTGTCTGCGAGAATGTCTGCGCCCCCCTGGAAGAAAAGGATCTCATATAGTAAAGACACTTTGGCGAATTCACAACACAATTGTGTCACTTTAACACATGGTTTTTTAGCGACACACCCAGAGTTATATTCTTTCATGCATGGCAGTTCTTTCGTCATTGGTGTGTGAATGTATGTGTGAATGGGTGAATGAGACGCAGTGTTAAGTGCTTTGAATACCGCTACTTTTGCTTAAAAATGGCCATTTCCTCACTGTCATGCCTATGTCTTCTACAGCTAAGAAAAGGGTCCCTACCTTCTGGACGCTCCTCAAAATCTTCATCCTCATCCTCGGAGCCAACAGAGTACTCGGACTGATTGTCTGAAAGATCATCCTGCCATTCTGAACACAGGATCAAAAGAGGGAAAACATGTACTCTCATATATGCTTACTGCAGTACTGCAATGTAAGCATCTCGCTCTCTCGTGTGTGTGTGTGTGTGTGTGTGTGTGTGTGTGTGCGTGTGTACCTTGGTCCTCCTGGGAGGCGTCATTGTAGTTGACCTGTTTGCGGATTCGTTTCCCTTTGCCCAGGTTCCGAGCCAGATCCTCCTGCTGCTGCTCGTAATGGTGTCTCAAGAGCTTCTCCCAGTAGTCTGGATCAACATTTTCTTCCTGTTTAATAATCTCCCTCTGGACCTCCTCCTGCAGGTACACACACACACACACACACACACACACACACACGTAGTGTTTCCATGTTTTATGGGGACTTTCCATAGACATAATGGTTTTTATACTGTACAAACTTTATATTCTATCCCCTAAACCTAACCCTACCCCTAAACCTAAACCTCACAGAAAACATTCTGCATTTTTACATTTTCAAAAAACATAATTTAGTATGATTTATAAGCTGTTTTCCTCATGGGGACCGACAAAATGTCCCCACAAGGTCAAAAATGTCGGGTTTTACTATCCTTATGGGGACATTTGGTCCCCACAAAGTGATAAATACACGCTCACACACACACACACACACACACACACACACACGCGTTTACTTAGCAATCTAAATGAGGTCACATCATAGACTTCTATTGTTTTTAGTTAGTATAAGCTAGATGTAGTTCCTCTAGACTAAATTTGGCCCTAATCCTTAACTTTTGGTATTTGTATTTGTAAATTACAACATTTAGTCCCTTTATGAAGCCGTTGTCCTCATGGGGACCATGAGATCTCCATAATGTACGAAGGCCAAAATATACATTTCTTACAAAAACTTACTGTAGCGGTACAGGGGTACAGTGATGATGTCAGATGGCAATGCCATTGTGCTTCAATACTGTTTATACCATGGTACTGAATGTTTATTTGAACCAATTAATTTACATGAACTGTCTGAACAAACTGATTCACTAAAATTATTTAGACTCCCCAACGTTACATATAGGTGAATTGGTGAATCGTTTATTTGAACCAATTCATTTACATAAACTGGACAAACATACCGATTCACTAAAATGATTTGGACTTCGCAACGCTACATATAAGTGAATCGGTGAATCGTTTATTTGAACCAATTCATTTACATAAACTGGACAAACATACCGATTCACTAAAATGATTTGGACTTCGCAACGCTACATATAAATGAATTGGTGAATCGTTTATTTGAACCAATTCATTTACATAAACTGGACAAACATACCGATTCACTAAAATGATTTGGACTTCGCAACGCTACATATAAGTGAATCGGTGAATCATTTATTTGAACCTTTTCTTTTATTTGAACTGCCCAAACAAAGCAATTCACTAAAATGATTTGGACTTCCCAACATTACATATGAATTAATTTGTGAATCATTTATTTGAACCAATTCATTGACATGAACTGGACAAACATACCGATTCACTAAAATGATTTGGACTTCCCAAAGCTACATATGACTGAATTAGTGAATAATTTTTTTGAATCAATTCATTGACATGAACTGTTCGAATGAACCGATTCACTAAAATTATTTGGACTTCGCAACGCTACATATAAGTGAATCAGTGAATCATTTATTTGAGCCTTTTCTTTTATTTGAACTGTCCGAACAAAGCAATTCACTAAAATGATTTGGACTTCCCAACATTACATATGAATGAATTGGTGAATCATTTATTTGAACCAATTCATTTACATAAACTGGACAAACATACCGATTCACTAAAATGATTTGGACTTCGCAATGCAACATATAAGAAAATTGGTGAATCATTTATTTGAACCAATTCTTTTAAATTAACTGTCTGAACGAATTGAAACAAAAAAACATATTTGGACTTCCCAAAGCTACATATTAGAGAATTGGTGAATTGATTTTTTTAACCAATTCATTGACATGAACTGTTCAAATGAACCGATTCACTAAAATTATTTGAACTTCCATCGCTACATATGACTGAATTAGTGAATCATTTATTTGAACCAATTAATTTACATGAACTGTTAGAACGAAACGATTCACTTTCAAGGTAAAACCATGGTACCATATCTTAAAAACAAAAACTTCTCAAATAAGTAAAAAATTGTGAACAACAAACAACAATAAACAATAATAAAAATCTACAATTGACTTGCACAACTAGTCCCTCTTGAAACGAGTAAATAAATAAAGCACTTTTCAATCAATTTGAATGACAATTATCAATTCAAATGTCCAAAACATGGTTGTCAGTTATAAATGATAAACACATATTAAATAGCGAAAGGCATGATTCAATTGAAAATGCAGTTTTTGTGTCTCACCTCTCCATCCTCCTCTCTCACCACATACTGAGCAACCTTGAAGGAGCTCAAATACTCGTTCATGTTCTGGATCTCTGTGTCTTCAGTGGCATCCTGACTGCGGTCCAGAAGTTTGGAGATGGCGTTATCATCATAATGGATCACACTACCCTCATCTCCGTCCTTACATTCACCTAGATGAGAGACACACAATGTTTACATTCATTTATTGGACAGACGTTTTCATCCAAAGCAACTATCAGAACATTCAAGTGATTTACAGTATTTTAGCAGTATGTATATTTCCTGAGAATCAAACCCATGACCTTGCATTTCTAGGAGGACTGCTTATTTGTACATTGATACATGTAATGGACAGAGGACATTTGCAAAATCTACTTTCAGAGGGACACTTGTGGGTAGGGTTCAAATTACACAAACGATCAGACAATCCACTTTTGCTCACCCATGGTTCTGGCAGCTTCCACATCATCTTTGAAAAGTTCCTCCGTCCCAAACTTGAGGATGTCGTCTAGTTCCTGTTTCGACATGGAACCTGTCTTAGAGCCCAAGCCGGGACGCACTACCAGGTGGGTCAACATCATCTTTCGCTTGGCCACCTGAGTGATACGCTCCTCTACTGATGCACGCGTCACAAAACGATAGATCATCACCTTTTTATTTTGGCCGATACGATGCGCCCTGCTGAATGCCTGCAAAAAGATGAACAGAAAGACAAGAAATAGACCTAAGCAAGAATTTGAACTGGTACAGGTATAATGGAGGGGGAAGGTACTTCTATCGGGAAGAAACGCAGGCTCGAGTGAGGTTTAAGATGCCATTTATTTGATTAATGTAAAACAGAAAGGTAATGTCTCTCTTTGGCGTAAGCCCCGTCTGGCGGTCCGAGGGAGTTGTACTCGGAACCGTCATATCCTGCCGGAGATAGGAGGCAGGAGCGAGGAGCCTACCACCATGTGGGATGGGGCTCAACAGGTGGTGGTGGGGTGGTGGAGGTTGCCTTGTTAGCACACTGAAACAGCAATGTGATAGATTGTGAGCAGACTTATAAAGCAACGGCTTACATGTGATTGGCTGGGAATTACCCAGCTAATGGTGCGATGATGTACAGCTGCTAGTCTTCCCGCTAGAACTAGGCTGCGCTTACATTTAGGGTAAGCTGTAGTTTGGAAACAAATTTAAAAAATATGCTTTATAAAATGTACAGAAAGGTTTGTGTAAGGGTTAGGTGTAGGCTTCGGAAATGTCATTAGCTCAGTATGATACCAATAGAAGTCAATGGAATGAAATTCGGTGCTTGTGTGTATTTGCATTACCTGAATATCATTGTGTGGATTCCAATCAGAGTCATATATGATTACTGTGTCTGCGGTTGCTAGATTGATCCCCAATCCTCCAGCACGTGTAGACAGCAGAAAACAGAACTGCTGAGCCCCAGGAGCTAAACACATGTTGACAGCCAGTCAGTTTGAGCGCCTCAGTATTCACTATATAACACACACTGCAGTTTCACTACCAGCATTCTCACCATTAAAGCGATCGATAGCCTCCTGTCGCAGCCCACCAGTGATGCCCCCATCAATACGCTCGTATTTATACCCCTCGTACTCCAGGAAGTCCTCTAGCAGGTCCAGCATCTTTGTCATCTGAGCGAGGGGTCAAAAGTGCAATAATAATAATAGTATCCAACAAAGGGACATATGGCAGTTTTAAAAGATGAAAAATGATAAACCTGTCAACATTTACTCACCCTCATGTCTTTTAAAACCTGTATGACTTTTGTGGAGTTATTTATAGAAGAAACTGCACTTTTCCGTACAATTAAGGTGCCTATGCGACTGTTAGGCAAGATTTTCAATGAATAAAGACTTGTAAAAGGATCAATTCAAGTTAAGCTCAATCGACATTTGTGGCATAATGCTGACTGACTCATACGCACAATAAAATTAAAAAAACATTTCAAATTGTTTCTCCTTTTCTTTAAAAAATGCAAAAATCGAGGTTACAGTGAGGCACTTACAATGGAAGTGAATGGGGCACATTTCTGGGAGGTTTAAAAGCAGAAATGTGAAGCTTATAATTTTCTTCTGTTAAAAGTTTTGTATTATGTGAGCCGTAATTCTTTTTAAAACAATGTTTTATGGTTTTGGGGTTTATGGCTTTACATTGTCATAGCAACATAGTTGTAAAACACAGAAAAGCTTAGTAAGTGATTTTATCACATATGTTGTTTATTTTTGAAACAGTGAGCAGATTATATATTAATATTTAACATTTACGATTGGCCCAGGTTCCATTGTAAGTGCCTCACTAATGCAGATTTGTGCTTGTTTTTTTTTTTTAAAGTTAAAGGAGAGAAAAGTTAACATTAAAGGGATAGTTCACCCAAAAATGAACATTCTCTCATCATTTACTCACCCTAATACCATCCCAGATGCATATGACTTTTTTCTTCTGCTGAACTGAAATTAATGAATATTTCAGCTCTGTAGGTCCTCACAATGCAAGTGAATAGGTGCCAACATTTTGAAACTTCAAAGATCACATAAGTCAGCATAAAATAAATCAATACTCTAGTGGTTAACTTAATGTCTTCAGAAGCGATATGATAGGTGTGGGCGAGAGATAGATCAATATTTAATTATTTTTTACTATTAATTCACCTCCTTGCTCAGTCAATCTCCACTTTAACTTTCACTTTCTTCTTTTTGTGTTTTTTGGTGATTCACATGCTTCATGCATATCGCCCCCTGCTGGGAGAGGGAAGAATGTCTAGCAAAACAATGACTTAAATCAGGGGTAGGGAACCTTTTTCCTATTAAAAGCCATTCGAATATTTACAAAATTATTCACAGGCCAAAATAATTATTGGGGGTTGAAATTTACTTGTGCATTCCGTTATGAGAAAAAAGGTCTTTCTATTGTACAATATATTACGTTGTTCATGGGGTTGGTAATGCATGAAGGTGAGTAAATGATGAGAGAATTAAAACATTTCGGTGAACTATTACTTAAAAGGGGACTTATTATGCAAAATGCACTTTTACGTGGTGTTTGTACGTAAATGTAAGTCGGCAGTGTGTGTACACAACCACCCTACAATGTTAAAAGTGCACCCACTGCTCTTTCTTATATTTCTATTAATCAAAAACAGTGTGTCAAAATGAACGGTTTTTGTTTCTGCTCTAAAGTGACGTCATGTTAGAGCAGGCCACGCCCACGACTGGTGACGTACTCCACCCTATTATCATAGATCCTCCCCTGAGTGATCTACACACAGTCCGCCATTTTTTTCCATGCTGGAGCAGATACAGTGAGAAGAAAAATGTCTCATAAGTGTTCTGTTGTTGTGAACATAAGTGTCTTCGTGTACTCCCGACATCAGAGCCACTGAAGACACAGCGGACAAGTTTTGTTTTGAAGGAAATGTGCCCCAAAACACACAAAAATCTTGTATGTTTGTGCAAATCATTTTACACCGGACTGCATTGTGAATGAGTGTCAATATAAAACAGGATGTTTGTGAATGTTCTTGTCAGCTGATTCCACGGCTAATCCAGCTAAAGTTAGCATTGTCTCTGATTGTATTCACAGACACCAGAGCTATGTCGGGGGCGGGGAGCAGCAGCTCATTTGCATTTAAAGAGACATACACAAAATCAGCGTGTTTTTGATTCCACCCAAAAAGAGACATTTACAACATGGTATAATAAATGATCCGTGTGGTATTTTGAGCTGAAACTTCACAGACATATTATGGGGACACCTGAGACTAATATTACAACTTGTAAAAAGGGGCATAATAGGTCTCCTTTAATATTTGTGGTAATCAACATTATGCCTCAAATGCTGTCGACTGTGGTCAGCTTGAACTGAACCTGGTATATTCCTTTAAATAGCTTCAGAAGATTTAGAATATAATGCATTCGTAATATTGAGTACATATTGGAGTGCTTTTTTGTACTTTTTGGTGCTTTACAACCCCTGGTAGCCATTCATTTCTGCTGTATGGAAGAGAGCAGCAAAGACATTCTTCAAAACTTTGAAAAAAGAAAAATAAATGGGTTTAGAAAACACGAGGGTGAGTAAATGATGGCAGTCTGCCAGCTACTAAATTCCACCCATACAAATGCAGAAACAGAGCCCTCCTCTTTATTCGAGCTTAAAGGACTGAACAAACAGATGATGTGCTCAAATATTAATATGTACAGTGTGTTTTTTAAGCCCTTGTGGAAAGACAAGGGTGGTAAAATGAAAAGTCAACCACCCCCCTTTTACTTGTGCCATTCATCAAAGCAATGCACTGATTCTGCAGGCAATTTAAAAGTCTGTGGACTAAACAATACAACGGAGATAAATCCAAGCCCCACCTTTTCATTTGTCAACTCCATTTAAAAGATGAATGAGCTCCGCTCTTATTTTCTATTCACAGTTTACCATCTAATTAATCTTCCACTGAAATACAGGCAAGACCGCTGCATATTTATGCTTTTTTTTTTTTTTTCAAAAAGAACATTTTGTAATCTGATCTAGTGCTAGTAGGAGAAGGAATAGAAACTACCTGAGAGAAGATGAGAACCCTGTGGCCTTCGTCTTTAAGCTTCTTGAGCATCTTCTGAAGCAGGGTGAGTTTGCCTGAGGATTTTACTAGCAGGTTACCATCATACGAACCGTTGGGCAAGACTGGAGCTTCCTGAACACGGAAAGAATGGGTTTTAAAATAAGAATTGGACGATATAGCTTAATTTAAGGCTTAATTAATGATGTTAGGATCCAAGGTGTCAAGTTAATTTCTGAACTGTTTTTTTAATATGCTTACATAAATATCAAAATAATATGTATAAATATGATATATGTAATATAATAAAAAATAATTGTAAAAAAACGTAATTAAATAAATTATTTAAACATTTACATATTTCAAAACAAAATTCCATCAAATGTAATTGAGTAATTTTTAACAAATAAGATACAAAATAAATAAATATTTATGTTTTATTAATTTCATTTGGTTAAAAAACACAATTCAATTTGATGGAATTTAGTTATACATTAAAAAGTGTACATTTAATGTGCATAATGTTAACTAGATTCTGGATTTAACTGAACTGTTCAAACAATTCACAAAAACATTTTGGACTTTTGAACACTATATATAAGCGATTTGGTGAATCGTTTACATGCGCCAAGCACCAAGCGAACAGACACTATAATGATTTGGACTTGCACAATGCTACATATATGTTATTTGGTAAAACATTTATCTGAACCAATTAATTTAGGTGAAAGTTCAGAAAGAACAGTATATATATATATATATATATATATATATATATATATATATATATATATATATATACACACTGGCGGCCAAATGTTTGGAATAAAGTTCAGATTTTGCTCTTTTGGAAACAAACTGGTACTTGTTTTCATCAAAGTGGCATTCAACTGATCACAATGTATAATCAGGACATTAATAACGTGAAAAATTACTATTACAATTTGATAAAAATGTTCAGAACTTCTTAAACTACTTCAAAGTGTTCTCATCTAAAATCCTCCATGTGCAGCAATGACAGCTTTACAGATCCTTGGCATTCTAGCTGTCAGTTTGTCCAGATACTCAGGTGACCTTTCACCCCACACTTCCTGTAGCACTTGCCATAGATGTGTCTGTCTTGTCGGGCACTTCTCACACACCTTACAGTGTAGCTGATCCCACAAAAGCTCAATAGGGTTAAGATCCATAACACTCTTTTCCAATTATCTGTTGTCCAATGTCTGTGTTTCTTTGCCCACTCAAAACGTTTCTTTTTGTGTTTCTGTTTCAAAAGTGTCTTTTTCTTTGCAATTAAGAAAATTAATCCCATAAGGCCTCCTGAGTCTTCTCTTTACTGTTGTACATGAAACTGGTGTTGAGCGGGTAGAATTCAATGAAGCTGTCAGCGGAGGACATGTGAGGCGTCTATTTCTCAAACTAGAGTCTCTGATGTACTTATCCTCTTGTTTAGTTGCACATCTGGTCTTCCACATCTCTTTCTGTCCTTGTTAGAGACAGTTGTCCTTTGTCTTTGAAGACTGTAGTTACACCTTTGTATGAAATCTTTTCAGTTGTTTTGGCAGTTTCAGGCATTGTATCGCCTTCATTCCTCAAAACAATGATTGACGGATGAGATTCAATAGAAAGCTCTTTCTTTTTTGTAATTTTTTACCTAATATTGACCTTAAGACATGCCAGTCTTTTGATCAAAAATTACTTTTTTTAAATAGTGATGGTGCTGTTTTTTTTACATCAGTAATGTCCTGACTAAACTTTGTGATCTGTTGAATGAACCAATTTATTTCCATAAGAGCAAAATCTGTACATTATTCCAAACTTTTGGTCACTAGTTTGAATATATATATATATATTAGAATTTTTAGAAGTAATATAGAATAGTTCAACAATTTTTTAACTAGTTTAAAACTAGATTTTTACATACAGAAAATGTGAGTAGTGCTTTCCCATGCAACACTTTGTTCTAGGTGGTTGCCAGGGCATTGCTATGCAGTTTTCTAAGGTTTTCTGAGTTGTTGCTAATGAATTGCTGTACGGTTGCTAGGGTGCTCTGGGTGATTGCTTATTGGCAAGTCAAAAGAGCCCATCCCCTCCTTCAATATAAGCCTGGATTTTTTTCTCCCATTTCATAACCCACCATGCAAAAGGCATATGATCGATTGCAGGACCAGTTACACAACAAAGTTTAATACTTGGGGTTTGGGATTTTGAAAAAGCTATAATGTTAAGTATGAGTAATAATTAAAGTGATACTAACTGTCTTCAACCAATTTTTATAAGAGTAAATAACATTAATATCAGAAATGTTTTGTCCTTGAATGCAAGAACATCAGAAATAAATACAGTAAGGCAGATATTGTGCATCAATTTCATTGCAGTCACTAAGAAACAATAAACTCTTGAAAAAAAAACTTTTTATAGCTCCTATACAACAGATAGTCTTGCCATTACGTTTGCTTAAAATATAGCACAGTCTCCATATAGCGGTGGTATTAATTATAAATTGCCCCCTCTCCTCCTCACCACTGCAGCTACTGGAAACAGGTAAGGATGGTTGCAGCATTTCTTTAAGTCCATCATGATGTTGAGAAGCGACACCTGGTTCCCTCCTCCCTTGGAATTCAACGCCTCAAAGTTCCGCGTTAAAATGAACTTGTAGTATTTCCTGTCAGTGAGAAAGCACTGATTATCTTACATATGCAATCGTGAAATATGATACTAATTAATGATAAAATAAGTTTGACTGAATAATTTAGTATGAGGATCAAAAGAACTCGGGTAGACTGACTTCTGCATGGGACTGAGTTCGACTCGCACTATAAGTTCGGTTTTTGCCGGCATGTTCTTGAAGACATCGGCCTTCAGCCTCCTGAGCATGTGCGGCCCCAGAAGGTCATGCAGTTTCTTAATCTGGTCTTCTTTTGAGATGTCCGCAAACTCTTCCAGAAAACCCTCCAGGTTACTGTGCAAAAACAACATATTCGTTTGGATTTTGGAAGTTGATGAATAACGTCCATTATCTCTTTTGTTTTGTTTTTTTGGTATTCTTCATCATCAAGATTTTATGCTGCAATATACATATTTGTAAAATGTAAAAGAGTGTATTATGGGACATGTAAATGTAAGCTGAAGTGTGTATTTTCTGCACCATAAGCGTCAACAAACGGATTTAAAAGAATAATCACTGTTTTCTTTCAAATTTTCCAACTTCCATTGTTTGTAAAAACAGATAGCCCCACCCTAAATTCACGCTATTGGTCAAGCCAATGTTGCTGCGTCAGGCTGGATGTGCCGCTTAAACAAACAGAGCAATGTTTTGATAACTCCACAGAGACACACATTGACATTTTTGAGTGTAATCAATCAACAAATGGCTAACTTAGAACTGCATTTTAAGCTGGGAAACTTTAGATAGGGAAGATTGGGGAATTTTTATTTATTTGTCACATTTTGCCTTCATTTGTTAAAAATACATGAAAAAAGTATAGAAAATATTCTATGTTGTTTTTAAAATTATATGGGAGGTCATGAAATTGTCAATGCAATATAAATATACAGTATATTCATGCTGTGTGCATTTTCCATTACCATTTTTGATATATAACTCTCTCTCTTTCCTAGTGTTTGTCCCGCATAGGTGCAGGGTCCGCTTCACGATAGTCCGCATATATATATACACTCACCTAAAGGATTATTAGGAACACCATACTAATACTGTGTTTGACCCCCTTTCGCCTTCAGAACTGCCTTAATTCTACGTGGCATTGATTCAACAAGGTGCTGAAAGCATTCTTTAGAAAGGTTGGCCCATATTGATAGGATAGCATCTTGCAGTTGATGGAGATTTGTGGGATGCACATCCAGGGCATGAAGCTCCCACTCCACCACATCCCAAAGATGCTCTATTGGGTTGAGATCTGGTGACTGTGAGGGCCATTTTAGTACAGTGAACTCATTGTCATGTTCAAGAAACCAATTTGAAATGATTCGAGCTTTGTGACATGGTGCATTATCCTGCTGGAAGTAGCCATCAGAGGATGGGTACATGGTGGCCATAAAGGGATGGACATGGTCAGAAACAATGCTCAGGTAGGCCGTGGCATTTAAACGATGCCCAATTGGCACTAAGGGGCCTAAAGTGTGCCAAGAAAACATCCCCCACACCATTACACCACCACCACCAGCCTGCACAGTGGTAACAAGGCATGATGGATCCATGTTCTCATTCTGTTTACGCCAAATTCTGACTCTACCATCTGAATGTAACATTTCCAGGCAACATTTTTCCAGTCTTCAACTGTCCAATTTTGGTGAGCTCTTGCAAATTGTAGCCACTTTTTCCTATTTGTAGTGGAGATGAGTGGTACCCGGTGGGGTCTTCTGCTGTTGTAGCCCATCCGCTTCAAGGTTGTGCGTGTTGTGGCTTCACAAATGCTTTGCTGCATACCTCGGTTGTAACGAGTGGTTATTTCAGGCAAAGTTGCTCTTCTATCAGCTTGAATCAGTCGGCCCATTCTCCTCTGACCTCTTCGCCCACAGGACTGCCACATACTGGATGTTTTTCCCTTTTCACACCATTCTTTGTAAACCCTAGAAATGGCTGTGCATGAAAATCCAAGTAACTGAGCAGATTGTGAAATACTCAGACCGGCCCGTCTGGCACCAACAACCATGCCACGCTCAAAATTGCTTAAATCACCTTTCTTTCCCATTCTGACATTCAGTTTGGAGTTCAGGAGATTGTCTTGACCAGGACCACACCCCTAAATGCATTGAAGCAACTGCCATGTGATTGGTTGATTCGATAATTGCATTAATGAGAAATTGAACAGGTGTTCCTAATAATCCTTTAGGTGAGTGTATATTTGATTTGGCACAAGTTTCATGTCGGATTTCCTACCTGATGCAACCCCCCGTGGCTTGGGGACTCTCACTCAAATGGGGAAATTTAGAGTCTCCAATTCACTTAACCTGCATGTTTTTGGACTTGTGGGGGAAACCGGAGCACCCGGAAGAAAACCCACACAAACATGGGGAGAACATGCAAACTCCACACAGAAAGGCCCTAGTTGAGCCAGGACTCGAACCCAGGACCTTCTTGCTGTGAGACGACAGTGCTAACCACTGTGCCACATTTTTTTTGATAAGAACTAGTAGCACCTAAATGAAACTGAACTTTTGGTTGGAATCTTAAGAATGCTCTCTTAAACCTATTTAGTGAATGACTTAGATAAACTGAGATTGGTCGATTTAAATTATGCATTGCATATAGCGAAGCCATACGCGGGGTCACACTGAGATCAAATAAATGTAAATGAATTAAAGCATGGCACACCGAATAACACAATTGAAACTAACTAGCAAAATATAAAACATGGATCTCGCCTTTGTCTATTCCTATGACTATGTCCCTTTATAAGTCATGTCACTCTATAGGGAGTCTTTATTCTATGAGCCGATCTGTGAATCACCACATAAATCATGCAGACTGCAGTCTTACTTGAAGCGTTCTGGGGTGAGAAAGTTGAGCAGGTGAAATAGCTCTTCTAGATTGTTCTGCAAAGGGGTTCCGGTTAGGAGCAGCTTATAGTAGATTTTGTAGCCATTCAGAATTCTGAAAAACTTTAACAAGGTAAAGACAATATTGATGTCCCAAGTATAAATTAAAGTCTATTACACAATTATTATAGATTTCACCAAAAATAATGAGATGCCAATTTTTGCCTTCCTTTAATTCTGTACCTTTGATTGATTATTTTTTAGTCGGTGGGCCTCGTCCACAACCAGACAGGCCCAGGAAATAGAGCCAAGGATGGCCTGATCAATGGTGATCAGTTCATATGATGTCAGCAGGACATGAAACTTGATCGGACTGTCCTTCTGAGGGAAAAATAAACGTCATATACGTCAAAGGTCAAAATAAAAGACATATTCACACTGAATCCAAATTTCTTGCCATAAAATCATGCTCAAAAAGATTTAGAGGTTAAAAAAGTAGGTTAAAATCGCAACATTTACACACATCCGCTTTAAACCAGTCCACAACATTCTCTCACCTTTATGCGGAAAACTTTGCGACCTGTTTTGACGCCGCTGTCCTCGAAGGTTAATTCATTCTCGCGTATGACGGCCCTGCTGTCTTTGTCTCCCGTGTAAGTGACCACATAGAATTCCGGAGCCCACATTTCAAACTCTCGCTCCCAGTTGATGATGGTGGAGAGCGGTGCACTGACCAGAAACGGCCCTTTGGAGTGACCCTGTAATAAGAACAACTAACTGTTACACACGTTCTCTTTCAAGTACATTTGATAGACAGTTCAAGTGGTACCTCTTTGTAGAGTGAGTACAGGAACACTATAGTCTGCACAGTCTTGCCAAGCCCCATTTCATCAGCCAGGATTGTGTCGGTTCCTTGAGTCCAAGAGAAGCGCAACCAGTTCAAGCCTTCCAGCTGGTAAGGGTGCAAAGTTCCCCCTGTGTCATCGATGTACCAGGGCTGCTGTTCAAACTTGATGGTGGGCTGCGACCAAGGACATAAAAATCAATATTCGGTATGACCACCTGTGCCTTTAAAACAGGATCAATTCTCCTAGGTACACCTGGACACCGTTTTTCTTGCTTGTTGGCAGATAGGATGTTTCAAACTTCTTGGATAATTTTCTACAGTTCTTTTATTTATTTCGGCTGTCTCAATTGCTTCTGTCTCTTCATGTAATCTCAGACTGACCCGATGTTCAGTGGCGGGCTCTGTGAGTGCCATGCCAACTCTTGCAGGGCTCCCTGTTCTTCTATTCTATTCTATTTGCAAAAGAAATGTTTGGGAGAATAAAATGTTTATTTCCTATTGACACACTAAATATGAAGATATATATAACCATCTTAAGACAAATGTTTTTTTGGGAAATATCTTCTGTGCCAAAGAATTTTGCACAGTACTATATACAGTGGCATGCAAAAGTTTGGGCGCCCCTGATCAAAATTTCTGTTGCTGTGAACAGCTAAGCGACCAAAAGATGGCCTGATTTCCAAAAGGTGTGAAGTTAAAGAAGACTTTAATATTTTAAGCAATTTAACTTTTTATATCCATCTTTTACAGTATCAAAAAAACTAAAAAATGAAAAGTTTGGGCACCCTGCATGGTCAGTATTTATTAACACCCCCTTTGGCACGTATCCCAGCTTGTAAAAGCTTTTTGTAGCCAGCTAAATGTCTTTCAATTCTTGTTTGGGGGATTTTCGCCCATTCTTCCTTGCAAAATGCTTCTAGTTCTGTGATTCTTGGGCCGTCTTGCATGCACTACTCTTTCGAGGTCTATCCACAGATTTTAGATGATGTTTAGGTCGGGAGACTGTGAGGGCCATGGCAAAACCTTCAGCTTGCACCTCTTGAGGTCGTCCATTGTGGATTTTGAGTTGTGTTTAGGATCATTATCCTGTTGTAGAAGCAATCCTCTTTTCATCTTCAGCTTTTTAACAGATGGTGTGATGTTTGCTTCCAGAAATTGCTGGTATTTAATTTAATCCATTCTTTCCTCTACCCAAGAAATGTTCCCCTGTGCCACTGGCATCAACACAAGCCCAAAGCATGATCGATCCACCCCCGTGCTTAACAGTTGGAGAGGTGTTTGTTTCATCAGTTTGCAGGACTTGTTTACAAAATGCATCAGGCTTGTTCAGACGTTCATTTGCAAACTTCTGACGCTTAAATTTGTGGTGAGGATGCAGGAAGGTTTTCTTCTCATGACTCTTGGTCATATTTGTGCAGATGTCGCTGCACAGTAGAACAGTGCACCACTACTCCAGAGTCTGCTTTATCTTCCTTCAGGTATTTTGCAGTCAAACAGGGGTTTTGATTTGCCATTCTAGCAATCCTACGAGGAGTTTTCTCTGAAAGTTTTCTTGGTCTTCCAGACCTCAACTTGACCTCCACCATTCCTGTTAACTGCCATTTCTTAATTACATTACGAACTGAGGAAACGGCTACCTGAAAACGCTTTGCTATCTTCTTATAGCCTTCTGCTTTGTGGGCATCAATTATTTTCATTTTCAGAGTGCTAGGCAGCTGCTTAGAGGAGCCTGTGGCTGCTGATTGTTGGGACAAGATTTGAGGAGTCAGAGTATGTACAGGTATAAAGCTTTGAAAATTGCATCATCTGGCCTTTTCAAATGAAGATTTTGAACTAGCCATAGCCCTAACAAGCTAATTAAGGTCTGAGATCTTGGTAAAAGTTATCTGAGAGCTCAATTCTCTTGGGGTGCCCAAACTTTTGCATGGGCTCCATTCATTGTTTCTCTCTCTAAAATTGTGCAAAACAAAAATAATACACTTATGAAAGTTTCATCTTTAACTTAATGCCTTTTGGAGATCAGTTTATCTTCTACTCATTTAACCATTCACAGCAACAGAAATTTTGGCCAGGGGTGCCCAAACTTTTGCATGCCACTGTATATATATATATATATATATATATATATATACACCAATCAGCCACAACATTAAAGCCACCTGCCTAATATTGTGTATGTCCCCCTCGTGCCACCAAAAAAGCACCAACCCGCATCTCAGAATAGCATTCAGACATGATATTCTTCTCACCACAATTGTACAGTGTTACAGAAATACTCAAACCAGCCCATCTGGCACCAACAATCATCATATTTTTCCCCCATTCTGATGGTTAATGTAAACATAAACTGAAGTTCCTGAACTGTATCTGCATGATTGGCTGATTAGATAATCGTACGGATGATTATTGGTGTCAGACGGGCTGATTTGAGTATTTCTGTAACTGCTGATCTCAGGGGATTTTCACGCACAACAGTCTCTAGAATTTACTCCGAATGGTGCCAGATATTATAATATTATAACTTACATCCACACAAAGAAGTCAATGAACAGGTGAACTTTAATTAAGTTACACGCAAGTCAGAATGCGTAACTTGCTCTGTGAATACGCCGTTTACTTAGAAATGCACGACACATACTAAACGTGAGGAATTCACAACAGAGTAACTTCTAAATGACTAAAATGTCATTTTTGTCGATTACAATTACAGTATATGCCATTTTCGTCAGTAAAATGTACTCAAATTCATGAATATGACATGAGAAAATATTTTCGTCAAAAGAGAAAAATAGGACCAAAAAAAGGAAAACTGTGAAAATGAACACTGCGTATAAAGAGAAGATAGTGAAGAAAATGTGCCGTATATATATATGAAGCAAAAGCGATCTCACTCACATCCACAACCGGAGTGTCTGGAGGAGGTTCCCTTCTCTTTACTTCCTCTTTGAGTCTCTTTTCCTTTCTGAACAGCAGGTGGTGATGGCTCTCACCGAGCACCTGCTCCCTGGTAGACACAGAGTTAGTCAATGTGGAGTTGTGTGTGTGTGTGTGTTTATGACTAAATCAACATGATACATTAATGCAATAGCTCACCTGTGTTCCCAGTAGGCTAGTTTATAGCTGTCATAATCAGGGACGTCAAAGTTATCAGTCTCCCAGGTGCACTGATCATACGGCAAATCTCTCCACTTAATCAGGAAGTGTACATCTCCATCCTTGTCAAAACTTCAACACAAACAAAGTCAGTATAAGGAGAGGAAACAGACAATTTGTAGGAAAATAATGAAAGAAACTGCAACACTAAATATATATTCCTACAGCTGTAGGAAATGAAGTCCAGTATTTCAATTAAAAGAGCCAATCTACTTTTTGATAAGAAGCATCAGCACATTAGCTGGACCAGCCAGAAAAATAGCCAGCCTGTGATTTGAGGCAAAGAAGCAACATTTATGATGCTATTGTTGATTGGAAATACATTATTGAAACATAATATTGATGATGAAATTTAATATTGACTGAGACTTAGCATTCTGCCTAACATCTCATTTTGTGTTACATGGCAGAAAGAAAGCCATACAGGATTGGAACAGTATGCAAGTTAGTAAATGATGGAAATTTTTATTTGAGCTGAGCTATCCCTTTAATGCCTATTCACACCAAGTCTGAAGTTTCAGCATGAAAACATGCACACATATTTCAAATTAAACACTGAAACTCTGTTAACTCATTGTTAAGTGGAACAATACACGCCCGGTCCCCAATCAGCCTGATGGGGGCGTGCGAGGGATAAAGGCAGCCAGTGACGACGGTTCGAGAGAGAGAGAGATTGAGAGAATTACAGGCAGCTGCTCTGTGTGTTTATGTTTGTGTATATTTCATTCAGTTTATCATTAAACTAATATTTATATTGCCAAGCTGGATCTCGCCTCCTCCTTTCCCTTAACCCGCTTTACACATGTGCCAAAACCCAGGAAGGAGGAGGGATGCCCGTCGCGGAGTCCTTGACACTGCCGTCCAGCCAGGGGAGTGCCATTGACATCCGGCGGGGGGACTTAGTAGCCCGACCGCCCGGACATGGAGAACGTCCGACGTCCGCGAGGCGAGTGGGGACTGGACTCCTCGACTGGTGCCAACTCTAAAAGCAAAACAAGACGTTCTCTGCAAGCGCTTTTCATGTGGAGTATAAAATAGTGCAAATCATGTAACTGCGACTCCACAATTTTTTGTAGCAAAGTGCATAGCCACAATTATTATTGAGGAGGATGAGAGTTTAACGCTATAATGCCGTATGTATCAAATATGATAAACACATTTTTGACAGCTCCTATCTCACTTTCTGTTGAAGCTGAATTGCCAAAGAATGTATGGTTTGTACGTTTCACATGTTTATGGAACCATCTACTGGTTATTTGTGAAAAAAGTGGTTTCAATGTTTATATCAATCTATTTCAAATGGAGGCAGACTTGTGCAAAAAATTACTCTATGTTGGGATAAATGACAGCTTATTTTAATAAAGTAAAAGTGACAGTAATGATTATAATGTTACTGATATTTTAAAATGAGTATTTGCTGAATAAAAGCAACTTATGCTTGGTTAAAATGCTGTATATTATTTTATTGTAAAAGCATGTTGAAATCACATGTATCAAATATGATATATGATACAATAGGCTTTTGAGGTATACAGTATCTCTCAGTCACCACTACATTCCATTCATGCCCACTATAAGTGTGAACTAATATTTATGTGTATTTTCATTTATGCAGTCTGCTCTGTCATTATAAAAATCGTATTATTTTACATTATAAGCTATTATGATGTCATCTTACCATAAATTCCTGAGACCCAGTGGAAAAACGTTTTACAATTTCCCTTTTTTAAATGTCAATAAAGTGTTTGGTGCATATTTACATTTACATTTATGCATTTGGCAGACGCTTTTATCCAAAGCGACTTACAGAGCACTTATTACAGGGACAATCCCCCCCAGAGCAATCTGGAGTTAAGTGCCTTGCTCAAGGACACAATGGTGGTGGCTGTGGGGCTCGAACCAGCATCCTTCTGATTACCAGATTACCAGTTATGTGCTTAGACCACAACACCATCACCACTCCACATATAATGAATATATTTATGTATGTATTTGATGGGCTGAATTGAACTGGTACATTTCAATCCATATTTATACACCAAGGAGAGGAAGTTGTCATGGCCAAATTCTCAAACATTTGGTATCTCAGAAAAGCCCAGGGAGTCCTATGATAATACCCCAAGTATTACCACTGTAGCATGTATTGGCTAAGAAAAACTTCAATAACAAATATTCTATACAAAAATGAATTGCTGGGCCTCAGGACGATAATGACATTTAAAGCAGAATTTTAGGCAACATCCACAATAATCCATTTTAGGTTTTCTATCTGCATTGTTTTCCCAAGTATGCAGTAATGGAGAGTGTTTACAAAAGGCTCTGTTCAAGTCTGGATGAGAGGTGTAAACAGCAAAATCAATGCATTTTCAAACAATAAATAATTAGTGAGGACGTGGCTTTAGTCAAATAGATGCATCCGAATTGGTGCACACAGAGTTTTCCAGTAGTCTAGTCACTATGCGCACGTATGCGTTCAAAATAAGTAACATTTGTACACCAGAGCATTAACAGCGATAACCGCAGCCCACATTACCTGTGGTTGATAATGCGATGAATGATCAGCCACTCTGGCTTGATGCCATAACGATAGAATCGCTCCTCCATGGCTGCATAATGAGGATCTTTGCTCCTCCTCTTCTCGTTGTTAAGCTCCTCCTCCCCAGAACCGTAGTCGTACGGAGGCGGTTCGTCCATGTCGTTCTTACGTTGGTAGTTACGGTACATTACCGTGTGGTACAGTTCCAACTGCATCAAAGTAAAGATCACCATAAAATAATTTGAAAAGGCACTAAAAAAACAGGAATGAGGCAAAAGATAACTAATGGCTAAATTAATGTTGGCCCTGGTGTGGTAATAGGGAAATCCCACCTGTAGTTCGCTGACCCAGCAGCAGTGCCAATAGGACAGGCCGGCCCATTTTACAAACAGCTGCCTCTCTGGACGACCCTTGAGTGGGGTTTTGGCCAGAACGCCAACCTTCTCTCCATCCTGTCCAGGAAGAACTTCAAGTGGCAAGGGGGGATCTCCCCAAGCCCAGTGTAGAATCTTCTGGACTTTCCCTTTAAGTGGTGGGCACTGGGGCAAAACATGGATTTATAAAGTGGTATAGTTTATAATTACTTCATTGTTCATTGTTAATTATGATTCCATTAAATTACATCATAGATTGTTCAGGTTCTATCAGCTTTTTACGTTAACATGAAATCAAATTTAACCCGATACACATTCCAGGTCTTTAAGAGCATGATTCATATAATCAAATCCCTACATTAGTTTTCTAGTTGAATATTCTTTTCTATCGGAGAAATTAGTTGTGAATGTGCATGTGTAACATGTTAACTTAATGTTTTCATACTTGCTCCAACCACTCCCATCTACTGTGTGTAGATCACTCAGGGGAGGATCTATGATAATAGGGTGGAGTCCGTCACCAGTCGTGGGCGTGGCCTGCTCTAACGTGACGTCACTTTAGAGCAGAAACAAAAACCATTCATTTTGACACTGTTTTTGATTAATAGAAATATAAGAAAGAGGAGTGGGTGCACTTTTAACATTGTAGGGTGGTTGTGTGCACATTTATGTACAAACACCATGTAAAAGTGAATTTTGCCTAATAGGTCCCCTATAAATGTGAATTACGGTACATTTTATGACACTGTTTTAGTCACACATTTAAAAACAATATATATATATATATATATATATATATATATATATATATATATATATATATATATATTTATATTATTTCTGGAATACAAATTGTAACATTTCGAGAATAAAGTAAATGTTAAGCTTTAACGGTATTCAAAGCGCTTTATACTGCGTCTCATTCACCCATACACACACACATTCATACACCAATGGCAGCAGAGCTGCTATGTAAGGTATGTAAGCTAGCCTGCCATTGGGAGCAACTTGGGGTTCAGTGTCTTGCCCAAGGACACTTCGGCATGTGGAGTCTTGTGAGCCGGGATTCGAACCACCAACCCTGCGATTAGTGGCCGACCCGCTCTACCAATAGAGTACAATAAAGATGAGAATTAAGGCATAATATTACTAGGTTAAACTAGTAATATTTAAAGAATAAAGTCATAGCATTATTAAATTAACGCAGTACACAAACTGAAATAGTACCCAGTGCTCCACTTTGCTGTTCTCCACCTCCAACTTATTAAATTACTTTATTAAGTATTTATTCACATAATTTCACAAATTTAATCTCGTAATGTTACAAATGTATATGCTCAAACACTGAAATGTATAAAATGCTTAAATTCCCTTAATGCACATTCTAAAAATAGCTATAAAAATAGCTAGAATATTACAATTTTATTATTGTAATGCTATTGCTTTATTCTCATAAAAAAACACTTTATTTTCAAAAACATTACAAATGTAATCTAATAATGCTTGTAATTTATTCTCATAACATTACTACTTTAATCTAGTAATGCTTTGACTTTATTCTCATAATGTTATTATTTTATTCTCAAAATCATACTTTTTTATTTTAACATGGCACTAAAATGCCATCGTACTTTTACGAAACTTGAATTCAATTGAAGTTGAAATTGGTGTTACTCCATTGCTAAACTATTGGCAAAAAAACAACGCTAAAAAATACGTTATCAACAGCAATTCGTGTTCAGGTTGGGTTTGCATCGACCAGGAACTGAGCTGAGGTTCACATGAACCCTTTTGAAATGTTCTCCAGTGCAGTTCAACGGTGCACACCTGAGGACGGAGATTAGCTTTCAAACTACTCAAATGATCCAAATGTTATGGTCAACTAAATTGTGAAATTGACACCTAGTATGATAGCATTCTAACTGGGTCTCTCACCATGCATCGTGGACACAGCCACTCTCCGTTGGGGATCTCAGGCAGTGGTGGGTTGAGGCAGTGGATATGGTAGGAGGAAGGACAGGTGTCACAGCACAACAGCTCTCCTCCATCCTTACACACTCTGCAGAACTCCATGTGGTCATCTTCCTCCTCCCCAATGACCTCATCTTCTTCCTCATCATCATCTTTGGCCTCCCACTGAATGCCTTCTTTTTCCTGAGAGATGAGGAAATAGCCCATACTGAAATTGTAGACATGGCAACACATGTAAATACATATATAATATGTATGTCACATACATGTACATATATGCAACATACATTTCTATGTGAAGAACCATGTTCAAAGGTCTTATTAAAACTGAATTGTACACTTTCGATTGTGCCTTTAGTACCGCTGCTCCCTATAAGCAGACTACGCAGTCTGCGTAGGGCACCAACACCCTAGGGGGGCACCATCTTACCCTAGGAGGGCACCCGAATGTCCACTGGTTGCCCTTACTCGCACTTTATACGTTATTCAAGGACCCGAAAGCAGCTGCGGAACACAGATGATCGCTTCGCGCACATATCACGCGAACCCCAAGGTCAGACGATCAGTTCATGCCCCTATCACGCGATGATATCAGTGCTAAATGTGTCTGAAGTTGAAACACCTATAGTTCATGTTTAAGCTTCAGACACTCAAATGTGTGTTTGCGATTCTTTGCAGGTAAAGTATATATGTGTTATGCCAGATGGGATTTCCTCACACAGTGGGGGCAGCTCCATTTTCCCTCAGGGGCTTTCTCCAGTTCTGGATCCAGGCATACCAGGTGATATGCTCTGGGACAGGTGTCGCACAGAATGATCTCTCCTCCCTGCTGGCAAACCTCACAGTAGTCTTGATGGTCTGTCTCGTACCCATCTCCATCCTCTCCTACATTAAAAGTAAGGTCAACATTGTGTAAAGAACGTTTGTGTAAAGGTATTGTGCATCAGTGCCTATTCCAAAATGTCAAAACTTAAGTTCATACAACAATACATATTTATAACAGTTCATAAAAACATGTATTATATTCGTATATGTTATCAAGACATTCACTACCAGTCAAAAGTTTGTGCACACTTAGCTGAATTTGTTTCTCATGTTTTTGCTTAAATGCTCAAAATGTGTTTTATAGACAAATATAACCTGTGCCAACATATACATTTCTTTACACAACTAAAATTGCAATTATTTTTCACATTTTAGTTTAGCAAAAAAAGATAAATGTCACTCACAATGTCCATCGAAAATGTGCCAAATTGCTCAGTGTTATTATTATTATCGTCATCAGTGTCCAAGTTCAAGCTGCACATCTGCTCCCATTTAAAGCTCAGAGCAGGCCCAAATTGTTTACTGTAACTCTTCTAAGAGAAGTTTCCTTAATATTGAGCAACTGTCATAGATCTCTGTTGTACTTTTATAAAACTACTTAAATACTGTAGTTTAAAAGCACCAGATATGGCACATCATGAAGTTGGTTGAGTGCATTTGCAAAGCAGTGATCTAGACAAAGAGTGGCTGCTTTAAAGAAGCTAAAATGTACATTTGATTTTTTTTTTTTTACGTGTTGTGACTGTGTCCCGACCATCTGACACAGAAACATCGACTCAACCAATGGCGTGAGTTTGGGGCGGGACTACCCGTTTGTTGGCAGTAACATGTTTGAAAACAAAGTTAATTTTGGCAATTTTATTTGGTGGCGCTAGTGGTGCAGAAATTACAGACCTCAGCTTGAACATTTTGAGTCACTGCATAATAAATAATTTGTGTTATTTCATAGGTGAGGACTTCACAATTATTCTAGCATGTGGAAAATAGTGAAAATAAAGAACGAGCAGGTGTGCCCAAACTTCTACTGGTAATGCAAAAACAAGAGAATTAACACATTTAGACATAAAACTCATTAGTACAACAAAATGAGCAAATAATTAAAACAAACTACTTTTTCTTTTTTTTCGTCCTCGGCAGGCCGTCTTCTTTTTGGGTGCCGCTGATGTGTCTGAGCGTACAGAGGCACTGTGAATGCTTATGTCATCAAAGTCTGAGAAGTCATCCAGGAAATCCTCCTCACTCTTGGACATAAGGCACGAAATCCATGAAAACAATCCATAGCGTAATCAGCTCATACAAAAGATGCAGCAGTTTATGTAAAAGACAAATCCTCTGATCAGAAGCTATCAAGCTTGAAAAGGGTCTAACACAGAAACATGTTCCGGCTTCAGAAAGAACCTCATAAAAATGGGTTGAACCGTGAATGATTTTATATATATTTTTTTTCAGTATTCTCCTTTTCTCAAGTCAACAGCTATGGGGAATCTTTTCCATGTGATAAAGGTTAAGCCCTACAAAGATTTCCATGCAAAGTAATTCTCACCGAAGAGCCTTTTTTCCTTTTCCCACCCTGGCCTGCTTTCGATTTGGACTTCTTCGGTTTCCCTTTCTTTTTTGTTTCCTTCACAGTCCTACTCTTTTTTTTAGCACCGGGCCCTGCAATGCAGTCCAGATGAGATAAACAAGTGAGATCTTGAGGACAATACTCCATTCTATATAACTTATATGGGTCGTTGGTTCATAGCATGTCCATGCACATGCAACTACTGCCTTCACTAGCCATTTTGAATGGCCTGTGGTGTGAAACATTAACTTTAAATGTACAAATATTCCATATAGTCCCTAATTCAATAAGGGGCCATAATAGCTGCATGCACAACAATACTTATAAAATAAAACTTTAAATAGTTTTACATGGAATATAGCATGTCACCTCCTCAAAAGCATTTCACATCAACTACCCATTTCTCAAGTTCACACAGTCCTGGAACGCATTAAGGTAAATGGATTTGGCTTGCTTTCCATAACCGAGGGACTTGAGCTCTGAGATCCCCCCCAAGGACTATCTGACTAAAGCATGAAATAGAAAGACAATTTTGAAAAAATATTTGGCCGTTACAAAAATAAAAAGGTGGAGACGGGGAGGTGGAGGGATGCTGAAAGAATCATCAAAATTGCGAGGGAAGCAGCCACTTATATTATCCATGGGATATGATTGGCAGGCATCGATAAACAAGCTTTTCCCGAACTTACGTTTGGAAATTCATATAGAATACAACTAAATCTAATGTTTGCCAAACTGCATTTTTTTTTACCTGACATACACATATGAACACTTAGGTTGCGCTAAAGCAATTGGGATCGTCTAGCATGTGCGAAGCCAGGCACAAACGCAACATCAGAACCAATCGTTAATCATGCTACATGTGTAAACCATGTCAACCCTCTAACTGCTTTAGAAATCAAACCCTAGATACAAATCCCAATTTTATGTCAGCTACAAAAAGCACAACTTTACCCTTTCCATCTTTGGTTTTGGCTTTTTTGATTGGCCCAGATGATGAGATCTGTTGGATACTTCTAATGCCGATAGGCGGAGCCACATTGACCGTCTCCACGGCAGCAGCCACAGCTGCTGCCACCGCGGTTGCAGAGGTGCCTTTGAAAGGGTTGTTTGCACTGAACTCTCTCCATTTCGCCCCAAGAACCGTCATCATTTTTGACATGGGGATCTTGGGGTTCTTCTTGGCAATAAGAGGCCTGACCAGAACATAAAATGGAAAAGAGACAACTACACAGTGAGTTAGTGTTGGCTGTAAATGGTTGCAAAAAAGCAGCTTGGTGTGTTAATAAAAAGATACACACGTGCAGGTGTGAATTTATCAGCATTTTGAATGTGGCCCATCCCGTCAGAAATAAAGTACAACAGTGCCTGCCCATTTGTTCAGCCATCTTGGTTCTGGAAGAGTTTTTTTCTATTGGGATTTTATAAAATCCTTCAGATAAGAGTTCTAAGCCATGAACCAAACCAACCAGCTCCGAGGTGAACAACAACATTACAAATTTGACTTGAAGCATAAAACTATTACTTCCAGAGCCTGACTTTTGCGTGAGTCTGAAGTATCTGTTTTATAAAAGAGTCAAATATGAATAAAATATTATGGTGTTTAGAGACAAGATGCAATATTATATCCAACACTGACTGCAGAAACTGGCATGGTGCAAGGTCTGACAGTACATCTTGTTTTGATGCCTGTTATTATAAAACCTCTCAACATAATGTCATTACCTCACAAAAGCATTTGCGAAATGGAACGTTCTAAAATAGAACAATACAACTTGACAGCAGGGCATTAAAACATCTATAAATAAGGGAAATCTTGGAGTCCTACCTAAGAAATTGGCTGAAGGCTTTGTAATTGGTGATAGTTTTATAGTCGTCCTCTGAGAAGGCATACTGCACGTCCTCCAGACCCCACTCCTGCATGAGCTGACTTGATGACTTTGGTTCCTGGTGTCATAAGAGAAACAGTAATTGAGTTATGTAAGGGACTATGTACAGTCAACCGGTTGTTATCACAAAATAAACCCTGACAGGGTGATCAGGACCCCATCGTGAAGCAGAGAGGTCTTGTATCATCCTGAAGGGGATTATTTTGCAATAACAACCAGCTGACTGTACATTATCCAGCTTATTACACGGCTAATTGCCAAATGCATAAATAAATGGACATGACACATTGATTTGCATTGATATTGTGTAATTATGTGAGAAGAAAGAAATGGCTGAACAGCTTAATTCCACCTGCAGTTTGTATCAGAGTTTTGTTGGTGTTTGGTGTCTGACTTCTCATTATCCAGCTCATTAAAAGACTGCTTGCCAAGTAAATAAATAAATGCACATGAAACATTGATTTGAGTTTAAATTATTTCCTTAGCTTTCATGTAGAGATTGCACAGTGATCCGAGAAGTAGTAAAGTTGGCTCGCAATACCCTGATGGAAATGTCTTAATCCCCGGATGTGCGATTGTAACTCAAAAATATCAGACCGCTAGATGGCAGCATTGACCAATCAGAATCAAGTATATATTTATTACTTTTTTTTTATTCTGAAGCATGGCAGGTTAAATAATCTAACATTTCCAAATCAGTACTGACCGTACCTTCATGTTTCCAATATCGTCATCATCGTCATCCTCATCTTCATCTTTCTTTTGCTGTTTTGTCTTTTTCTCCTTCTTCTCTTTGGGTTTCTTCTTTTTCTTCTTCAGGGAGCTGTAGGTGCTGCTCTCACTTCCTGACCTGTGACCCCGATCTTCTCTATCTGACATGTTGTCCAGCTCGGTAGGAAGCCCCTGTGAGGTGCAGGCTTATTGAAAACAACACTACAAACTTTACAGTAAACAATAGTGAACAGAATTCCTTATTTAGCTTCTTCAGGGATGCAGCAGAATTTAAACATACAGTGTGAAAAACAGCAATAACAGCAGTTCAAGAAAATAAAAAATAAAAACACAAATAAAGGTGATTATTTGGCATGGTTGGGGCTGGTTTGAGTATTTCTGTAACTGCTGATCCAGTGAGCGGCAGTTCTGTGGATGGAAATGCCTTTTTGATGAGAAAGGTCAAAAGAGAATGGCCAGACTGATTCGAGCTGACAGAAAGGCTACCAGATAACCGCTCTGTACAATTGTAGTGAGCGGAATAGCATCTCAGAATGCACAACAGGTCAATAATTGCACGAATATGTAGGTGTAAAGGTGCATCTAATAAAGTGGTCACTGAGTGTGTATATATACAGGGTTGGGAGGGTTACTTTTGTAATGTATTCCACTACAGATTACAGAATACATGGTGTAATATGTAATATGTAACGTATTCCATTAGATTACTCAAGGTCAGTAACATATTATAAATACTTTGGATTACTTCTTCAGCACTGGTAGATTTTTTCACTTGTTTTGACTGTAAAAACTCTGCCAGTACAGTAAGACAAAAGTAAGGGACAGTAAGGGACACTCACTGAAAAACCCAAATATCTTATGCAATGTTGTTTCTAAAACAAGATAAATAAAATGGATTTTGTTTTAAAGAGTTTTAGACATTTTTTAAGGAAAACAATACAACTAACAATTTACACAAGGTTTATTCTTCTGCTCCAAACTTATTTGGAGCAGAATCCTCCAAATAAGATCCTCTTAGTGGCCCCTTATTGGCCCTCCCGGATTTGGTTCTCAGACCTCATGCTCCTCGTGACAGCCTCCCCCTGGCGAATTCCCCTGAGGAAGGACCTTCTTTCTCAGGGACGGGGCACCATCTGGCACCCGCGACCGGACCTCTGGAATCTACATGCCTGGCCCTTGGACGGGACGTGGAAGACCTAAGTGGCCTACCACCCACGGTGGTAGACACGATCACTCAGAGGTGCGCATCAGTGCTTTCCTTTCTGCAGGAAAAGTTGGCGGGACGGCTTTCCCCCTCCACCTTGAAAGTGTATGTAGCCGCCATATCGGCACATCACGATGCAGTGGACGGTAAGTATTTAGGGAAGCACGATTCGATCATCAGGTTCCTGAGAAGCGCGCGGAGGTTAAACCCCCCCCAGGCCACGCCTCGTTCCCTTGTGGGATCTCTCCATGGTCCTTCGGGGAGCTCACTTCGAGCCCCTTGAGTCAGCAGAGCTATAGGCGCTCTCTCTGAAGACTGCCCTCCTGATGGTGCTCACCTCCATCAAGAGGGTAGGGGACCTGCAGGCGTTCTCTGTCAGTGAACTGTGCCTAGATTTAGGTCCGGCTTACTCTCACGTCATCCTGAGACCCCGACCAGGCTACGTGCCCAAGGTTCCCACGACCCCTTTTAGGGATCAGGTGGTGAACCTGCAAGCACTGCCCCAGGAGGAGGCAGACCCAGCCTTGGCGTTGCTGTGTCCGGTGCGCGCTCTTCGTATCTACTTGGATCGCACGCAGAGTTTAGAAGCTCCGAGCAGCTCTTTGTCTGCTTCGGTGGACAGCGGAAGGGAAGCGCTATCTCCAAACAGAGGATCGCCACAGAAATTCCACACGGTAATATCCATTGGCCTTTTCTCAAGAACAGAGATGTCTGGGCTCTGCAGGAGCGACTCCATAGTGTCAACTCACCGACACAACGTCTCGTTCCCTCCATCAGGGAACGGAGGTTACGTCAGTAACCGAGACGTTACTAACAAGAAAGTGGCTAACTACAGTGAAGCTAATTTAAGAAAGAAAATATTTTTTAAACATAAAATAATTACATTATATTATTTATTTAGGGCAAACAATTAGGGTGACGACATTAAATGGAACATATAAATTAATGCTAAATACTACTGGGCAGAAATGCAAAAATAAACATTGTTTTCAAACAGACACACAGAGATTCTTGCCCTAAACTCATGGCAATGGTTAAATGATGTCTGTCTTGTCTTTGTCAAGCTAACATCAAGTTTTGCCTAGACCTAGTTTATATTACATACACACATGTGGCAGAAGATTTTATCCAAAGCAACTTACAGTACAGTTTAATTCAAGCTATACAGTTTATCAGTCTGTGTGTTTCCTGGAAATCAAACCCATGACCTCGACATTGCTAATGCCACATCGAATAGCTGAGACTTGTTAGAACTCTCACCTTGGAGAGATTTTTTGTGTATTTTAAGTAACTATTGTTCAAAGTAAATGTTCATTTAAATTAAAGTGTAGCATGTTTATATCCATATTATGCTGGTAAGCGGCCACCCTGCTCTATATATATTGGTATGCAAGTATTAAAACCGAGATTCTTCTATTTGGAACAGCTGCTGCATCTGAGGACGTTAATAAAAAAACAGGCATTTAATATGCCGTTACTATTGATAAATGTAAAATCAACCCCACAATAAAGGAAAAACCAGATCATTACAGCACTTTTATTAATAACAGCTGGAAACAGGAAACGAATCAAAATGATCATAGTGCTGGGGAACTCATGTGTCAGTGGGTGAATTACTGTGTGTGTGTGTGTGTGTGTGTGTGTGTGTGTGTGTGTGTGCGTGTGCGTGTGTGTGTGTGAGTGATTGGAGAAAGCCTGTTGCTGTGCTGCAGCTGTACTCTGGCTGGCAGACACTTCTCAGCACAGCAAAGGCCGGCATTGCCGCAGAGTGCATGGGCTCCACCAGCAGCTGTTCTGTGTTGCCATGGTAACCAAACTGTGCAGTTGAGAGGAGGGGGGGGGCTCTCTCTCTGCTGCAGCAGCCAATGGAACGATGCCATCCAATCACACATGTTTGCATAATGAGCTTGTTATGCAGAGTCCCCATGGTTGCAGTGCCTGTGTTCTAGGGCCCGTCTAGACAAATCTCAATCACGTACATGGGGGAGGGAGAAAGAGTGAGAGAGAGAGGAAAAGGTACAGAGAGAGAGAGAAAGAAGAAACGGGAGGGGTGCTCATGCAAGAAGCAAAGAGCAGAACTGCTAAAGAGCTTCATAGCAGGAGCTGAAAGGTCTCCCAAAATCACAACCACATCTACTGTGTCTGTTCCGCCAAGCTGTCCCATAGAAAATGCAGTATTTAAAAGAATATATATTCTTTGAGTCATTATGTACTCACCCACATGTTGTTCCAAACCCATAAGGTTTATTTTCTCATAGGGCTGAGAAATGTGGCGTGTTAATTTCAGCGATTAAGGGTGAATTTGGTTTAACGTGTAAAAAAAATGGCTGGTTTTTTTTGGAGCAGCGCACGTTTCTTCGTTACACGCACTGAATTAACGCGTTCAATCGGCAGCCCTAATATATATATATATTAACATGGATTAACACGTTCCATGTTAATATCTCTTCACTGAAATGTTCTTATCATTGTTTACATCTGACAGAGCATCAATTCTGACTCCTCTCTTCCAATCCCCAGACTCTCCAGTCGATCAGGCTCTGGTGCATGTGGCCGGCTATGGTGATCTGAGCCGTTAGACTTGCGGATAGAAGTAGTTCAGGGGGTGGTTTTGACCAGCATTGATTTGAACCCGTGTGTGACATGCCATTGCAGGGAGAACATGACTCTTCAGTCAAGCAGAGCACTTAGCTGCTGAGGGGAGACCTCTCTGCCCTCTCATGGCACATTTACCACCGCTGAGAAAGAGAGAGTTCTGATAGAGTGACTAAATCTGAAAGAGGAAGCAAGGAGCATAAGGGAGAGAGCGAAATGGAGGAAAAGAGAGGAATCCCTCTCATTATCTCATTTGCATTTACAGTCAGCTGGGGGGCTTGTGACCGACTGACCTATCAATTCGCACTCCACGGTGCAGGCAAAACATCAGGCACGAAGGGAGAACGAACAGGATGAAGGGGATAATCAGTTAACTATGTGATTCAATACTTTTGGATCAGGCAAGTTGTTTCATATGGATCATTCACCTCATGGGAACAAAGGCATAACAGCATGACTGCCATTTCTTATACTGGCAGTAAAGCTGGATCAAGATGCCACTTGTTATATGGGTGGTTTAGTGTAAGTGTAATCCAGGAGAAAATGCCAGGATCTAAGACTTGGGAAAGCCCTGCTCCCAATGGCCATGGTCCTGGAGGCTCTGACCACTAATATCCACGAATGTCCCCCATATACAGTAGTTTAATAACTTAATTACATCCTTGACAACACACTCTCATAATGAGATGTCATTATAGCGACTTTTTGCCAGAATCACTAAAAGGTCGCCCTTGACGATGCCGTATTCAACTCATTTCGGAGGATTTCAATACTTTGCTTAAGGCTAATTTTAAAACTAAATTAATTCTGTCATGATTTAATCATTGCTTTATAACAAAACATTTTATTATTGATTGCCATGAGACACAAAGGGAGTTTTCTGAATGTCCGAGCTGTGGCTCAAATAATAAGAAAAGGAACATAAAACGATCATAAAAGTAATGCTACATTTGTGCGTTGCATTACGGATATTTTGATGCCATGTGATCACTTTGTGTGAGTAACAGATCTAAATTTAAGTCTTGTTTAATGATCGGTGTTCCCACCCTCCATAACAGTCATATCGCGACCCAAATGTTTATTTGCTTGCCTGTTACATGTTTGATATTGTTGATAAGAGCGGCAGTGGTAGAGAGAGAAAAAACACTTACTCGCCGGTTCTCCGAAACACCGTAGCTTGGTCCTCGGCCATTCCTCCGCCTTCTAATGGACGACAGGCGCACCTCCCCGGGCAGATCGGAGGCAGTCCTCCAGCCCCTGGTGGACAGAACGCCCCGCCAGGTTTTTGGTGGACGGTAGGGGTCTCCCCCGCCCCTGGCAGCGGTAACCGCTCCAGGCGGTTAGTTGGGAGCCCCTCCTCCCCTCGCAGTCAGTGGCCGTTCCTCCGCTTCCAGGTGGCCGGGATCCTCCGTCCTCCGGCAGATGGCCGTGGCTGCTCCTTTGGGATGGATGGTAGCACCGAGAACTCCACTACGGCGCATCCCTCCTCCTTCCGGGTTCGACACCAGTGTAAATGGGTTAAAGGGAAAGTAGGAGGCGAGTACCGGCTTGACAATATAAATAATAGTTTAATATAAAACTCAACCTAAAAGACAAACACACACAAACAGGTGTCGGACAGCTGTCCGTAAATCTCTCTCTCTGTCGCACAGCCGTCTACGGTCGGCCTTTATCCCTCTCCAGGGCTAATTAGCGTGATTAGGGGCCGGGTGTGCGGAATGACGACTCGGCCCCGCCCTCTGACCTGCCACAGTCCCCCTTACAAAAATTAACTGCAGTAAAACTGCAGTCTGTTTGCAGTATTACTGCAATCTATGTAGTAAAAAGTGCGGTTTTGTGTAGTACAATGATGTTGTATTGCACAATGAAGGATGGAACCTTTGTGATGTAACTGGGGGGACCTTACACAGAGACATACACCCCAAACACACAGCAGCAATTAGTTGGCGATCAAAGAGATGGAGAAAGGACCTATTGACAGTATTTTTTTGTACAAAACAAACCCAGATGCAGCAAACTAAAGCCACATTTACATGAGTCGTTGAGTAAAGCAGCCAGCGTTTCCACTGTGCATCATTGTGCTTTCATTTTACTGGACTATTCAGAAAAGTCTCATAATATGGGCAGTATTAGCGCTAAAAGCAAACAAAGCCCTATTCGGATGGTCATTGATTCTCAGGATGACATCTGTAAATGAAAACGCATGCCTTCAGATGACAATTAATTCATGGTGAAAGAGCGAGTTCAGTCATCCAACGAACCCGGAAATTTGCTTCTCACATGGTCAGTCAAATGTCAGTAAAGTCGGCTAGTCGGTTAGTACAGCCACGTGTTGAGTTCTTGCATACTAGTCAAGGATCACATGAATTCAGTTGCGCTTGTTCCATATGGTGACAGCAAGAGGAAAATTTGTCAGTCCACACACTGCGTTCTGCGCATTTTGTGAAAATGCATTTTCAAATAAAGGCTATGCAAATATATTTGGTATTAGTCTAAAGTGTAAATAGAGTGAGCACAGTGCAGTTTGCTCATGCTTTCACACGCTGAAATGAGAGTGCATCATCAGTTGCACACACGCTCTCTCTATCTCTCCAGCACGCAATCAAAAACACACAGAAGTTCGTACAGAGAGAGAGAGAAAAGCTTCACATATACCAGGTACAGTAAAGAAAATGTGGAAAATTCCTGGAAAAGTTGTTAGCGCGACCTCTTTTTTTCTATTTCTCTTCTACGTAAGTGATCCCACACAGTGAGGTGGAGCGGGGATGTATTCTTTATTAATGTGAATTATTTCTAACATTTGAACACATGCACATCACCATACATCTTGACAAATGTAACCATACAGCACCTGACAGAGGTCAAAAAGGATTTCCCAAAACATTTTTAGATTCTTGCTTTTATAACTTTGGATGGAAATTGAATTACCACACGAACTTGGTGTTTGTCAAAACACAGTAGGTAATTCAGCTGGGAATATTCTTGAGGGTGATGGGAGAAAAGAATTTTGGATTCAGACGGTAATAAAATCACTGACTAGCCACCGCAACTGCTGGAGTTACCTTACATCCCCATGTAAAAAAATTAGCGTCCGAACTGGGATCAAGACGCAGCACCTTTCAAATGGAGCTCAAAGCAGCGCGAATCATGCGAATGCAACTTCACGATTATTGTAGCAAAGTGAACAGCCACAGCCTGTCAGACAATTTATAGTGGAGGATGAGTGTTTAAGAGATTTAATGTGCACTGCAATGAATACACAATATGTAATGTTTTATTTAACTTTGTGCCATTTTAGTGTAATTCTATCTTTATACTGTGAAAGGCTTTGTTTGGAAAATATTAATAAAATAATTATTGTTGCATATTGTTTTATTTTCATTCTTAAGTAGGAACTAAATGTATTTTGACAGGAGAAGAGGAATACAGTATTTCATTTTTCAGTCATTTTTCTGAATTTTCGAAAGTCTGTGATTAACTATGAAAAATAATGTGATTAATTGCAATTAAATATTATAATTGACTGACAGAGCTAATGTTTATCCATTTATAAGTTGCCAATTTTTTCAAGTTTATTTTACAACACCAATTCGAAAAAGATGGGACAGTATGAAAAATGCTAACAAAAACAAATATTTGTCATTTCTAAATTATATTCACCCTTTGGTATATTGAAAGCACTACAACTACACATTATATGAAGTTTTACCTTGTGAATTTCATTGTTTTTTTTTAATTTACAGAAATTTAAAATCAGATGATTGAAACACGTTCCAAAAAAGTTGGAACAGTCGAGTGTTTACCACTGTGAAACATCATAATTTCTTCTTATTAAGCATTTGGGCACTGAAGACACAAGTTTGTTTAGAAAGTGTCATTTTCCCCCATATTCATCCATTATGCAGGTCTTCAGCTGCACAATTGTACGGGGTCTTTGTAGCCGTGTGGTGAGTTTCATAATGCACCACATATTCTCAAATGGAGATGATCAGGACTGATTCTCAAATGGAGATGGTCAGGACTGATTCTCAAATGGAGATGATCAGGACTGATTCTCAAATGGAGATGGTCAGGACTGATTCTCAAATGGAGATGGTCAGGACTGATTCTCAAATGGAGATGGTCAGGACTGATTCTCAAATGGAGATGGTCAGGACTGATTCTCAAATGGAGATGGTCAGGACTGATTCTCAAATGGAGATGATCAGGACTGATTCTCAAATGGTGATGGTCAGGACTGATTCTCAAATGGAGATGGTCAGGACTGCATGCAGGTCAGTCTAGTGCCCACACTCTCTGCTCACACAGCCATGCACTTGTTATCCAGGCAGTATGTGGTTTGAAGTTGTCCTGCTGGAAAATGCAGGGACGTCACTGGAAAAGATGTGCTGGATGGCAGTATATGTTGCTCAAAATTTTTTACATAAATCTCTGCATTAATTGTGCTCTCACAGATGTGCGAGTTACCCATGCCTTGGGCACTGACACACCCCTGGCCCATACAGACACTGGCTTTTGGACCTGACGCTAATAACAGCTTGGATGGCCCAGAGAACACGACGGCTGTGTTTTTAAAAATATATTTGAAATGTGGACTTGTTGGACCAAAAAACGCGCTCCACTGTTCTAATTTCCATCTAAGATGAGACTGAGCCCAGAGAAGTCGGCAGCGCTTCTGGACAGTGTTGATGTATGGCTTCTCCTTTACATTGTAAAGTCTTAACTTGCATCTGAGGATGCAGCAATGAGTGGTGTTGTCGACTAACAAAGTTTTACTAAAGTAATCCCAAACCCATGCTCATGATATCCATTACAGATTAATTACATCATAAGACAGTGATGTCATTCAGAAGTGGTTTTCGTCTTGGCCATTACGCATTGAGATTTGACCAGATTCCTTGAATATTTTAACTATATTGTGCGCACTGTAGAGGGTGAATTGCATGAAATCCTTCCAATTTGTCTTTGGGGAACATCGTTCTCAAAGTGTTGTATTATTTGCAGAGGCATCTGTTGGCAAATTGACAAGTCTTGAGTGATCCTTGCTCTTGAAGGACTAGCTGTTTTTGGAGGCTCCTTATATACTATGACATAGTTGCCTCACCTGTTTAACATCTCCTGTTTCACATCACCATGTTATTTCAACTCGTCTAATTGTTATTAGTCTTATATTGCCCATCTCAACTTTTTTGGAGCATGCTGAAATCATCTGATTTGAAATTACTGTACATTTTCAAAAAACAGTGAAATTCACAAGGTAAAAATTCATATAATGTTTATTTGTGGTTTCAATATAGCAAAGGGTAAATATAATTTACAAATCACTCCTTTTTGTTTTATTAGCATTTTTCATACTGCCCCAACTTTTTGGGGAATTGGGGTTGTATACTTTTATATATGCTAGTGAATATTTAATTTGAAATATTGCGTAGCTAATGCTCAGGTGTCTTAATGGCCAGGCACATCTTTAAAAGCTTTTAAAACTTTTTTAAACATTTTAATGTCAGTACCTGCTAATGTTAATGGCCTGCATTGTGTTTTCAGTCATTGGTCTAGTTTTGAAGAATGTAGGGAAGTACAGAAAATGTATTATGTGTAAGATTGCAGAGTGCCTTTCTAGAGAGCAACAGTAGAACTGAAGCACAAATGTGATAATTTGGATGCATTATTCCTGCAGTTTTCAGTACAAATGTGGTAATTTGGAAGCATTATTCCTGCAGTTTTCAGGACTGCAGTACAAATGTGGTAATTTGGACGCATCATTCCTGCAGTTTTCAGTACTGCTGTACAAGTGTGGTAATTTGGATGCAGTATTCCTGCAGTTTTCAGTACTGCAGTACAAGTGTGGTAATTTGGACGCATTATTCCTGCAGTTTTCAGTACTGCAGTACAAGTGTGGTAATTTGGACGCATTATTCCTGCAGTTTTCAGTACTGCAGTACAAGTGTGGTAATTTGGACGCAGTATTCCTGCAGTTTTCAGTATTACAGTACAAGTGAGGTAATTTGGATGCATTATTCCTGCAGTTTTCAGTATTACAGTACAAGTGTGGTAATTTGGACGCATTATTCCTGCAGTTTTCAGTACTGCTGTACAAGTGTGGTAATTTGGATGCAGTATTCCTGCAGTTTTCAGTACTGCAGTACAAGTGTGGTAATTTGGACGCATTATTCCTGCAGTTTTCAGTACTGCTGTACAAGTGTGGTAATTTGGATGCAGTATTCCTGCAGTTTTCAGTACTGCAGTACAAGTGTGGTAATTTGGACGCATTATTCCTGCAGTTTTCAGTACTGCTGTACAAGTGTGGTAATTTGGATGCAGTATTCCTGCAGTTTTCAGTACTGCAGTACAAGTGTGGTAATTTGGACGCATTATTCCTGCAGTTTTCAGTACTGCAGTACAAGTGTGGTAATTTGGATGCAGTATTCCTGCAGTTTTCAGTACTGCAGTACAAGTGTGGTAATTTGGACGCATTATTCCTGCAGTTTTCAGTACTGCAGTACAAGTGTGGTAATTTGGACGCATTATTCCTGCAGTTTTCAGTACTGCTGTACAAGTATGGTAATTTGGATGCAGTATTCCTGCAGTTTTCAGTACTGCAGTACAAGTGTGGTAATTTGGACGCATTATTCCTGCAGTTTTCAGTACTGCTGTACAAGTGTGGTAATTTGGATGCAGTATTCCTGCAGTTTTCAGTACTGCAGTACAAGTGTGGTAATTTGGACGCATTATTCCTGCAGTTTTCAGTACTGCAGTACAAGTGTGGTAATTTGGACGCATTATTCCTGCAGTTTTCAGTACTGCAGTACAAGTGTGGTAATTTGGACGCAGTATTCCTGCAGTTTTCAGTATTACAGTACAAGTGAGGTAATTTGGATGCATTATTCCTGCAGTTTTCAGTATTACAGTACAAGTGAGGTAATTTGGACGCATTATTCCTGCAGTTTTCAGTACTGCAGTACAAGTGTGGTAATTTGGAAGCATTATTCCTGCAGTTTTCACTACTACAGTACAAGTGTGGTAATTTGGACCAGGCACGGCGTTATGGGTGGGCCTGACGGGCCTAGGCCCACCCACTTTTTAACAGGCCCACCCAAAACTTTTCTTCAAAATTCTTTTGTCAAGAATTATAAAAAAATCGCCAATTAAGCTCATAATTTGTGCTAAAATAGTCTAAATGTTTAGTTTTAAAAACAATTTTAAGCTGGTTATGTCTATTTTGATGTTTCTGCGCAAGTTCAGCAGACAGTGTTCGGGTTTGTTCCGATCAGAGCATGTGAGCGGAGAGCGCATTTCTGAATATTCCGCTCTGCTCGCTCATTCTGCAGGGTCGCTTGCTCAAACCAGAATGGCCTGCTGGTTCGAACTTCGAAGATATATGGAATAAGGCCTCCGACTATTTTTTTCCCCCCAGTCGACTAAGCCATTAGTGGACAAATCGCCTCTTTATATTAATTTAATTAGGCTACTAGGGCAGGCTATAGGCTATAGCCTAGTATGGAAGCTTGTTTCCGCCATAGAATAGCCTAAAACTTTTTAAAAGATAATTGCGACTTTTTATCTTGCAATTCTGACTTTATTTCTCAGAATTGCGAGATATAAAATCAGAATTTCGTGAACTAAAGTCGCAATTGCGTGAAATAAAGACGCAATTGCGTGTTATAAAGTCAGAATTGCATGAAATAAAGCAATCGCAATTGCTTTTTTTTTTTTACCCATAGTTTATATCTCACAATTCTTCTGACTTTGTAACACACACTTTATATCATGCAATTCTGCCTTTATATCTCCCAATTGCGTAGGCCTATTATGAAGTCAGAATTGCGAGATATATAAACATGCAATTATGTGAAAAAAGCCAGAATTTCAAGCTATATTTCTCGCACTTTATATCACGCAATTTTGACTTAATAACATAGGCTACAATTGCGACTTTATATCACGCAATTCTGACTTTATAGCTAACCTGCAATTGCCACTTTATATCACGTAATTCTGAGATAAAAAGTCAGAATTGTGAGATTAAAAAAATCGCAATTACATTTTTTATTTTTCACTCTGTGGCGGAAACGCTCCAGTTCTCGTGCAATGCAAGTGATCGTGCCGGCGCCTTATTACATTGTCTGCTATATATTTGCTTCTTATTTATTAAATACAGGCAATTGGTTGATAAAACTTTGATCAAAATTAAGATACAATTTCATACAAAACGAAAAAACTCAATTAAGTGGTCAGAATAATGTTTTACCCACTCCATGTATCCAGAAATATTGCGCATCTCACGAAAATAAATAAATGGACAGATGACGTTGTTAATGAACAAGTTCTGTTCCCGAGTATTGATTGAAACTGTCGGGCAGTGTTGTTGATCTGTAATGTAGTAGCCTATTGTTGAAAACTTAAAACAATTAATAAGAATTGTGAAATATTCGGCCTCATGTTATACGAGCAGAACTAAACTATGTTTTGGGGAAATATTACATTCCTGACCTCTTTTACAGTCTAAATATAGGCTATTATAGTTTAGATAATTTTTTATAATATCCCATGAGTCCTAATAAATGCAATTTCAACTATTTCTGAAGTGCTTATTTTATAAAGAACACCGCTTTTTCTTTTATCGGGAAACGCAGCCCAGGTATGATGCGTAATGGAGATTCCAAAGCGCTCTTCTTTGGTCAGAACCAAGGATAGCGATCGCGGATAGGTCCGTCCTGACTCTATATGCACCGAAACTTTTTAACAATGCAACAAAATATTTAAAGAGCATCAAGCTATTAAAATCTATATTATGTATAGCCTACGTACAGATAATATAGCAGTATATTAGTCAGTAACTTTTATTAGGTTAAACAGTGATTGGATAACGTTTTTAATTTAACGTTTTTAATTTAAGGCCCACCCACAATTGGTCTGGCCCATCCAAACCTGAAATCCTGGTGCCGTGCCTGATTTGGACGCATTATTCCTGCAGTTTTCACTACTGCAGTACAAGTGTGGTAATTTGGATGCATTATTCCTGCAGTTTTCACTACTGCAGTACAAGTGTGGTAATTTGGACGCATTATTCCTGCAGTTTTCAGTACTGCAGTACAAGTGTGGTAATTTGGATGCAGTATTCCTGCAGTTTTCAGTACTGCAGTACAAGTGTGGTAATTTGGACGCATTATTCCTGCAGTTTTCAGTACTACAGTACAAGTGTGGTAATTTGGAAGCATTATTCCTGCAGTTTTCAGTACTGCTGTACAAGTGTGGTAATTTGGATGCATTATTCCTGCAGTTTTCAGTACAAGTGTGGTAATTTGGACGTATTATTCCTGCAGTTGTCAGTACTGCAGTACAAGTGTGGTAATTTGGACGCAGTATTCCTGCAGTTTTCAGTACTGCAGTACAAGTGTGGTAATTTGGAGGCAGTTTTCAGTACAAGTGTGGTAATTTGTCTGCAGTATTCCTGCAGTTTTCAGTACTGCAGTACAAGTGTGGTAATTTGGAGGCAGTTTTCAGTACTGCAGTACAAGTGTGGTAATTTGGATGCATTATTCCTGCAGTTTTCAGTACTGCAGTACAAGTGTGGTAATTTGGATGCATTATTCCTGCAGTTTTCAGTACTGCTGTACAAGTGTGGTAATTTGGACACAGTATTCCTGCAGTTGTCAGTACTGCAGTACAAGTGTGGTAATTTGAATGCAGAATTCCTGCAGTTTTCAGTACTACAGTACAAGTGTGGTAATTTGGATAAAGTATTCCTGCAGTTATCAGCACTGCAGTACAAGTGTGGTAATTTGAATGCAGAATTCCTGCAGTTTTCAGTACTGCTGTACAAGTGTGGTAATTTGAATGCAGAATTCCTGCAGTTTTCAGTACTGCAGTACAAGTGTGGTAATTTGGACACAGTATTCCTGTAGTTTTCACTACTGCAGTACAAGTGTGGTAATTTGGGCGCAGTATTCCTGCAGTTTTCAGTACAAGTGTGGTAATTTGGATGCATTATTCCTGCAGTTTTCAGTATTGCTGTACAAGTGTGGTAATTTGAATGCAGAATTCCTGCAGTTTTCAGTACTGCTGTACAAGTGTGGTAATTTGAATGCAGAATTCCTGCAGTTTTCAGTACTGCAGTACAAGTGTGGTAATTTGGACACAGTATTCCTGTAGTTTTCAATACTGCAGTACAAGTGTGGTAATTTGGGCGCAGTATTCCTGCAGTTTTCAGTACAAGTGTGGTAATTTGGATGCATTATTCCTGCAGTTTTCAGTACTGCTGTACAAGTGTGGTAATTTGAATGCAGAATTCCTGCAGTTTTCAGTACTGCAGTACAAGTGTGGTAATTTGGACACAGTATTCCTGTAGTTTTCACTACTGCAGTACAAGTGTGGTAATTTGGGCGCAGTATTCCTGCAGTTTTCAGTACAAGTGTGGTAATTTGGATGCATTATTCCTGCAGTTTTCAGTATTGCTGTACAAGTGTGGTAATTTGAATGCAGAATTCCTGCAGTTTTCAGTACTGCAGTACAAGTGTGGTAATTTGGACACAGTATTCCTGCAGTTTTCAGTACTGCAGTACAAGTGTGGTAATTTGGACACAGTATTCCTGCAGTTTTCAGTATTGCTGTACAAGTGTGGTAATTTGAATGCATTATTCCTGCAGTTGTCAGTACTGCAGTAGAAGTGTGGTAATTTGGACACAGTATTCCTGCTGTTTTCAGTACTGCAGTACAAGTGTGGTAATTTGGATGCAGTTTTCAGTACAAGAGTGGTAATTTGAACGCATTATTCATGCAGTTTTCAGTACTGCTGTAAAAGTGTGGAAATTTGGATGCAGTTTTCAGTACTGCAGTGCAAGTGTGGTAATTTGAATGCATTATTCCTGCAGTTGTCAGTACTGCAGTAGAAGTGTGGTAATTTGGACACAGTATTCCTGCTGTTTTCAGTACTGCAGTACAAGTGTGGTAATTTGGACACAGTATTACTTTAGTTTTCAGCACTGCAGTAAAAGTGTGGTAATTTGGATGCAGTATTCCTGCAGTTTTCAGTACTGCAGTACAAGTGTGGTAAATTGGACGCAGTATTCCTGCAGTTTTCAGTACTGCAGTACAATTGTGGTAATTTGGATGCATTATTCCTGCAGTTTTCAGAACTGCAGTAATACTGCAGTATTTACCACACTTGTACTACATTTAAAAAACTTTTTCAGTTATTTTTTGTAAGAGCCACCAGCTAGACGAGCACTAACCAGCATAAACTATCCTGGGCCAGCAAGTAAATTCTTCAAGCAGGTTATCAATCCCTGATATGCAGGTTTAGCCTGATAAATCTGTCACAAAAATGCATTGCATTCTGATAATGTCATAATAACACCTGCACATCCATGTTTAAATTAAATAACACTTGTAAGGCTGTTCCTTACCTCCGTCTTCTTCTTCTTCTTCTTCTTCTTTACTTTGGGCTCTTTGACCTCTGTTATCTTGCTGGGCTTCTTCTTCTGCTGCTGTTTAACCGAGTCATCATCAGAGAAGAACCTCTCTAGCGGCAACATGGGGACAGTCCTCTCACGTTCACCTTCCTCATCCTCGTCTGAAGAAAAAATAAAAGCATACAAAAGATTCAGCAACAAAGCACGCCAACACAAGCCTTCAATATATCCCACATCATTCTCCTTAATTTTATTGGATCGATCTATCTATGTTCTATCTTATTTAATTTGCAAGAAAACCCTGCAATGTTATTAATTAGTTACACAGCAGAATCTTCTTGCAAATCAAATCCTTCAATTAACTTTTACTTACTTTTAATTCAATAAAGTTTTGCATATGTTAATGATTTAGAGTAACTCATCTATCTATCTATCTATCTATCTATCTATCTATCTATCTATCTATCTATCTATCTATCTATCTATCTATCCATCTCTGCTGGGGAGGAGGGGGGGGAATCCTTCACTTCGTGACAGGAAAAGCAAAGATTCCTGTTGACACACTGAAAGGGGAGTGATGGAGAGAGGTGAGGTCTCTGCCATCTGCTGAACTGTGAATCTCTTACAGTAAACAAAAACTACTGTCTGGCAGTGCATATGCACTCTTAACACTTCAATAACGCCATGCTGTCAAAAAGGCTAAGCACAAAAAAGACATCAGAGAGGCATCCTCTGCAACCGGAGCTGTACGGTACAACTCCACCGACTGTCTATCTTCAGCTCACAATGTGGCCCATGAAATATGCAGCGTGTGCGGTGGAGTCAATCAGCTAAAGCCCTGCCCTGCAGCCCAACACGCCCCATGGGAACTGCCAGAGATGGGGCTTTCCCAGCCTCTTGGATGATATCCTCACAATCCACTTAACCTTTATTTAGCTGCCACTGTTTGAGGACTTCAGCTCCTGTGAGAGCAGCCACTGCACAGTTCAAGCTCAGCTTGCAGCTCTATTGGGCGTTTTGAGTGTTTACTCTCGTAAATACAGAGCTTCCTGTCTTACTGTCAACCGCTAGGAGGTTTTCTTTTTTTTTAATCTTCTGCTGCACATAAACAGAGCAGTTGCCTGTGAGATGATGGATATTTAGGGCAGCGCGTCTGCAGTGCATCTCACAGTGAGGCTCTTTCATGTCTGACGAACGTGTCTGCTGCCTGCCAGGCGAATCAGACTCACATCTCTTGCTCATTCATGTCTCACTTACAGTCATGGTGATGCAATACAGCAAGTAAGAATATCTGGCAAAGGTATTACATTTTCAAGATATGTTTTAAGTGGTTTGGATTTTATTGCTATTATGTGAGGGTTATCTAATATATTTATCAAACCATTATGAGTATCTATACCAATCAATTCAGTATCTATATTATCAATATCAAAGTTAAAGGCAAGCTCAACCAAATGGGAATTCTGTTGTCATTTTCCTTGTACTGTTGAGGACAAAAAGAGAAATGTTAACTAATGTAGATGCTGCAGAGCAAAACAAAATCGTTTTCTAACTGATCATTTGTGTATCTTTGTCCTTTTTCAGATTAAAAAGAAAAATCTAAATATAGAGTAGAGTATATGACATGAAAAAATTACTTGAGAACAGAATGACATAAGATATTAAGCCTTGTTTTCAGAGAAATCTAACAGAAATTGGAGAGGTTATACTTTAAATTACACAAAACTATCTGACCTTGATTTAAAAAAAATAAATAAGTCAGGAAAGTAATTGGTATGAAGCTGTCAGTCCCTAACATGGAAGAAACTCATACAGGTTTAGAACATGGAGGGTGAGTAAATGATGACACGATTTACATTTTTGGGTGAACTAGCCCTTTTACACCAACACTAACATGAAAGATCCTTTCTGTTCTTTTAAATCCCTTTGCTAATGTAATAACATCCACTGCATTGCCATTTGCCAAATGAAGTTAATCTCAAAGACAAATGATCTAATAAAAGAGGCAATGGATGCTGTTTCTCATGAGGGTGTGGTCATCGCAATAGCAGCCACAATCTGTGCCATGTTGCCAAGTAAACAAATGCTCTTCCAGGTACTGCCAGGTGATTATAACTTATGCCACTGCCATTGGCTCCTGGTAGCAGGCCTTAAAATGTCACAGCTGCAGCCACACATTTCCGTGTCAGCTAAGCACGGATATTGGGATAATTGTGACCTTCCAGCAAGCACTGGGTCATTGCCGGACTCCATTAGAGCAGAGATTCTTGGCCGTGCTCGCTGTTAAGAAGAGAAGCAGTTACAGGAAATCACATTAGCACCCTGACAGATTGCATATGTTAATAGTGCCCCCACAGTTTATGTGATGAGACAGCATGTAACTTTTCTAGGCTGTATCTGTACATTCTGAATACTACGCCGCAGTCTCCGGCTGTTCCACCAACCTTTGCTTTGCCTTGCAAAGACAGACACTGCATTCAAAATTGCACTTCATGTACTAAGCCGTCATGACTTTGTGCTATGTACAGTAGCTGAATGGCTGGGGTTACCAGGTCTCAATGCTAGCCTGACAAATCCAAATTGCACATCGGTGCCCACCAATGTTTTCAGTCGTCTTGGTTCCGGAAGTATGTCTTCCATTGGGACTTAATAAACGTCTTCATAACAGAGTTCCAAGCCATGAAGGAAACCATCCAGCTCCGAGGTGAATCTCAACATTACAAACTTTGATTTGGAGCAAAAAACTCTTTGAAAATCAGAAAAAAGACAAACGTACAAGACTGTGTACTTACCGTCTTTCATGAGGGAATGAACTACAATCTCATGAAGGATTGCGAATGACATTATCAGATAAAAACAATATAAAAATTAACTGTTGATTTAAAGTTGTTGAGTTTAAGTATAGAAGCAATATATTTTGTTTTATTTGCAAAATATTCAAATATTAATTAGTTTGACAGTGTGGGAAGATAGACTTGATTGCATCTTCATTATATGTATCTATGCAAGAAATGTATGGGATTTTTACATGAGCCCAACTAATGTGCTCTATTGTAATTAATAGTGAAAGTGGCAGCTACCAAAACTTCTGAGAAACCTTAAAAATTAGTTGAATTGCTTTACCATCACCTCACGCTGTGTGAATACATACAGTTGTGGTCAAAAAACATTTGGCACCCTTGGTGAGCAAAGAAGACTGTGAAAAATATGTTTTATTGTTTATCCTTTTGATTTTTCATTCAAAATATTTACAAAAATCTAACCTTTAATTGAAGTAAACTAATTGAATAATAATTAAATAAAAAACAATCCTCCAAAACATGTTTGCCTACATTTGCCAACTAAAGAATATAGTTCTGATGTGCGGCAAAATGTTGTTGAACTTCACAAAATGGGAAGTGGCTATAAGAAAATAGCTAAAGCATTGAAAAATGCCCATTTCCACCATCAGGGCAATAATTAAGAAGTTCCAATCAACTGGAAACATTACGAATCGGCCTGGAAAACGACGTGTGTCTGTATTGTCTCCAGGCACGGTGAGGAGGATGGTTCGAGTGGCCAAATATTCTCCAAGGATCACAGCTAGAGAACTGCAGAAATTAATTGGGTCTTGTACTGCAGTCAAAAAGTCATCACCTACATTACAACAAGTTGTTTGGGAGGGTTTCAAGAAAAAAGCCTCTGCTCTCATCCAACAACAAACGCAAGCGTATTCAGTTTGCCAGACACAACTGGAACTTCAAAAGGGACCGGGTTCTATGCTCAGATGAAACAAACCATCAACACCAGAGATGAGTTTGGCGCACACAGAGATGAAGAAGTACCCAATGCCCATGGTTAAATGTGGTGGTGGATCTTTAATGTTGTGGAGCTGTTTTTCTGCCAGAGGTTCTGGACATGTTGTTCAGATACATGGCATCATGAAGAGATAAAATACCAACAGATAAAAAAATCTACAGTGAACCTAACTGCCTCTGCCAGAAAGCTTAAAATGGGTGTGAATGGATCTTCCAGCAGAACAATGATCCAAAACAAACATCAAAATCAACACAAAATTGGTTCTCTGACCACAAAATCAAGGTCCTGCCATGGCCATCCCGGTCCCCTGACCTGAACCTCATAGAAAACCTGTGACGTGAACTGAAGGACAGTCTTGGAATTTGAAGGATCTGGAGAGATTATGTATGGATGAATGTCTCAAATCACTTGCTATGTGTTCTCCAACCTCATTAGGCATTATAGGAGAAGACTCAGAGCTGTTTTCTTGGCAAAGGGAGGTTGCACAAAGTATTGAATAATAGGGAGCCAACAGGGCTAAACTGGAAAGAGAAATCGGCTCAGGATTTTACATAGCAACTGACCCAAAAAGTTGAGCGGGGGGATGTTCGCTGTCCTATTCTACATATCGCCTTGCCATTTTGTGGTCCATTCTGTATAACGTGGCTGCTCATTATAGCTTATCGAGGCCCATCCGGCCCGTTTCACGGCCGACCCACCGGCCCGCTCGGTTCTCCCGATGGCCTGTCCGCCCCTGATCGGCCCCAAAATGCGTCACCACACCAGCAAAATGCCAGTATGCCAGATAACCAGTCTAGCCCTGGGTGCCAATAATTTGCCTTTTTTTTTTAATAAAACTTGTGTTGTGTTTGTAATAGTTTGATATCCATTAGAGGATACATTTTTGTAAATATTTTGAATAAAGATCAAAAGGATAAACAAGAGCCTTCTTTGCTCATATTTACCAAGGGTGCTCATATTTGTAGCCATAACTGTGCATTATTTGAGATATTCCATAAGTGTTGAATTGAGGTTAACTAACATGCATAAGCAAGCGGCAACAGATTGCGTGCGTTTGAAACGTTGCTACTGTCAGCTGAAAACAAATAAAGCTTAAACCGTATTTGAGATAATACTATACTTTAAGAATTCATGCCCTAGATCACAACGTGCACAGTGCATGGTATGTCATTTTGGACACAGCGATACGAATTGCAAGTACACAACCAGTTAAGCAAAGCAGTCTAAAATGAATGTCCTAATAACCTACAAACTCAAAAGAAGCCACTGTAATTGAGTTTAGTCAGTATAATTATTTTATTGCTGCATCTATACTCTCCTCTTGAGAAACCAGGCAATTTGTTGGGAAAATTGTCATGATTCTTTTAATTTGACACTGTGGAGTGAGATGCAAGGATTGATGACACACAAGAAAGAGTGTGTGATGCAACACTGATTTACACAAACTTAGACATGCACAAACTCTAGTGAAGAGGAAGGGGTGTCCGCTTTCACAGTGCAGCTTCCAAAAATAGCCCCCACCAATCAGAGCAATGGCTTCTCTGAGCAGAGTAATCTTTCAATTTCAAAGGACGATAAGTCTATGTACAAGAACCCCAGAATGAGAGTGGAGGGAGGGGTAATTAGAGAAGGCAAAACTATACTTCCTAATGAGGACATATCACAGGTGATCCCTAAATCAACAAAAACACAAACTCCTACCAGGACCACTTGTGCATAACTAGCAGATGAAACTGTTTTAAAGGGATAGTTTATCCAAAAAATGAAAAATACTCTCATCATGTTCTCATCCTAATGCCTTCCCAGATGTGTGACTTTCTTTCTTCAGCAGAACACAAAGAGTTTTAGAAGAATATTTCAGCTTTGTTGGTCCATACAATGCAAGTAAATGGTGATCAGAAAGTGAAAGTGGAGATTTACAGACAAAAAGGACTTAAAATGGTTTTGTTTCTCACCCACACCTATATTGCTACTTAATATATGGATTTAATCACTATAGTATTATGGTTACTTCTGTTTTGCTTTATGTGATTTTTGGAGCTACAAAGGTCTGATCACCATTCACTTGCATTGTATGGGCCAACAGACCTGAGATATTTTCTAAAAAACTTTGTTTGTGTTCAGCAGAAGAAAGTAAGTCACACATTTGGGATGGCATGAGAGTAAATGATGAGAAAATGTATATTTTTGGGTGAACTATTCCTTTAACATTTGAAAATTATTTTTATTTTTAGACATTCTGTTCTGAAAGACTACAAACCACAGGTCCTGTTTAGTCATTCTGGGAATAATCGCTCTTTCTCTCTGGAGCTGATCCATCCTTTGTTCTTGATGCGCAACACTACGTAGACACAAGATGCAACAATTTAAAACCAACTGATTAAAATGTGCATATCTTAACAGAACTAATGCATGTCTCTATTAATCATATCCAGTGGAGGTTAAATAATATTCCAAGTACAAACTCAGCAATTGTCTATGAATGACATTCTTTATCATTCATTAAATTTGATATATCATCAGTTTAGGGCCGCAACGACGCGTCGACGTCATCGATTACGTCGACTATGAAAATACGTCGACACGAATGAAATGCGTCGACGCGTCACATGCATTATTTACGTTTAAATATCGAGTAATGGCGGCTTCTGCTCCAGCTCATGGTGAAAATGACAATCTGGCTTTATCACATAAAGCTAGACCACGATCATCCAAAGTATGGGAATACTTTAAACTACAGCCGAACAGAAAGGTGCTTTGTTCACTATGCAAAGCGGAAATGTCATACCATGGCAGCACAACTGCTATGAATGAGCATCTTAAAAGGAAACATCCTGTGACTCTGTGAACTCAAAACGACGAGCCAGCTGGGTAAGTAGTAGGCTTTATTACAGTGAGTTTTTGGAGTTGTTGTTGCGGTCATACCTTCTTTTTTCAGCTATTACAGCTTGTGTGCTAGTTAATAGTGTTAATTGCTAACGGTGCAGATGTAATTTATTGGCCCATTCGGCGACAATAAAATGGACTTTCATTTATAACTTCAACTTAAATCTGTCAACGAAGCCTTCAGTGCATTTAAATTGCCCGCTTTTAAAAGTTGTGTATGCACATGTAGACTAGAGACATGCACTCCCGCGGACCCAACACAACAGAGTGCGGCGCGGGATCTGATGGCCGAGACGGGCGCTGGCGTAATGCACTCGTGTGTGTGCTGGTTGTGGGAGAATAAAACGATTCGCAGGACTCCCGCAAAATAGAAATCTATAAATTGAACATCTCAAAGCAAATAAATTGTCATTCATCTGTTGCACAAAAGCAACAAGAACAACTAAAACAAAATAGATAGACCCTGGCCTGTAAATGGTTTCTATGTATAACATGTTGCAGCGTTTAACAATGTAGCCAATCACAGACATATGTGTTGATTTCTTGAACGCAATGGCCAATCAGAAGCATTTAAGATGGAATCTCCTCACCGCTCAAAATGGACTTTTTGTTCAGTTATATTTGATATATCATCAGTTTGTCTCTTTTTTTTTGTTTTTGAGTTAAGACATGCACCAGTGATCACTTCATACCCTCCTGGCTCAGGGCAGCCTCATGTGTTCCTTGTTCAGTGTTTGAAGCATGCACACTTCTTTGACATATTATACATGCTGTATTTTCAATATTTGTTCTGTGCTTTTGCTTCTTAGATTTGCTGAAATTAAGCTCCAGACTGATCTTGCAGTAAAATAACAGAAACAGTAGGTTGACTTTTCTTTAGCTAAAATCGGTCAGTGCTTAGCAAAATTTGAAACACTGCCTCCAGTGGCCAAAGCAGTAAGTGTTGTTGGGCATATGGGCATGTGTAAATTTAATTAAAAAATGTTTTAAATGTACACAAGCAAGATGTGAAGCGAGACGTTTTCAGCTGTACAGGCTGTAATACAGTGAAGAGGAATGTATCTTTATAAACAGAACCCCCCCCAACCCAAACCCTAAACCTAACCATCAGTGGAGTAAAAATCCGAACCCGGGTCTACCACGCTGCAGTCGCAACACGTCTCCGGTTACGCCACAAGTGAAGGTAAGCACGCTTGGGCCGATGCAAAAATCTAAATAAACTGAACATTAATTTTCTTGCAAGAAAATAAACTTAGATAGTCCACCCAAAAATGTTCCCAAACCAGATGATTGTCATTCTTTGATGGGACACAATAAGAGATTAATGTTAGTCTGTTACCATTCAATTTCATTGCATAATTTTCCCATGCAATTAAAGTGAATGGTGACTGAGGTTGAGGGTGATTCTGCTTAACATCTACTTTTGTGTTCCTCATAAGAAAAGAGTGTCATATGAGTTTGAAACAACATGAGGATGAGTAAATGATCAAAAACAAATGTGAACCATCATTGCTGAGGAGAAACTAGAGATAAATTGCAATCTGATTGCACAGGAATTATCCACTGGTAGTTCTTCACAGTGAAATATTCAAAACTGGACTGAAAATTAGCTTATCTTATGTTCAAGCCCAGTTACAATGTTATCTCACCAAAAATTAATCAACCACCTTATAAAAACATCAGTAATGTAGTGGACCCCATGAAGACGTTCTGCCGTACACAACAAAGGCACTGAATAGAAATTGCAATAACACTGAATTCACTGAACCAATCAGCACAGCCCAAAATCAGAGCTAGTCCTCAGCTGCAAAATGTCTCTAATTTTTAACACATGTGGGGGATTACAGTGTACATGGAGATTGGATACATTTTTAATGATTAATTATTATGTATATTGCACATTATTTCAACCCGTTTGCAGCCCTCGGCAATTCTCATCTCAGACATGTTGCTAATCACTGCCTCGAAAAAAAAAAGCAAAAAGAAGGTTAATACGAGATTGGGGTGCAAATGAGAACCCATATTCAGGTTGGTCACGTGACTAATTCATGACTAACTCGGAGGCAGCCTAGACCTGGCTGTGGGCAAAAAACTATAAATGTATTGATTTTATTTAACGTGTGCCATGAATGTATAAAAGGCAGCCAGAGCTGAGTCTTACTATATGGCTTCATCCCACCATAGCGCATTGCTCTAACACCTATTGATTTCATACCAATCTATATATATATATAAAAGGTTGATGAGTCTTTTTTTTTTTTAACCAGGCTCTCCATTTACACAACGCATTAACAAATCAGAAAGATACAGTTAAAGACACATACAGTCACTGCTTTGGGCTTGACCTTTGATGAAACGGGCAACGTGATTCTGTTGTCTGACCTGAGTATCAGAAATACACCATTAAAATAAAGTATCAATTTTAAATATTTTCTATAACAAAAACTGTATCTGTTTCTATTGCACGAAATACATTCTAGATTACTTAATTATATTAAAGGAATATTCTGAGTTTAATACAAGTTCAGTCAACAGCATTTCTGGCATAATGTTGATTACCTCAAAAACCGAATCATTTCGGCTTGTCCCTCGTTTCTTAAAAAAAAAAGAACTCCACCCTGGTCTCCTAAGCAACCAAATTGGCCCGGTTGCTAGGGAGGGTAGAGTCACATGGGGTAACCTCCTCGTGGTCGCGATTAATGGTTCTCGCTCTCACTGGGGCGCCTGGAAATTTGTGCATGGATCACGGAGAGTAGCATGAGTCTCCACATGCTGTGAGTCTCCACAGTGTCATGCACAACGAGCCACGTGATAAGATGCGCGGATTGACGGTCTCAGAATTGGAGGCGAGTAACCACGCCACCACGACAACCTACTAAGTAGTGGGAATTCGGCATTCCAAATTGGGAGAAAAGGGGATAAAATATTTGTTTTTAAAAAAGTAAAAAAAGAAATCAAGGTTACAGTAAGGCACTTACAATGGAAGTGAATGGGGTGATTAATGGCAGAAATGTGAAGCTTTTTATAAAAGCACTTACATTGATTCTAATGTTAAAACTCAAACATCAAATTATTTGAGATGTAAAGTTGTTTAAATTATCGTTTTTACGATAGATTTAGAAATTAGGGATTTATGGTATTACATCGTAATGGCAACAAAGTTGCTAAATACATCTTGATGCTATACATTTGAAACTGCAAGTATTTTTACATTAATGGTTTGGCCCCATTCACTTCCATTGTAAGTGCCTCACTGTAACCCAGATTGTTCCTTCATTTGTATTTTTTGTTAGAAAATAAGAAATAAATCCACATTATTTTTTTGTGCTTAATCAACATTATGCCACAAGTTATGCATTTTGCACTTAACTTGTTTTTAATCCAGAATGTTCCTTTAAGGAAAGGCCCCTCTTTCAGTCAATTTACCACTAAAGGAGGTGTAGAACACTGAAAACCTTTGGAGATACTGAGGGGTTAACTCAGCTCAAGTCTGTGCCCCTGAAATAGACCAAAGAGAGAGAGGCATTGTAGCTGATGTTTTCCTGTCACACGTGGCTCTATCAGGCACTTGCAACTTTTTCACCAAGATACTATGACCATGAAGAAGCTCCTCGGTGTTCCTCAGAGGAATCACCTTTGTGGAAAACTGATCATGGATAAATCACAAAAAGATCAATCAGAATATTGCATTGCATTATTTCCATTAGTGTTATGACTGCTCATAGTCAGTCATGCACCAGACTTTTTACATCAGAACATTATGACACGTTTAGAACTCATTGTGCATCGTGGGTGCAATAGCTGTCAGAGCAGACTGGCTTGGAAAGACAATACGGGGAGCATGCATGACTCATTTATATGCACAGAAAATGCGCGTGTACCAAAACAGGCTGATGAGAGAATGCGAATCTCAGCACAGACAATTGAGAAATGGGCCGTCGCGCTTTGGTGACTCAAATACAGTTGGACAGTGCGCCGTTATTTTTGGAAGCACGGTGTCCGGTGTGAGAATAGAAGCTACACTGCGACTGTTACCGGTTACGCGCTACAATAAATTGAATGCGCGTTTACGACCGCGTAGCGCGAGCCCCGTTTCCCCGCATTCAACTAGGCGTAACAGCGCAGTTGTGAAGGGCAGAACTCGCCTTCCCCTGTGACTCTTTACCCCCTCACCTGGCACGTCGTCCTCAAAATCCATGTCGTCTTGTCCCTCTTCTTCATTGCTTAGCGATCCGGGCATCTTTACAGCATAACAAGAAATTCACATCCGAGATAATGGAATAAAAGTCTTGAAACTTCACCCTCCGAATCCCCAAGCCTCTAAAAGCCTCGCTTTAGAAGAGCAGACGTCCACTGAAGGTGAGGCAAATTTTCAATATTTTAATATGGTGGAAAATATAATAAAAGATGGCTGCCCTATTTTTTTCCTCAGCTGTCCCCCCCAAAAAAATCTATTTTCCTTTCTCTCCCTCTTCTCTATCCAAGTCCTCCAGTCTGAAAATAAGAAAGAGACAAAAATGGAACACACATGCCCAGATTGTGACGTCTGGTCGGTTGCCATGGCAATCCATCCCATAGTTTCCCGACACAACTAGTTAGTGGTGTTCTGCTGATCACCGGCTTAACTAGTACAGTGCAGTGCTGATGCGCGCGCTCGTCTCGCGTTGGCATTGCCCCTTACCCGCTCTTAAGTTCGCGGAATTTGAGGTTACACAGGGATACGTACGGGAGAAAGTTCCCTCACAATCCCTTTCTGTCAGGTTGGCAAGGTTTGCATTTGCTCTCGCCAAGGGAAATATAATACGAGCGCGAATTTGCATCCTTGCACGAAAATATCATTGCGCCAAGTATTATTTCATTATTATTTACAAATTTGAGTCGGACGAATCCTGTTTCCAAGATCACAGCTTAAAAGATCTGGAAAGATGAGGGAAGTTTACTGGCATTCTTGTTGGCGTTTCCTTGGCAACGGCTCGTGATTCGCGAGTTGTCCTGAAGGTAGGGCCATACCCACCATAGAGATCCCCCATATAAAATATATGGCGTATGAAAATAAATTTGGCGGGGTTTTTTTGTTTATTTATTAATTTACATAAAATAAATCAAAGCATAAAATCTTGAACTGATATTTTGTCATCAGCCATTTGAATAAAGGCTTAAAGACTGCTTTGGAAAATACAAGCAAATCAGTTACAATACATTAATGCATGTGGAATATCACCATTAAACATACACATCGGCAGAAGAAATAAATTCAGTGTGATGGGATTGTTTTCCCCCAAAGCATTATAAGACGTGACTGCAATAATAAGACTGATTTAAAGAATATGAAATTGAAAATGATAAAGTGTTTTCAGCTGTTCTAACAGCTACATTATGTAAAGGAATAATTGTACAGCAAAGCTGGAGCACACATTCAACAAGGCCTTAGATTTAAATTAATTGCAGCCATTTGGGAGGTTTAATAAATCGCACTGGGCCATATTGCAATTTTCTCAGTATTTACCTTCAGAATGTCCCACGAGGGCTGAAAAGTGCAAACATCCAATGATGTATTTTTTGCACACTTACAGTTGAAGTCAGAAGTTTACATACACTTATGTTGACTTCATTAAAACTTGATTTTTTTTTTATCCAATCCACTGATTTAATATTAACAAACTTGTTGGCAAATTATCTTTTGAGTAATTTTTCCAACAATTATTTACAAACAGATTGTTTCACTTTTAATTGACAATATCACAACTACAGTGGGTCAAAAGTTGACGTTAATTTAAATGCGCTTTTAAGCAGCTTGGAAAATTCCAGAAAATGATGTCAAGCCTTTAGACAATAAGCCAAATAGCTTCTGATAGGTGTAGTACTGAATTTGAGGTGTACCTGTGGATGTATTTCAAGGCTTACCTTCAAACTCGGTGCCTCTTTGCTTAACATCATGGGAAAATCAATAAAAATCAGTCAAGACCTCAGATAAAACATTGTGGACCTCCACAAGTGTGGTTCATCCTTGGGAGCAATTTCCAAACTCCCGAAGATACCACGTTCATCTGTACAAAAAATAGTATACAAGTATACACACTATAGGGCCATGCAGCCATCATTCACCTCAGGAAGGAGACGCATTTCGACTCCTAGAGATGAACGTAGTATGGTGCAAAAAATGCAAATCAAGCCCAGAACAACATCAAAGGACCTTGTGAAGATGCTGGAGGAAACAGGTAGACAAGTATATATATCCACAGTAAAATGAGTCCTATATCGACATAACCTGAAAGGCTGCTCAGCAAGGAAGAACCCACAGCTCCAAAACCACCATAAAAAAGACTACAGTTTGCCAATGTACTCTGGTCTAATGAAACAAACATTTTACTGTTTGGCCATAATGACCATCATTGCTGAAGAACACCATCCCAACCATGAGGCATGGGGGTGACAGCATCATGTTGTGGGGGTGTTTTGCTGCAGGAGGGACTGGTGGACTTCACAAAATAGATGGCATCATGAGGAAGGGAAATGTGGGTATATTGAAGCAACATCTCAAGGCATCAGCCATGAAGTTAAAGCTTGGTTGCAAATGGGTCTTCCAAATGGACAATGACCCTAACCAAGCATACCCCCAAAGTTATGGCAAAATGGCTTAAGGACAACAAAGTCAAGGTATTGGAGTGGCCATCACAAAGCCCTGAGCTCAATCCGATAGAAAATTTGTGGGCAGAACTGAAAAAGCGTGTGCGAGCAAAGAGGCCAACAAACCTAACTCAGTTACACCAGTTCTGTCTGGAGGAATGGGACAAAATTCCAGCAATTTATTGGGAGAAGCTTGTGGAAGGCAACCCAAAATAATTTGACACAAGTTAAACAATTTAAAGGCAATGCTACCAAATACTAAACTTGTAAACATCTGACCCACTGGGAATGTGATGAAAGAAATAAAAGCAGAAAAAAACTATTCTCTCTATGATTCTGACATTTCACATTCTTAAAATAAAGTCATAACTGATGTAAGACAGAGAAAGTTTTCTACGATTCATGTCAGGAATTGTGGAAAAACGGAGTTTAAATGTATTTGACTAAGGTGTATAGTGCATCTGGAAAGTATTCACAGCACTTCCCTTTTTCCACATTTTATGTTATATAATTATTCCAAAATGGATTAAATTCATTATTTTCCTCAAAATTCTACAAACAATACCCCATAATGACAACGTGAAAGAAGTTTGTTTGAAATCTTTGCAAATTTATTAAAAATAAAAAACAAAACAAAAATCACAAGTACATAAGTATTCACAGCCTTTGCCATGACATTCAAAATTGAGCTCTCTGAGATGTTTCTACAACTTGATTGGTAAATTCAGTTGATTAGACATGATTAGGAAAGGCACACACCTGTCTACATAAGGTTCCATAGTTAACAGTGCATGTCAGAGCACAAACCAAGCCATGAAGTCCAAGGAATTGTCTGTAGACCTCTGAGACAGGATTGTATCGAGGCACAGATCTGGGGAAGGGTACAGAAAAATTTCTGCAGCATTGAAGGTCCCAATGAGCACAGTGGCCTCCATTATCCGTAAATGAAAGAAGTTTGGAACCACCAGGACTCTTCCAAGAGCTGTCCGCCTGGCCAAACTGAGCGATCAGGGGAGAAGGGCCTTAGTCAGGGAGGAGACCAAGAACACAATGGTCACTATGACAGAGCTCCAGTGTTTCTCTGTGGAGAGAGGAGAACATTCCAGAAGAACAACCATCTCTGCAGCACTCCACCAATCAGGCCTGTATGGTAGAGTAGCCAGACAGAAGCCACTCCTCAGTAAAAGGCACATGAAAGCCCATCTGGAGTTTGCCAAAAGGCACCTAAAGGACTCTCAGATCATGAGAAACCAAATTATCTGGTTTGATGATTGAACTCTTTGGCCTGAATGGCCAAGCGTCATGTCTGGAGGGAAACCAGGCACTGCTCATCACCTGGCCAATACCATCCCTACAGTGAAGCATGGTGGTGGCAGCATCATGCTGTGGGGATGTTTTTCAGCGGCAGGAACTGGGAGACTAGTCAGGATCGAGGGAAAGATGAATGCAGCAATGTACAGAGACATCCATGATGAAAACCTGCTCCAGAGCACTCTGGACCTCAGACTGGGGCGAAGGTTCATCTTCCAACAGGACAACGACCCTAAGCACACAGGCAAGATAACAAAGGAGTGGCTACGGGACAACTCTGTGAATGCCCTTGAGTGGCCCAGCCGAGCCCAGACTTGAACTCGATTGAACATCTCTAGAGATCTGAAAATGGCTGTGCACCGACACTCCCCATCCAAACCTGGATGAATGGGAGAAACTGCCCAAAAGTAGGCGTGTCAAGCTTGTAGCATCATACTCAAAAAGACATGAGTCTGTAATTGGTGCCAAAAATGCTTCAACAAAGTATTGAGCATAGGCTGTGAATACTTATGTACATGTGATTTTCATTTTTTATTTTTTTTTATTGCAAAGATTTCAAACAAACTTCTTCCACGTTCCCATTATGGGGTACTGTTTGTAGAATATTGAGGAAAATAATTAATTTAATCCATTTTGGAATAAGGCTGTAACATAACAAAATGTGGTAAAAGTGAAGCGCTGTGAATACTTTCCGGATGCACTGAATGTAAACTTATGACTTCAGCTGTAGACACATGAATTCTTTGTAGTTGATCTTTCTTGGGCAAAGCCATATTTTATGCATTGAAATGGCACCCTGGCACGTTGATGGAAGAAGATGCAGGTATAATGTTTTAAGTACCGATCCACCACATGGAGACGTACAGTACTTATGTGTGCGCACATAAACATCAAGAAAGATGCGGAGCACCACACGTGCACTCAAGCATTCACGAGACACCACATACATAACACTGTTTAGCCTTATATCCATTTTAAATAAAAAAAAAATTGGGAAATTTTTATAAGTCAACCTAAGGAAAAATAAAAAATTTTCAAGGAACATAAAAAATTTAAACACATTTCAAACCTTGAAAATGTAACTGTGAAATCAAGCATTTTCCAACATTCAAGGCTTTGTACTAACACTGTATCTAAAAGGTGATTGGTTCTTTTACCTATAAAGCAGTTCTTCCTTTCTACATCCGTAGACCATTGGGAGCTAGAGCCTCTTGGTTGGGTGTTCCAATTTCTCCTATTAATTTTAATAGAAGTGGCCCATCTCAGATAAATAGTTTCTGGTTACACAGATTTTTTTTATCCATCTGCATTAAAAAACATAGCTTGTGAACCTCTACTTCAGGCCAACATGCAAATAACGAGCCGTTGCCAAGGATATGCGAGTGACACGCTCCAAGATCACGTGAGACAAAGACATTTAAGAGGAGCTTCAAGAACACCCAGAGCTAAAATTTACATTAACAACCATACAGACATTGCACAAGTTTTTCACCTCTAAATAAACTTATTGAACCCTGTAAGTGAGAGTGAACTTTACAGTAGGGTTGGGCGATATCCCCTAAATTGGCAGTTGACGATGTTGACAGTAAAACATCGCGATGGACGATGATATCGTCGGGGGGTGGGGTTATATAATTTCATATAATTTTCAAAAATGATATGACAAATTATAATTTCGTTATTTTACTAACCCAACTAATGACTCGTCGGCGCTTTATCAGTAGGTTGCACGACACGTGAAGCATTTTTTTTTAGCTTTCACTTAAGAAGAGTTGTGCACTTTTTATTTTAATATATCTCTTTACATAAATACTATTTTCCACTTAAAAACTATAATTTCGTTATTTTACTATCCCAACCGACTCATCCGCGCTTTCCAATAGGTTGCACGTAAGGGGGAAAAATAGTTCTTCCACTTAAGAAGAGTTGTGCACTTTTAAGCACTTTTTATTTTAATATATCTCTTTACATAGATATTTTTTTTTCTACTGAAAAACTATAATTTCATTATTTTACTAGCCCAACTAATTAGTAGCCTACTCATCCGGGCTTTTTAATATATTGCGCCTAAGAAAAAAAAGTCGTCTTTGGGCAGCCTTCTCGCGAAGAGAGCAGCCACAGCCACGCTCACTGATGAGCAAAAGGTCGAGGCAGAAATGACCATGTACCTGCAGGAAATGGCCATTGATGGGAAAGAGGACGACAAAATGTTTCCGTTCATTGCAAGATTAGCACGGAAATATCTGCGCATATGTGCTACCAGTACTCCATCAGAGCGGGTCTTCAGCACAGCGGGTAGTGTAGTTACTCCAATCCGCAGCTTATTAAAACCAGATAAAGTGAATATGTTGGTATTTCTGGCCAGAAACATCGAAATTTAAACATGGTCTATGGTGAAAGATATTAGACTTCTTTACGCATTTTTTCGCCATCCGTTGCGGAGCTATTCGATTTTGCATATAATTTTTTAAGCGTTCATTTGTGTAGTTCATATGACCACTTTACAATATTTCAATAACATAATTTATTTTGTAGCCTGTGTTGAAGTTAATTGTGCTGCTAATTATAAGTGAAATGTTAATGCCGAGTTTCGGTCTGAGTGTTGTTCCGTTTTCTTGTTCTTTATTTGTTGTTCTTCTATGTTTCAATAAATGTGTGTTATTCATATTCACCTTGTTTCTTTCATTTGATTTGACATTATGGATTTATGGCCAAGGACATTTTTCTTTAAAAGTATTAACCAGACAAAAGTTATTTGACGTTCGCTGGTCTGGGTTTATCTTAAACTGCCGCTTCAGTGTATACAAGAGCTATGTGACAATGAGCAAGATTTTCTGAGACACTACAATTACTAATAATTAATTAATAAAGGCTATTTTCTTGTAGCCTACAACATAAAATATTTTAATCTAAATGTACAGTGTAAGACATGTAAGAAAAGACAAGAAGCTAACAATGTCTAGATCAATATTTGTGTAGCCTGCCTGACACGGTATTTTCACAGACTAACACGTCACGTCTCTGGCGTATACTACAGTATTTAAAATAGCATATATGCATTAGTTATATTCTCAATTTAATTTACAGAGCAATCCCTGCAAAGTTTTTAGGTTAACTAAGAGACTAGGATTAGTGAGTCACACTAACAAGACTCGCAAAAGAGGGCGTGGCATCACGATGGTGGCTCGACATCGTGATGTTGGTCAGCCATCACGATGGACGATGATATCGTCCATCGGCACAACCCTACTTTACAGTTGCTATGGAAACTTTTGTTCCAGTCTTACTGGTATTAGATTGGACCATTTAGCTTTTTCTGCAGTAATAGGAATAAACTGACTTTTGTTGCTCAGTAGATAAACAAATAGAAAAGAAAAGCTCTTTCATTTACTTGCTCAAACAGTTGACCCAGAAAAAAGCAGAAATTGACTTCTTTTGTAAATTTTATTGAATTTACAAAAGAGTGGCATGGATTTAATCTTCATCATCTTCCTCCTCCTCATCCTGGTTGATCTGGAAGTAGCGCAGTTCATAACTCTCCTTGGTGTTCGCTACCACACGCAGCCAGTCACGCAGGTTGTTCTTCTTGAGGTACTTCTTGGTGAGGTACTTTAGGTATCTGCAGACAAAATAAAAGCTTTAGTTTGTTGTGTTACATATTATAGCAATCTGAAATTACTCAAGTGACTTATTACATATTCTTTTTAAATGCAACAATGTAATCATGTCAAGTGAAAAGACAGTTCAGTAAATTAGTAGTACTCTGTTCTGTAAAGGGTGCTCCCATCAGATCTTGCTTGTTAGGGCATATATATTCTTAGAATACAAAAATAAATAAGTAAACAAAATGGATGCGTGTCAGATAGGCCCAAAATGTTTTATTTTTTTTCTGCCTGTGTGAACAGCCTTAGTCTCAGACGGCAAGCCCATGGACCGCCCACAGTCTGTGCTCTAACGGTCTGATGCACATCGCACACAAAATCGGAAATCGCTTTAAGCAACACAGCGCAAATGTTACTGGCTGGTTAGATGGAACCTCTGTGAGAAGCAGCGCACAAGCCATCAGTCCACGTGGATGCAGAGGCTGCATCCGAAACCAGAAAAATGCTGCTTTCGGCTGTACATGGAGGTAGAAAAGGATCAAGGCATGTCCGAATCCAATGTTTACATCACATTCTTTCTACTGAGATACCTTCATCTGATCGATTTTTGAAGGCAGCATATGTGATACGTACATGTATATGATACGTGACGTCTTTGGCTGCTGTATTGCGTCTCATTGTTCCAGTGTGTCGCTTATTCATTATTCTAGGCTGTTACAAAGTAGCCTGTTACAATAAGTACAAAAGTTGGGATAATCAAAATGTTATGTCTCATATTTTGTCATGAGGTAAAGACTCGATGGCCAATTAAAAAAACAATGATAAGAACATGCGTCTCTGCTCTTTACATTCAGGTTACAGTAATAAGCTTAGTAAACATGCACCACTGTTTCTGAACTGTGTTTCTGCAAACCGCGGTTGGTGTGACTGAAGACGCCCTAACCATTGCGATTTTAAAACCATGTTAATTAGAAAATAATTTTGAAGACCCTACGTTCAGGTGTTTGAAAGATATCGCTGTGTGTGTTCGCGCTTCTAGAGTGTAGGAGCGCTGTCTCTGCCCCGGACAGTAAGTCACGCTGCACTCTGATGGAGTTTGTGTTGCTGTGAAGATTTATGCTGCCTCCAATTTAACTCTGAATTTCAATCTTCCTACAGGGAAAATTGCAATGGAATGGCACTTTATATCTGAATTGAAACTTGGAAATTCATGCGGAAATCTTCAGCCGTGATGCAGGTGTGTGATGTCATGCAAACATGTCAGCACCATGGGAGATTTACCGTTAATGATAAACCTTTCCCTTATTAAATAATATACATGAGTCAGTTTCTACATTACATTATAATAGAACCTGTTCAGCAAACTTTTGCAGAAACTAAGAGGCAAATTAAACTTTCTTGTGATTATCATAAACCTGTAGAACATCGCAGCATCGTTTATCAGTTTGGTTGCTATGAGACGTCTCTGTTGACAATCAAGGTACTGCATAAATTCACAGAAATCACACGTAATCAATAGTGGTCGACCAATATGGGGTTTTTAATGGCTGATGCCTATATCCAGAGAGAAGGGTGGCTGATAATAATACATTATTATATTATTATTACTATTATTATTGACTTTTACAATTTTATATACAACAGTAATAAATCTCAATTATGCACCTTTAACTTTAAAACTCTCTGGCTTTTATTTTGACATTCTGAACACCAGGAAGTCCTGTATGTGTCTGTTTTGGCACTTTTCCACTGCACGATATAGTTCGACTCGCTTTACTTTTCTGAGCTTGCTTTTCCACTGCTGTTTAGTGCCGCCTCAACATGGGAGGGATTATAGGCTGATCGCCATAGATGTGCCACCTCTACTGCCATGACATCATCTTAAAAGTGACAACAATAAACAAAAACACACCCACTAGCTGTTAGCTACTACGTAATTGTGCTGTATGAAGCAGTTGTTGCATGGTGATTAGGGCTGGGACAACTCGTCGACGCAAAATATGCGCGTCGATTCGTCGGACTCAAAACAAAGATGGCGGCGCCGGCGAGTAGTAGCAACACGAGTAGCTCCTCAGACTATCAGAAGTGCAAGGCGGCATGCACTCGTTCCTCTAAAGTATGGGAATATGTCGTCTTTGCAAAATGGAGATGGCCTTCCATTCTAGCACCACGGCAATGCACCAGCATCTGAAGAGGCGCCACCCGGGAGCAGCAGCAGATGACAGAGCACCGTAAGTTTTTTTTCAACTCCCCACTTTGCACTCGATGTTGGAGTAGGCTATAATACGTTGTTGACACCTAAAGTTTTCGCTTATAGCTATTAATAATGCGCTTATAGCTATGAATGTCGTGAAAAATACATAGAGGACACTGACAACGCGCTGACAGACAGGACCAAGCAGGTAACATTTAATAAAGTCTCAACTTTCAAATTTGGTCATTCAAAGAAAATTAAACCATAAATAGGCCTACTATTTTGTGGCTCTTTAATGTGTCGTGACAGATTGCCTCAGTTAAAGCTGCTCGTGAACCGATTATCTTTTCCTTGGTTAATTTATAGCATCAAATAGGCTAAACATGAATGTAGCCTACATCAGAAGGACTGTTGTTTTAACCGCGGAAAGACGTCAGTACGGTAGCCTACAATCCATTATTCAAAATCCACCGACGTTAATCTTCTCTCTCCTGACTACTTTGTCGGACAAAAATGGCGTATTATGATTGATTGATCAGATCGCCAGTCAATCAAACTCCCGGCAAATGTTTTTTTTTTTTTTTTTTTTATACACCCCCACCCCCGATGAAACCGGTATTACCGGTGTTGTCACAAGTCGATTAATCAAATCGAAATCGAATCGGACTGAAAAAATGAATCGTTAGATTAATCGATGCATCGAAAAAATAAATCGCTAGATTAATCGTTTAAAAAATAATCGTTTATCCCAGCCCTAATGGTGATTTTACACAAACGTAACAGTTAAATTGGCCTGGTTGTTTTAGAAGCAAGCTTTCCAGAAGCTGGTCAACTAAATAAAGTGAAGCTTCAAGCAGAGCATAGAGTTAACGTACCATCCTCCATCGTGGACTCCAGCCGCGGCTTAGTCCAGGGCACTCTCCCTTCCATTGCTCGCCGGTCTAGATTTTGGTCAAACCACTTCTCCTTGATGGTTCTGTAGTCACGTTTTTGTTTTGTTTTATACTATTCACTACACTGTTGGTAAGTCCGGTGGTAGCCGTGTGCGGCCAACAGCTCAGACAATTAATGAAAGACTTTTTAGTTTTGCGTCGTGTCATTCGTCGCAAACGAGAGGAACGTCTGCACCTTGTTTATTGACCACGGCGTGGTTTTGTACACAGACATTTCTTTTTACAATTCAAAAGTAGCATTTACAAATGACACTGCTATCGCTGTAGCTAACTTTAAAACTAGCGGGTTGATGTCCCGTGCCGCAAATCCAGTGACGTGGTAGTGACGATTCTCTCTGACCAATCAGAGATCTGCAAGGTTTTGTCAACACAGCTCACTTGGAACCTTGACCAAGGTGGTACTAAAAAAAGTACCAGGTGGTATCCACAGTGGAAAACACCCAAAAAGCGAGCAAAGTCGAGTTGTACCGTGCAGTGAAAAGCGCCATTTGTAGGCAAGTTCACAGTAGTTTAATTCACTTCTTGTTCAAATTCTGGTAAAATGCATATCTGATGCCCTTCTAAATGCATATTAAAAGTGAACCGAACTATTGAGCATCTACACTCGAGTTGTGGTTTGTGAATAGCGCTCATGAAGGCTAAAAACAGCCACGAGTGTGTTTTTCAACAGAGCTGCAGCATTCACTAACACACTGGTGCTGCGCGTGCGTTTTAATATTTTCTTAAACACAGCCTTTTGTGGTTAACAGAGCTATCGCATGTTTTCAAGTGGCTTAGAATAAAATGCACGAGTCATATGAACTGCTTTAATGGTGTTTTGATGGTTCTTTTATGTCATTTTTGGAGTTTCACAGTAACAAACATGACTGACACACGGTATCGGATTTGGATCGGGCTCATCGGGCCGATACCCGATCTGTCTAAAAACATTAGTATTGGAGACAATACCGATCCAGGTATCGTACCGGTCCAATCCCTAATTTTTATATTATATTGTACAGCCTCAGTTGAAATGCAAGTTAACCGTAATATTAAAAATGTCTACGATCATACACAATATCACAGTAAACTAAAAACATAAAATGAGGATTCAATAATGATGGGGATAAAATATACTTTATTAAACATGAAAATAATATGCTTAAAAATGCATTATAACAGTTAATTTCAGAAGTTATAAATATTGTGAAACATGTCACAGTAACTCCCTGACAACGTAGATACGTCACGACCGGTTAACACATGAGTATTGTTCGATTTATACAAGCAATATTAGCTTCAACAACCTTACCAGACAACATATACAAGCATTAAAGCAGGTAAACAACTTTGCCAAACGGATAAAAGATAAACACCCATCCAGATTGTTGTGATGCTGTCAAGAATAGTGCAAGTGTGACTGACTGAGCTGTATTTTTTTTCTTTTTAACAGCTACTCACAAACTAAAACAGTGCATTACCATTATCTTGACAGGCCCCATTTCCAGCAGCCATCACTCCAATACCGTATCCTTGAGTATTCATGCTACATTGCTAATTTGGTACAAGAAAATCACTTCGCATTATATCAAACACAGTTAAAAGCTATTTGGTTCATTAAATTAATCTTAACATTGTCTTTGTGTTTGTTTTTGAGTTGCCACAGTATGCAATAGACTGGCATGTCTTAAAGTCAATATTAGGTCAAAAATGGCAAAAAAGAAACAGTTTTCTCTAGAAACTCATCAGTCAATCATTGTTTTGAGGAATGAAGGCTATACAATGCCTGAAATTGCCAAACAACTAAAGATTTCATACAAAGGTGTAACTATAGTCTTCAAAGACAAAGGACAACTGTCTCTAACAAGGACAGAAAGAGATGTGGAAGACCAGATGTACAACTAAACAAGAGGATAAGTACATCAGAGTCTCTAGTTTGAGCTTCATTGAATTCTACCCGCTCAACACCAGTTTCATGTACAACAGTAAAGAGAAGACTCAGGAGGCCTTATGGGAAGAATTGCAAAGAAAAAGCCACTTTTGAAACAGAAAAACAAAAAGAAAAGGTTCGAGTGGGCAAAGAAACACAGACATTGGACAACAGATAATTGGAAAAGAGTGTTACGGATCTTAACCACATTGAGCTTTTGTGGGATCAGCTAGACTGTAAGGTGCGTGAGAAGTGCCCGACAATGTCACCTGAGTATATGGACAAACTGCCAGCTAGAATGCCAAGGATCTGCAAAGCCATCATTGCTGCAGGTGGAGGACTTTTTAATGAGAAAAAATTGGCATCAGTTGAATGCCAATTTGGTGAATAAAAGTACCAATTTCTTTCCATAAGAGCAAAATCTGTACATAATTCCAAACTTTTGGCTGCCAGTGTATGTCCACTTTTGGCAATTTTGAGATTTTACCATAGATGGAATGCGCTGAATAACCCTCTTCCTACTGTTTGAATTGTGCATCTAAATGACCATTTGTTTAATCATGATGTTTAATCAGGCCATCTGTTTAACAAGCATCTCCATTGGCCTTGAGAAGTGGCCAAAATCACGTATGTCCCACCCTTATGTTTTGAAGCCAGAGTTGGTCTGCTCATCTATAACACCACCACCAAGGTAAAATATCTCCTCTTGTTCTTTGAAAACAGCCATATACGGTTGCCAGATTTCCATCTTCGCAAAACTGCGAATGAAAGCTAATTCTGACAGGCGATTTATTCGTTGGACCTGGAAAAACCAAATTGCCCACTCAACAACCAGACTAGAAACCCTAGTCATAAAATTGATTTAGATCTAAAATAGTAAGTGAAAGCTCAGAATATATCCCAAAATATATTCTCTATCAATCGATAACCTACCAACTGAGTTCTGGGAACATGAACAGTTAGACTTGAGTCTATAACTGAACATGCGCCATTCAAACTTATGATAAGAAAAACATGTCTGTCCATGTTCGCAAAAAAAGATGTGTATCTATATTTATGGTGCTTAAGGTGACTAATGTTATTTTCTATTCATTTTGTAAGATTATTCCATGACCTTGAAAAATTAGTTTGAGTTACGCGTTTTTCATCAAACAGCGACGATATCTAATAACAATATTTCATGCTAGCATTTTCACTATATAATGGATGACAAATCGTCTGATTTTTGTGTTTGTGTTTCACTGTCTGATACAATTACGGTTCTGGATATTATGTTGACATGTATACGCGTGGATGCAGCACCAAACAAGAAACATTTCTGGATATCAATGCTTTTATACAACTACCCTATTCACAGGCATATATGTCATCAATAATGAATTTACAATAGGGGGTTATTGTGTAGTATTCAGCTGGTCCTGTCACCTTAACATTGCTGCAATCATAAGTTGCCAGTTTACACTTCAGACAAGTTTACTGTTTTAAAAGCAATATTCATTAGAAGTAAAACTTTAACGTAAATAAAATACGTATGCACCTTGAATGTCATATGTTCTTATGAAAGTGCATTAAAATACAGAAGCTCATATGGTCATGACCATATTCTATAGAAAAACTGTGTGACACCATGCAAAGTGTGAGAAATGAGCTCTCAAATGGAGTTTACCAGCTCTCACATGGAAATGCATTGGGTATTCTGATAGTAAGAGCAGTAGACAATCTTAAGGCTGTTTAAATCGGCATTGAAATTCTCAGTTCCAGTATCTATTACTTTTTAAAACCTTATGTTACTGAACAGGGCTGTCGCGATTATGATTAATTGTTACACAAATTGTCATACTTCTTAAAGTGCATGTGTGCTTCATAGAAATGCACCTTAAGTAGTCATTTATTATAAAATGCAGTACATGTAAAGTGGATTTTTAACATCAGACCTACCTCTTAGAGAAGGGGACCTCTGATGTCACTGTAATTTTGCTCTTGCTTCTTTCGATGGAGACCACGCCTCCACCCAAATTACCAGCTTTCCCATTTACTTTGATGCGCTCCTGAAGGAACTGCTCCTTTAGGGAGACATGTAAATATACTCATCAGACAAAAAGCATCAAACGACCAGTCAATACATTTCAGGCAGTCGTGGGCATGCTCTCTGAGGCTGAGACTATTGCCTTTACGTATTTAGGTGTAACTATAGGTGTCTCGTAATTGCATGTATTTTTTTTTGTGTATTTTGTACAGCTCTTATGAAGCTATTTAAAATAACACAAAATAACTGAATTTGTCTCATTTGTTATAGTTGAGTCCCAGTTTTGTCCTGAGCGGTGAAATAGTGGCTATATGAGGTTTAGATCCAGCTTTGACTCTTGGGACAATTGAGGGACTCAATTACAAAATATTACAAAAGGTGAAAACATTCATTGATGTGCAAGAAGGCAACACAGTATAATAAGAACCAAGGGGATGTAAACTTTTGAACAGGGGGGTATTCCAGAAATCCAAGGTTAACTTACCTTAACATAAACTCAACCGCGAGTTTGAAACTCAAGAGTTTGTGCGCGATCACGTGGAACTCAGAAAGGTGCCGAAAGAGTGCCGAATCCACGAGTCACCATGGAAATAAGACGTTACAAAAGAACATGTTTTAATGACTGCAAATGAGAATGATTTCATCTTCACTCGTAATAGCGATAGGAGCTGTATTGGTTTAGGACTGAGTTGGCGTGACGGAGAGTATACTGAATTAATGTGTGAAATTTTAAACTTATGTTTTACTGCACTTGTAAAAGCTTAATTCAACATTATTATTAGACACCTCTTGCCAACATTACCATTTATTAGGTTGACCATTGTATTTGTTTTCACTGTAGCTTATAGCTATATAGCTAGGTTTACTATATTTTAATTTTCATGTTAATTTAGCTAGTATTTAGCATTTACTGTGCTAAATTTAGCACAGTATTAGCTATGCTAATTTAATGCACTTTTATTTTGAATAGCATTTGATGCACCATTGTTAATATTGGGGTTTCTGAAAACTTGCTTTAAATTAGCATATCATTTTCCATTTCCCACAGTTGCTAATGGTGCCATTTTATTAATATACCATTTGTCAATTGTAGGATCTCTCACAGTTGTCATGCTTTTCCATAGATCTAATGTAATGTTTTTCAGTAGGCAACATGTGATTATTCATGTGCATTATAAGATGAAGTTCTGCTGTAACAGAGGTGGACAGTGATAGGAGTTATATGTCCATTATGTTCTTTTGTTATTTGGTGTAGCATTAAAACTTGCTTGTTGTCTTGTCCCCTAAAAGGCCATAGCAGTGCATTCGCATGTGGGTCCATCAGCCTCCAGCAACTTGGTACTTACAATAATCTTATTTTAATTGAAGATCATGTGTCTGTTCGTGAGCTCAGCATTAGGGAAAAGTAACTAATCTCTTCCTTGTTGAAGAGTTAGCTGTAAAAAGTCTATATTGAAAGGCAGATTAAAAATGTAATCTAGAGAAGGATCATATGCACCTGCCAATATTGGATTGTGAAAAATAGTGAGATTAAATTTTTAGTCCATGAAATTAGCCATGTTTTCAGATGGTCCCTTCCCACATTATTTTTTCCCCCTCCTCTATTTCTTCCCAATTCCCATTGCACAAGTCCTAGAGGTGGCGTAGTGACTCGCCTCAATCCGGGTGGCAGAGGACAAATCTCAGTTGCTTCCACATCTGAGACCGTCAATCCGTGCATCTTATCACGTGGCTTGTTGAGCGAGTTACAGCGGAGACATTGTGTGTGTGGTGGATTTGCTGCATCCACGCACCCCACCGAGAGCGAACAACATTATAGTGACCACGAGGAGGTTACCCCATGTGACTCTACCCTCCCTAGCAACTGGGCCAATTTGGTTGCTAAGAAGATCTGGCTGGAGTCACTCAGCACACCCTGAATTTGAACTCCTGACTCCAGTGGTGGTAGACAGCGTCTCTACTCGCTGAGCTACCCAAGTCCCCCATACCACATTCTTTACAGTTTTAGCAATAAATGCTTTGAGTTATTAATCATAAAAAGTGTATATCCTTTCTTATATCAGGTATAAACAATTAAACATAAACATTGTCTAATCTCATCAACACAACACCATCATCATCAACAGTTGATCATTAGTGATCGCTTGTCATAAAATTCCAATGTGGCTTAATGATTGTGAACTGCTCTACAACAGCTGGAAACACTCACAAGTCCCCGCAAGCTTGGAGAAAATACAACATTGCCAGGTTTTCACTTTGAAGACCGCAGCGCATGCATTTATTTAATTAGATTGTATTCTTTTGAAGATTGATAATCACATTCCATCCCCAAATTTAAGACCTGTTTAAATGATACTTAACACTTTTGTTGTATCTTAAGACAAAGACTTTTTATGACTTAAAATTTTGGAAAACTGAAATTAAGACATTTTAAGACTTTTTAAGTGTCCGCAGGAACCCTGTATATGCTGAGAACATGTCTGATCCATGACTTATAAAAAATGTTATTAAAAAAAACGTATTATTATTATTATCTTAGTTTACATTATGTATTATTACCCCTTCACTTGTACTTCTTGTCTTTATGACTCAGTGATTGTATTTATACATTGTGTGATCTGTGTAATTTTTTTACATCTAATTGAACATTTATATTGAACCTTCTGCTTTTCAATACAAAATTCCAGTGTGGACTTTTCAGACGGTCTCTTACTACACCCTTTACAGCAGCATGTTTCAGCACAATGTGTGGACTTTACAGACAACCCTCTTATCCACAGTGTGAAAAATGTCCTACTTAATTAATGATTTGGAACGATTTCGACAGAATATGGGACAAATTGCATCCAGTATTGATTTGATACGAGACGCGTCATTTCCTCTCTTCCCAATTTTGGAATGTCCAATTCCCAATGCGCTATAGGTCCACGTGGTAGTGTAGTGACTCATCTCAATCTGGGTGGTGGAGGTCCAATCTCAGTTGCCTCCATGTCTGAGGCAGTCAATCCGCGCATCTTTTCACGTGGTTTGTTGAGTGCGTTATCGCGGAGACCTAGCGCTTGTGGAGATTTCACGCTATTCTCCGCGGCATCCACGCACAACTCACCACGCACCCTACCGAGAGTAAAAACCACATTATAGTGACCACGAGGAGGTTAACCCAACGTGACTCTACCCAGCCTAGCAACTGGGCCAATTGGTTGCCTATGAAGCCAGACTAGATCTTTTGGAAAAAATAGTTTCAGCGATGCATCGTGATTCATACTCAAACGGTTCTGAATCGATTCTCAAATGAATCAGAATCGATTCTGAGTTCAGTTTAAATCACAGCAGAGCAGTGGTGCGCGGCAAAGACAGATGTGGAAACAAAGATGCGAGTTAAGTGCATACACGAAAGTCAAGTGCACAAACACGAATGTTTGCAGACCAGATGTATCAAACACATGACCCTTTGTGCCCGAATGAAACTACGATCCCGAAATTATTTCACAAACCCACGCACCAAGCAACGGGAGTTTATTCATGATAAGAAGCGACAAACAACATGAAAGATGAGCTCGCACCCATAATTGCACTGATTTGCACACAATGAGGGAAAACAGAAGAAAATAATGACGAGGCAGTGGTTTGGGAGATGTTGATGTTTTCATTTAATAATTTTTTCTTCCCCCCTCACCTTGATGCCTTTCTCTACACTTGCTTGCTCTACATTTCATTGGTTTTAGTCATTGCCGGTCACTCGTTTGTCAGGACAGCGCGCACAACTGATGATAAAGGTTTTATCTTATACTCGCAGAGCAAACAGATGGAACAGTGCATACGGGACAATTGATCATTTTCTGAAGCAACAACTGCGCTATTTAAACCGCTTTACTATCACCTGTGCAGGTGAGGAGCTGACATGGCATAGATTCATTTTAAACAAGAATGAAATATTATTAAATGATTTACAATACTTAAACAAAAATGAAAATAATAATATAATCAGTTGAAGTAATAGTATTCAGTGTTTTGATGGAGAACCAATTTTATTTTGGTGCTTTTAAGAGATTTATTATAAGGTTCTAAAGAAAGAAACTGAAAAACTGAGATACTCTTTTTAACTATAGAACCATTTATTTAATCTTGCAGATGTTTCATGCTTAACCTGCATTCTGGAATACCCCAAAGGATGATGTGTAGATTGTAATTCTTTCATACATAGATCTGTTACGTAGCTGCTAGCTTTTGAAAAGCTATTTTTTGTATCTATTGTACTTGTTTACATTTTAATAGGGATATACAAATGTATGCATTCAACTGTACATAACCAAACCATTAAGCATATTAACAAGCATGTACACTTACAAAGTTGGCAGCATCCATGATGCCATCCTCCACAGGGTGGGTGCAGTCCAGGGTGAATTTCAGGACCTGCTTTTTCTTCCTCCCACCCTTGGTCACCTGCTTTTTCTGTCACACACAATCAGATACATCACATGGAATTAATACCATTTAGTGCTCACATACAAGGAGTCACAAGGTTAAAACAGCTGAATGGAAACAAATTTACATGAAAAAAGTACACTAAAAGTCCATTGCCTTTAAGTTCCTGAGATCAAAACGGAAAGAATTTGACATTGTGAGACCATCCCCTCTTTTAAAGTGACATTGACCCAGAGTTGTATGCAATAAATTATAAAGAGCAAAGTCTCAGCTAAAATGTAAATTATAATATTCCAGCAATAGAAGTGATAACATTTTGAAAGCTGAGATTTTGTGTTTTTACTTTATTGAATAGAACTTAATGTCACAAGTGGCTCAAAATAATGGAGCAGATCACACAATGACCTAGTGTAGCACAGATTTAATGGCAATAGCTAATTAAGTTATTAACATGTGTGCGACCTTCGATCATTTTGGATGTTAATGACAACTGCATACATTTTGCAAAAGGTGTACTTTGGGGGAATTTTGATATTTCAACATCAGTTCCTATAATTGATCTATAATACACTGTGTACACAAAAAAGTTACACTCAGGAACTTCAGGACAAAAATGTCCCCATTGAAACCTGTTAAAACTGCAATATTTGCTCCCAGAGCCATTAAAGCGTAACATCATGAATTCTACATTATGCTTACATTCCAGAGCCCTGGCTTAATAATGTACATTTCCACCAGATGGTGCAATTTTTGTTTATGTTTAGCCTATGGAGCAACTACATACTTGTTCCCCATTTTCTGTTTGCTTTATTATAGAGCACTGCAGGACAACTGAATAAATGATGCAGCTAAAATTGGGTGTTGGTATTGATGTCAGTGTGTGTTTTGTATGTGTAAAAACTACAACATTGACATTATGTAAGTAAACTGGCATTTAAAGGGTTAAAGTCCTGAAAATGAATGAATATTTGGCAGCTATGATCTGGACTGATGTTGGTTAAAAAAAAATCTAAGTCAGTGAAATTGGAAAATAATATTAATATTATGGCAGTTTTTAGACGTGGACTTTTTTGTCCTCGAAGGACCTCAAAGTAACTTTTACTGATGCACAATTTTTAAACGGTGAAGAAAACGTAAAATTAGCCTAACATTTCACCTCAGTCATCACCTCTTGTCCAAGTTACATACATGATTTCAAACATACACAAGGTACACAATCTTGTGTTGAATACAATAATCACTTTAGTCAACATATATAAGAATTACTTAAAAACATGCAATATCTCAGCAGAGATCATTTGCTTATGCTCTTACAAATGCTAATCGGCTAACTGCAGTGATTGCTACAACGTGCTTGCACTCAAGCAAGCCTCGCTCCAAACCTGCCATAAACAATCGCTCTTAAAAACAATACTGAGGCACAACATCGTTCGTTAATGAAGCCACTTTAAAGTCGCATGGTTCGGGTTGAATCTGTATAGGTTTTTAGCGCTTCTCAAGGGGCGTGACACGATTTATTTGTCGTTTTTCAGAAATTTGCTCGTACTCACAATCGGAGCCATGGCCAACAGTTTGGCAGAAAGGGAGAGGAGAAAGAGCGCATGCGCATTGAACACTTCCCGTTATAATCTATTTCAGATGTAATCGATAGAATCCGTCACTCTGTGATTGATTCTTACAATCGTCCCGTGAATGAAATTTTGAATGGATTAAAAATTAAATTGACGTGCATTCTACAATGGAATAGAAAGTAAACATATATTTTTGAGGATTATCATGGTGAATAAAGACAATGAGTTTACTGAATAGTCCTATATAAAACTGCATAATCATTATGGAAATAATCTACTCAATCACAAAGGTACATTTATCAAGATACAGCTTGTTTATTTTTTTTAAATATTATTTCAAGCAGAGTTTTATATATATATATATATATATATATATATATATATATATATATATATATATATATATATATATATATTTTTAGATTGAAATTACAACAATTTTGTTTATGCATAATGTCATTGTATTTTATTTTATTTTATTTCACTGATTTGTTGTTGCTGTTGAAGTCTGAAGTTGAATGTCTTGATGCCTATTTGTAAAAGCTTGTTTAAAATAAATAAATAAAATAATAATAATATCGAATTAAATAACAGGCTAAGGTTTATTATCTCTGGTCAATAATAATAATAATAATAATATAATTATATCATGGGCTTAAGTTTAGAATAATAATAATATAATTAATATTAATAATGGAAAAAAATCATACCCTATGGTTTATACGATAATGTTTGTATTATTATTATCATTATTATTAAAGATTTTAGCCAAGTATTTAATTTCCTATGTTTCCCTATCATTTCATATTTAGGTGGGTCATTAGATTCTCTGACGT